>NC_044909.1:38142441-38482393 GCF_001633185.2 Quercus lobata
TTATAGACTATTAGTTGTTATTGGTTCTAATTTAAACATACCATTGAAATTCAATTTTTTGCCCACTAATAAGTAATAACAACCTATAACAACTTGTCATTTATGATTTGTTATAAAAGTATTGTGAAAATATTGTAAATATAACATTTCTATAAATGAATAGCATATAAGGTATTGTATCTAAAGTTTATCCAAAAGATAAGGTGGAAAGCTAAATGAAAGAATTCTTTAAAAAATATGCAACATGCAGAAACCTCACACATTAGGTTCCTATATATATATATATATATATATTTTTTTTTTTTTTTGAGAATCTCCTATATATATAAACATACACATATACATATACATATTTATGCTTATCATATAATATATTTCCTTATATTTCTACTTATTCCCCACTAACCACTAAGATAGCAAAGTTAATTAATATTGAAATTATAATAATTTTTGAAAAATATATAGAAGTTATAATATTTTAAAAGAGAAAAAAATTTCCAATTGAGGGCAATTTGCAATAGCATAGACTGCATAGTGTACATGGTTAGAAGGAAAAATGAAAAATTATGAATTAGTTTTGTAAAAATAATTTAAGAGTATTAGTCATATTTAGAAATAAATAGACGCTTTCTATATTTTTTTCCTTTATTTAGATTTGTTGTGACACGATGACAACTGTATGCGTGAATTAAAAGTAAATTCTTATACAAATGGTTATTAATAAAACGGTTCATATTTTATTGTTTATATATATATATATATATATATATATAATCTGTATATATTATTTGTATATATTAAGAAAATTCAGAAAGTTAGTTATTGCTTTTTTTTCCTGTCAAAAATACCCCTAAATTAATTAACCAACAACTTAAAAATGAGGTTAAAATAGTAAATTGACAAAAATAATAAATTTCTACTTCTACGTTGAAATACTTTCATGCTTCTAATAAACTCATACTTTTACGTTGATTTAAATTCGTACTTCTACTCACTAACTCCCTACAAAATAGATCGCTCTTTTGTTAGTTTTAAAAATCTTTTAATTTACAAAACTCATCCTGCGTATTTTTTTTATTATTATTATAATTGGAAAAAGTAAAAAATCCTAAATTATAATAAACGTAAATTATTAATATTTACCAAAAAAAGTAGAAAAGCTTCACGCGCGTGCTCAGAAACTAGTTTTTTTTAATGGCTTAATGACACTAGAATGCCATGCATCACAATTCACAAGTCTCAGGGTCCTAGGCCCGTTTGGTACATGTGTTTAAACACATATTTTTAGTTTTTAAACAACATTACATATATTTTCACACACTTTTTTACTTACACGTATTTTCAAAAAAATTGAAAACTGTTGTTTAAACGCATGTATCAAACCGGCAAATCTGACCATTAAGAAATGTTGAGAAAAACGAGGAATACAAAAGACCAATGAATAAAAAAAAAATCACATAATACTAAGTTAATTTTTTAAATCAATATGTTTTTATCCGAATAATTTAATTATTTAATGGTTAAAAGTATAATAAAATGGTGTTTTTTTTTTTCATAGTCGTCGAGTGATTGGCGGGATCCAAATCTATGAACGTGGATTTCCCTTTCTGTATTTTTTTTTCAGCTTACGTAATATGTGATACTGTAAGTTGTCAAGCTACGTGACTTGGCATGTACCATCTCACACGCCTACAGGTGTCCTCATTAAGCAAACCAACCCATCCTACAATTCATAAGACGTTTTGAACGCACCGTGTGCCAAGTAAGTCAAGTTTTTGGAATCCATTTTTTCTTCTCACAAAAAATCAAAATCACACGTTTCTATATTTATACCAAAAACCAAAATAAAACCAAATAAAACAAACATAAACTAAAACAAAAATCAAAGCCATTGAAATCTCACTCCAAAGACTTCTTCGCAGCTTCGCTCCTAGCAACAATATACCTCTTCTTCTGTTTCTCCTCCTCCTCCTCCTCCTCCTCCTTCAAACTCGCACGTAATCCTAACCAACAAAATTATAAAACCCACATTCCCAATATTCTCTCATCACTTCAAAGTTTGAAACTTTAACTTCTTATTAATCACCCATGGCCAAAGCCACCACACAAACACAAACACAAAAACCAAACCCTACAAACTCCATGAACAAGCCCCCAAAGCCAAAGCTAGTCTGCTTTTCATTTGCAGCTTATGCCAAGACTCTCATCTACCATCTCAAGTCTTCGAACATCCCCATCGTTAATGGCCTCTCCAACTCAGAATTCACCTCCATCGAAACCACTTTCGGCTTCTCTTTCCCTCCGGACCTCCGTTCAATACTCTGTGAAGGTGTCCCAGTTGGTCCTGGTTTTCCAAATTGGCGATCCTATTCTCCCCAACAGCTTCATATCCTTCTCAACTTGCCTACCTTGGGTCTCCTCAAACAAGTCTCTCAAAGAAAGTTTTGGTCACACTCTTGGGGGACTCGGCCTGATGACACGAACGAAGCCTTAGCTTTAGCCAAGCAGAGTTTAAACAAAGCCCCAGTTCTTGTACCTATATACCGCAATTTTTACATTCCTTCGAGGCCCAACATAGCTGGAAATCCTGTGTTTTATGTAAATGGTAGAGATGTTCATGTGTCTAGTTTTGATGTTTCTGGGTTCTTCCAAGAAGCTGAATTCTTAAACGTTCCGAGGGCTACGAGGATTAAAGCTCCCGCGTGGACAGCAACCACCGCACGGAGGATTGAGTTCTGGACCGACGCGGCGGCGCGTGCGGATGCGCGGTGGTGGAGTGGGGACTTAGGGACGTGTTTGGAGGAAGTGTTTTGGAGGTTGAGAAATGGAGGGTGGAAAGAAGAGGAGGTTAGGGAGATGTTGATGATGATGAACGGTGGTGATGGTGATGATGAGGAGAGGAAAGGTGGGCCTGGTTTGGTGAGATGTAAAGAGAGTGTGAAGTGGCACGTGCAAGTGCTGTCTATGAAGTTGTTGAGTGCGGGATGGAGTAGGGAAGATGTGGTGTACTCGCTTGATCTTGTAGATGAAAGTGGGCTTCTAGAGGAGCAGTCTTTTTTGGATTTTCAAGTTCAACAAAAACCAAAAAGTTGTTCTAAAGTGAATGATGATCGTCAAAGGCTTAGTATAAAGCAGTTGATGCAGTTGCATTCTCTTGAGTCTTGAGGTTGTGATTCCAACAATTTTGGTTAGCCATTGATGGTGAATATTTTTTCTTTTAAGTTGATTATAGTTATACATCATATACATTTCATTTATTAACAATTAATTTATTGTATATAATTTATTTGGAGAAAGAAGATTCAAACTGGGTTAGGTCTTTTTTTTTTTTTTTTTTTTTTTTTTTTTTTTTTTTTTTTGGAGGGTAAAAGTTGCGTAGATGATTGTTTGGAACTTTGGACGCAATTGATGCAAGGAATTGTTTTCAGTTTTCAATCTTTGATGAAAATTATAAGAGTGATCACATGAGGTATCATGTTTAGGCCATTAATTATTGGGTTGACCCTGAATTGATGGACGGCTATGATTATAGAATGAGAGGTAACTGTCTACTGGAAATAAGTAGTGTGTTTCATCGTTCTAAAAAATTTTGTTAGTTTGGTTTTTAATTTACCATTTTCCCTTCTTTTGCCGCTTAGAAGAAAGTTCCATTCTAACAAACTTATCACTAAAATAGATGTTGCCATTGTGTCTTATTTTTCACTTAGCTAACAACAACAACAACTGTTTCCCACTTAAAGCATTCACATCCGAAAATGTCATCCTATCTTATTTTACCATCTCAAAAAGCTACTTTATCAATTATACAATATCATTTTACAATACACCAAGCATCCCAACTTTTATTTTTACCTACAATATATTAAAATAATATAAATTACAGAGTAAAAAAAATTAAAAAAAAATCTCTCTCTCTTCATCTCTGTTCTCCGTCTCTCTGTTTTTCTTTCTTTCTCATCTACCCACCACCAACCCAAACCCAGAACAACCACCCAACAATACACGCCGGACCCGCGAATCACGCTAGAAAAATTTTGCAACCATCGCAATAAAATCTCATTAATAAAACCTAAACAAAAAACTAGCAATAAAATCTCAGCAAAAAAAAAAAAAAAAAAAAAACCAACAACCATAAAAGTTCAAAGATAAAAAACCCAACCACCACAAATTTAGCCACCCATGGCCTTTGACGGCCTGGACTTTGAGCCTGTGCTTCTTAGCCATCTCAAGCAACTCAGCATACCCACCCCAATTGTACGATCCAGTCGCCTCTCTCTCCACCAATCCCCACCACACATCCATCATGATCCCTTTCACTTCGACACTCTTTAGCGCCTGCAAACTCGCGTTCATCGCTTTCCTCCTATTCATCGCGTTGGTCATCATCACGCTATCCAACAACATCATCATGGAGAGATCGGCTCGTGTCGCTATGAGCACCAGCGATCTACACGGACTCAACAGTGGCGACGGACTGCAATCCACAATGTCTAGTTTTTGGACCTTGCATCGGAGACTCGACATTGGAGATTTCCACACAGACGCTGCGCTCACTATCGTAATTGTCTCAGCTAAGTTTGTATTACCTGCTGGAGCTCTGATCTGTTGTGTGATGCTCAACGCCATGTAGTATCTGAGAAAGTGTGATAGAGAAGAGGGAGAAAGAGAGGAAAGTGAGTGAGAGACAGAGAAAGACAGAGAGAGATGAGAGATGAGAGAGAAAAACAGGAATAACATATTAATATTACTTTTAGCATATTGCTACAGGACCATCTTACATTTACGATGGTACTGTAGCACTATGCAAAAAAAAATTACAATTTTTCATGTTTCCACTTCCAGATATTGAGATAAATTGGGCCTTAATGCTAAAATATGCTTACATTTGGCATTTGGCAGCCCAGTTGTGAATGCTATTATATAACAACAACAACAAAACCAAAAAAAGGAAAAAAATGAAAAAGAAGAAGCTGTTTTCCCCAATTTACGTGGCAGAATGTGGTATGTTCCACCATTCTAGAAAAACTTCTACCTTTTTCTCATTACTTACAACTAGTTACATCATTTTGGATAGTTGGACAATGTGGAACTTGTAAGCTGTAATGAATGAATTAATGAAAAAGAGGATTGAGTAGGACATTATCCAATCCTATTCCGGGAAAAGAAAAGCATTTACAATCACAAAACGTAACAAAGTAAATATATGAATAAGAGGTAAAATTGATTGGGTGCGTTCTCAAATCTCAATCATATCCAACTGGCCTTATCTGGAATTCAAAACGTAATAGGGTTTCTTAGTAAGTCACGAAATGAGCGAAATCCAACTAAGGACAAATATTTCTGTTAGCGCCTCTCTTTCTTAGGTAAGAAGTAATTTACATTCTTAAGAAGAACGAATAGAATATGTATTCACATGTGGAATTGGAGCATAGGAGTATGAAAAGACAATCAATAAAGTGTATTCACATTCTGTTCTTCGTACCATCTTTTCAGCCAAATCATAAACAGTTATATGCAAAAATTGTTCTACACGTGGCTAGCTACGAGTTTTCATTTTTTCTTTTTAATGCTACATTTTTTTGGGGGGTAGAAAAACTAAGATTCATTAACCAATTAGCAGCAACAACGGGTTGTCATAAAATAGCAGCAAACAAAAGGTGTCGGTGCATTTGTTTACTTCACAGAAACTGTGCTTCATTTTTACTTTTGAGAAATTTGGCCGATGAGGATTCTGCAATCCAAAATAAGAGAAGCATAATATAAATTACCATTAGAATTATCTGAAATCCACCCAAGTACCACATGAGCATCTACTTCAATTTCAACAACCAAAAGGTTTAGATTTTTACAAATAGTTAAACCAACCCTATGAGCCCAAAGCTCCGTATCAATGCTGGTGGCCACCACAAAAATGCTACAATAACACTTTAGAAGAAAAGAGTTATTAGTCTATGGATCTTTCATCTCTTTTGTAATTGTTTTTTATTCTTTCTCAGTTCTACCTACTTATTTCAAAAATCAACACATCCACAAAAATTTTGCTCTTTGTTCACACTCTCTCTCTAAACCAAGGGGAAGTTGGTGGTCATGGGGTTTTGATTGCATGGGTTGTTGCTTGCTTTGCAGGGCCTAGGTATGGGCCGTCACTAGGTGTTTCGGTTGTTGCCTTGGGTGCCACAGTGGTCGATTTGGTCGTAGGTGGCTGATTGGTGTTATCCACTTATCTGTGGTCCTTAAAGGCGTCTTAATGATCGATTTGGCGGCCAAAATGGGTTTTATCCATTTTTCACAAACTTTTCAGCAAAATGACATTTTTCTGAAACTATTTAGAGAAATATCCCTATTTTGATACTCAATTTTTGGACAATCGAGTTTCAAATGTAAAACTCAATTTTTGAACAATCGAGTTATAGCGAATGTGGACTCTGATTTTTTTTTTACAAAGAACTCGAGTTCCCATAAATTTTTTTTCAAGAAACTCGAGTTCCATGAACTTGAGTTCTTTGTATGGAACTTGAGTTTCTTGAATGGAACTCAAGTTCTAGATTTTTTTTTTTTTTTTTTTTTAATTTTTAGTTATGTATAACTTGATTGTCCAAAAATCGAGTTTTAAAATTGGGACATTTTCCTAAATAGTTTTAGACATGGGGCATTTTGTTGAAAAGTTTTGGTGAAAGGGACAAATGCCCATTTTGGCCTCGATTTGGCCATAGGGTGCCTTAGGAGTGATACCATCGATGGTCGATCCTGCTTCCTGTCCCAATTCTTCACAAGTTTCTCAATTAAGTAGCTCATATCAAAGTTATCATAAAATGATTTACCGCTAGGTGTTAGTAGAAAGGGAAAAAATGAATTATTTAGAATATTTTATTAAATGTAGTATAAAATGAAGAGTAGGATGTAGGTGTATTGCAAAAGGGTATCGTTAAAATAGAAAATGTGACTTTTTAATTTCAAAATTTGGCCAACCTTTATAAAACCAGATGTGTGAATACTCTAGAAATTGCATTATGTAATTTTTTTTGGATGAAAAAAGTGGATAACATGATTCTCTTGCTTAAAATTGCGGGAGACGAAAATACATTGACTTGCTTATATGTTCCATAGCACATCATTAGCAGTCTGATTAGTTGTTCAAGCCAAAAGTAATTTGTACACTTTATACTTTGTACAAATTACTTTTGTCCTCAAAAAATTTGAACCACGAAATAAGCAAGGCCTATTTCGAGAAAAATAAAGAGGATCCTAATGCACTATATTTTATGTCTTTCCCCTCAAACTCAAAGTAAAAGCTTGAAAGATCTATGGGTTCAAGTTATATTTAATGGAACTCTAAGTAATATTTATACCATCTAATATTTTTTAATTATATGTAAATTTTGATAAATTCACCGTTGGATTACATGATCTTCGTATATTCTTCATGCTTACAAAATTTAAAGATTATTAAAGATCAATAACAATGTCATCAATCAATTTTTTAAATTCAAGTTTTTGTAGTGTAAAATAATGCATAAAAATATGAATTATAGATCAAATGGTAAATTATATTTGATTGGTATGAAAATTGATATGCATGTTAAGAACATATAGAATATGTAAATCAATGATTGGATTTTCAAAATATGAAATCAAGAACAAATTATTGGATGGTGTAATATTACTTAGAGTTACATTAGGTATAATGAGAGCTTAAAGATGACAACAAAGGACAATATTGTGATGCAAGTTGGCATCTTTTGAGGAGCTAGACATGGGGTTGGTTCTAAAATTATGTTAGAAATTCCTAAAACCATAGTACCTAGGGGTGGAGCCAAGGGTTTTGAGGAGGACTCCCCCCCCCCCCCCCCCAATTTATTTTCTACAATTTTATGTCTTTTGGTTAATATACTCTTTTATATGCCAAATTTCAAAAGATAAGAATAAAAAATGAAAATATATAATTTTTAAAATTTTATTTCAGGTTTAAAAATTTTAAAAGAAAGAAAAAAGAAAAAAGAAAAAAAAAAAGCAAAATTTTTAATTGGAGAGAAAACAGTATATATAAATGCTACTTTTAAAAAAATGTGAAGAGCTCAAATTTTTTATAATAAATTCCATAGTTTTCAAGTTATAGTTTAAAGTTTTGTTGCACAATTGATTACTGTAAAGGTAGATTTTGGATCCTAAGCCCAAAAGGTAAAAGGATCCAAACCAAAATAGCTCAATACAATGAATTTGTAGAGAATGGACTGAAAACTAGGCTTCAATGATTGAGACAACACTCACGATGGATTAAAGATGATAAGAAAACAAAGACTAGCAAGTTTTATGTAAAGAAATTCCTCATTGGCAAAGTCCGAGGAGAGCAATTCTTGAATATATTTCTCTTAGACTTGATTACAATTACAGTTCTTAGTGCTACAGTGTTGTCTCAATTATTAAAGCCTAGTTTTCAGCCCACTTTCTACAAATTCATTTTATTGGGCTCTTTAGGCCTGAATCCTTTTACCTTTTGGGCCTAAGATCCAAAATCTGCCTTTACAATTACTATATTTTTTAAATTGTTATAATTTAATCATTTTATCAGTTAAACAAAAGTTGACTTAAATTGTATTTGAGGTTTATTTAATGCGAAAATTATTACATGAAAATTATAAGTGAAATACGATTTATTCACAAATAAACACTATATAATGGATATGCTATTTTTTTAACATTATGATACTGTTACTATTAAAATGGGTGGCATTTTATTGTTTAGATTGGTCCTAAGAAATAATATTATATATTATATGCGTGTGTGTTTACAAATGTCTATTTTTGTATGTTTGTGATTACTAAGTGTATGAAAATATCATAAACTTTGCTCCTTCTAAGGTCAAATCTTGACTCCGCCATTAATGTTGTTACCTTAGAATCATGATACATGCGTGGTTTTGTAAAAGCTGTGTGTAAGGACACGATTCTCTGGCGGCCCAATAAGGATGTTGGGCTCGCGCACGGAAGATCCCTCACAATATAATTTGTAGAGAGTGGGCTTAAAAAGCTAGCCGCTGGTCGCGGGGCGATGTCCGATCCTGGTTTTAGAGGAATTCAGGTAGAAAAAGGTGTTGAGCCTGAACATTTAAGCCCTAAGACGTCGCACCATATGGGATGGGACTCCTCGGAGTTGATCCGAGGACCATTGAGGCCTAACCCCGGTTATCCAAAGACGGACTTTCTTCAGTGAAGTCCGATGTTGTTGAGATGTTCTCTCCCATGTGATCCTCCTTTTTCGGAGGTGGGATGGGATCCCCTTTAGATTTACTTGCTTTCTTCTTTTATACTCGTCTGTGTTAATTGTCCTTCGTCCACATGTAGGGTCAATCTTTACAAGACTGATATTTGTCCCATCAGTCTAATCCCAGAATTGTTGGGTATGGTTGATAAGGCTGCAGAGTACGGCTCTGTCATGTGTTGGGTCTTATCTGGAAGGGTAGTAAGGATAACTTCCCCAAGATATTTTGGATCTCCTTACAAATTCGTCCCTATACCAGTTTTAGCCCTTTATTTTGGTGGGATTCAGGATCTGCCGAGGACCAAACTGTCCTCGGCTGCCTTCCAAAATTGTTTTGTGCTCTGTACTGTAGAGCTTGGGCCACAGCTCTCCTCGGACTGGGCCTTCGGATTTTCCAGGAGCAATCGGGCTTGGTCCTTAAATTATTAGGCCCCACAATAGCCCCTCAAAACCCTTCTATCCGACTTCCGGGTTGGAAGGGAGGGTTTTGGCAAACCCGTGCCCTTAATACGGTTTGTTTAGTTCAACCCCGCATTTATGTGAGCGGTTTTCCACCTGTCCAGGAGGTTAGCCGGTTTTCTAAGGATTCCGTTTAATTTGCTCGTGATCTACTCCTGCCGCTTGGCTGTCCCAGACGCGCCCTTAATGAATCCCCTTTACGAGGCTCATTTATGTCCGGCGGCTCATTTGATAAGGTGGGGAAGTGGAACGGACGCCTCTTTTTTCTTCAGATTCCTTTGGGAAACTTGAATGCATTTAATACCCTCCGTTCTGCCCTTCCTATAAGAAGGCAAGCAGGAGGCCATCACTTTCGTGCAGACTCCTCTCCTTCCCTCTGAGATCTGAAACCCGTAGCCTCCTTTAGCGCCTGCTTAGCCCGTTTGTTATACGCCATATCAGTACACGCCTACCATAACGAACGATGAAGGAACCATGCCCTTCCTCAAAACACCATGTTCCGATAAAGCTTGAAATGGCTCGATCGGGGCAAGGGTGGCGTAGACTTAAGATCTGTCCCGCCTCTCTTTCAGCCAAAATCCGAAGCAGGGGCTCGTCATGTCAAACTCTTGGCGTGACTGAGTCGAGAACACCCAATATCAGCACCACTCGGCTCCTCACGAGCGTACCTAACATGGCACCAGTGTGTTAGGAGTCAGGGTTGAGGCAGGGGCGAAGTGCTTCTGCTTCTCCCTTTCCTTGCTCACTGGTGCCCTCCTCCGTCTTCCTCTTATAGTCTTCCCAGCACCAGTTCCGCCTTGGTGCTGTCCTTCTCCCTCTTTTGCTCCTCTCTTTGTCTTTTCATTTCTCCCACTCTTCTTCTCCTCCTTCTCTTACTCATGTCCTCCATCTTCTTCATTGATTTCTTCCTTACTATTTCCTTCTTCTTCGTTCTCTTTTTTTTTTTTGAAGTGAGTTCTTCTTTTAGTATGAGCAACACTGAGGCAAAGATTGGAGAGACTTTGAAGACAAGTTCAAAAAGGCGCTTGATCGTTTGCTTATCTGTACTGTGGATGTTAGTATTGCTTCGGCAGCCCCTCTTTTGTATAGGCTTGTTGAAGCCTCTTTTTGTACATTGTAATAATTTTTTTATATTAATAAAAGTTGTTTCTATTTCACTTTACATGTTCTGTCTCTTTGTTTTTATAAATTTGCAAGTGCTGCTCGGCTCAATAATACCGCATCTAAATCAATGACGACTAAGACCAAAATACTTAATAATAAAAAGATGTTGCCATAATCTTAATAGGAGTGCTTGGCACAATAGGGCAGACCAATAAAAAGTAGTACTTACCACCTTGGCTTGGGTCCGAGGACCATACAAGGCCTCGGTTATGTCCAGAACTTGTAATAATAATAATTTTTTGTACTTGGTTTCCCCATAGGCTTGAGTCCGAGGACCATACAAGGTCTTGGTTCTGTCCAAAACTTGTAATAATAATAACTTTTCGTACTTGGTTTCCCCATAGGCTTGAGTCCGAGGACCATACAAGGCCTTGGTTCTGTCCAAAACTTGTAATAATAATAACTTTTCGTACTTGGTTTCCCCATAGGCTTGAGTCCGAGGACCATACAAGGCCTTGGTTCTGTCCAAAACTTTATGCCCTTCCCTTTTTCTCTTTGCACCTGTCTTTCCTCAGGTGTCTCATAAGTTGCCGAGCAGGAAGTTGTCCTCGGTAACGGTTATTCCTTGGTGTGGGCCATAGTCCGCGGGCTTCCATGCAGAACGGGCCTGGGCCGCGAATTTATTAGGCCCACAGATTTAGAGGCATTTCCGTAGTCTTTGGTCACGCGGTACTTTTTGGCGTCCCAGTATTCGAGGGGCGTCTTCACGAGGCTCCTTTAATCTCAGGGTTGCAGACGGCATTGGAAATCGAGCCAGAGACATTTTGTCTGTAGCGTTCCTTGGGACGCTGCGTGAATTAAATGCCATCACCTCATCTTTTAAATAAATAGGATAGAAGGTTGCTTTACTTTCACACGAATTCTTTAGTCTCCCCTCTTAGTACATCATGTTTGAGGCGAGGATTGGGGCAAAGGAGCTCTCTCCGCCACGAAAGCGTCGTGTCTTCCTGCGACTCCAGATAGTGAGGTGCGGGCCAGGGAGGCGTAGACTCAAGAGAATATTTCAGTTCGAGAGAGGGGAAAGGATGTTTCTCCCTCTTTTAGTCAAAATCCGAAACAGGTTCTGGTCATGCCAGATTTTTGGTATGCCTGAAGAAGGAATTTCCGCCATCAGCGCCGTCTGCCTTGTAGCAGGCAAATTTCTGCGGGGGCTTCCCAACTTCCGGCTCCCTGCATCTTTTCCGTAGATGGTGTTAGCCTGAGGTCAGGTTCTTTGGCTGCCTGAGTTATGGGCATGTAGAAGCGTCGAGGAATAGTTTCCTTAGACGACATCTTGGAACAGTAGCCAACCTCTCCTCTGAGATATCTCTTCGGCACCATCTTCACTCTTTTGTACTTTTCTTTTGCTTACGCAGTTAACTCTAATGTAAGCTGGTTTCAGCTTTTATTGTACACTGTACTGTTCTTTTGTCTTAATAAAAGATGTGTTTATTTCTTTATACATACTTTTTTTTTTGCAACTACCACTTTGGGTCTGAATATTAAGTCTAAGCCTGCCTTTAACAATATTCTGGACGAAAGAACACTTTAATACAAACCCTTATTAGTTTAAACTCGCAAATATTATCAAGTATAACAATGGCAATCCTCAATAGATTGAATTCATGGAACTAACCGAGATAGCTGCTGAGCGCTGCGTGATGCACACTAGACGAATATCCGAGAGGGCAGCCGAGCAGCGATGGATTTGGATCGTGCCCTTGGGGTAACATACTGTGCCGTATCGTATTAGCCCCTTTGGCACTGGGGATCTGAGGGTAGACCGGGGAACCCGTGCAATTAAAGATTGACCCAACTGTTAACGAGAAGTTCTCTTCGGATGGATTTTGAGGTTTATATGCCATAGTAGTTTCTTTCTCTTTTTTTTTTAGTTGGTTTCCCCATAGGCTTGAGTCCGTGGACCATGCGAGGCCTTGGTTCTGTCCAAAACTTGTGGTCTTTTTTATGTACTTGGTTTCCCCATAGGCTTGAGTCCGTGGACCATGCAAGGCCTTGGTTCTGTCCAAAACTTATGATCTTTTAATGTACTTGGTTTCCCCATAGGCTTGAGTCCGAGGACCATGCAAGGCCTTGGTTCTGTCCAAAACTTATGATCTTTTAATGTACTTGGTTTCCCCATAGGCTTGAGTCCGAGGACCATGCAAGGCCTTGGTTCTGTCCAAAACTTATGATCTTTTAATGTACTTGGTTTCCCCATAGGCTTGAGTCCGAGGACCATGCAAGGCCTTGGTTCTGTCCAAAACTTATGATCTTTTAATGTACTTGGTTTCCCCATAGGCTTGAGTCCGAGGACCATGCAAGGCCTTGGTTCTGTCCAAAACTTATATCTTTTATGTACTTGGTTTCCCCATAGGCTTGAGTCCGACCATGCAACTTATGATCAATGTACTTGGTTCCCATAGGCTTGAGTCTTTGGTTCTGTCCAAACTTATGATCTTTTATGTAGGTTTTGACCATGCAAGGCCTTGGTCCCTTATGATCTTCTTGTTTCCCCATAGGCTTGAGTCCGAGGACCATGCAAGGCCTTGGTTCTGTCCAAAACTTATGATCTTTTATGTACTTGGTTTCCCCATAGGCTTGAGTCCGAGGACCATGCAAGGCCTTGGTTCTGTCCAAAACTTATGATCTTTTTATGTACTTGGTTTCCCCATAGGCTTGAGTCCGAGGACCATGCAAGGCCTTGGTTCTGTCCAAAACTTATGATCTTTTTTGTACTTGGTTTCCCCATAGGCTTGAGTCCGTGGACCATGCAAGGCCTTGGTTCTGTCCAAAACTTATGATTTTTTAATGTACTTGGTTTCCCCATAGGCTTGAGTCCGAGGACCATGCAAGGCCTTGGTTCTGTCCAAAACTTATGATCTTTTTATGTACTTGGTTTCCCCATAGGCTTGAGTCCGAGGACCATGCAAGGCCTTGGTTCTGTCCAAAACTTATGATCCTTTTATGTACTTGGTTTCCCCACAGGCTTGAGTCCGAGGACCATGCAAGGCCTTGGTTCTGTCCAAAACTTATGATCTTTTTATGTACTTGGTTTTCCCATAGGCTTGAGTCCGAGGACCATGCAAGGCCTTGGTTCTGTCCAAAACTTACGATCTTTTTATTTGTTTTATTTTTCAACCACCAGCCCCTACACCAAGGCGGGGACAGTTGGCCTGGGGCTGGAAGCCCCTAGAGACGCCCGTGCCCTTAGCACTGCGAGGCGTAGCCCCTAGCAGAAGTTTACGTCGGAGCAACAACTATATGTCGCCGGAGACGGAGGAGATCCCAGAAATTTCTGCTTGCCAATGAGTTGATTCCACCGCCACCTGCGCCAACGCGCAAGCTTTCCCACAAACGGGGCCAATTGTAAGGACACGATTCTCTGGCGGCCCAATAAGGATGTTGGGCTCGCGCATGGAAGATCCCTCACAATATAATTTGTAGAGAGTGGGCTTAAAAAGCTAGCCGCTGGTCGCGGGGCGATGTCCGATCCTGGTTTTAGAGGAATTCAGGTAGAAAAAGGTGTTGGGCCTGAACATTTAAGCCCTAAGACGTCGCACCATATGGGATGGGACTCCTCGGAGTTGATCCGAGGACCATTGAGGCCTAACCCCGGTTATCCAAAGACGAACTTTCTTCAGTGAAGTCCGGTGTTGTTGAGATGTTCTCTCCCATGTGATCCTCCTTTTTCGGAGGTGGGATGGGATCCCCTTTAGATTTACTTGCTTTCTTCTTTTATACTCGTCTGTGTTAATTGTCCTTCGTCCACGTGTAGGGTCAATCTTTACAAGACTGATATTTGTCCCATCAGTCTAATCCCAGAATTGTTGGGTATGGTTGATAAGGCTGCAGAGTACTGCTCTGTCATGTGTTGGGTCTTATCTGGAAGGGTAGTAAGGATAACTTCCCCAAGATATTTTGGATCTCCTTACAAATTCGTCCCTATACCAGTTTTACCCCTTTATTTCGGTGGGATTCAGGATCTGCCGAGGACCAAACTGTCCTCGGCTGCCTTCCAAAATTGTTTTGTGCTCTGTATTGTAGAGCTTGGGCCACAGCTCTCCTCGGACTGGGCCTTCGGATTTTCCAGGAGCAATCGGGCTTGGTCCTTAAATTATTGGGCCCCACACTGTGGTAACCTATAACATATTACAAAATATTAATTTTCATATTAATAGCATAGAGCTTATTTCTAATACTTCCCTTACACATGCCTGTCAAGTGAATTGCAGCGAAAAAATTCGTTATCACCCTTTAGTAGAAATTAATATAGAATGTTAATTCTTCCTTTAATTCATAATACTCAAAGTCTTAGGGTCTGTTTGGATTGAACTTATTGTTGTTGAAACTGAAAACTGAAAACACTGTAGCAAAATAATTTTTAAATGTGTAAATAGTACCGTGGGACCCATTTTTAATATTTTTTTATGAATAAAGTGGCTATGGGTCCCATAAACAGTACTGCTACAGTACCGCTACAGTACCACTACAGTGTTATTTGTCCCCTCTTTCTGCAAAACACGTGAAATGAAAAAAAAAAAAAAAAAAAAAAAGGAACGCAGACGCCAGACGCAAGTTTCAGCCGAATCCAAACGGCACCTTAATCTTCTTTGTTGGTCTAGAAAAAAAAAATTTTAAATCATTTAATATTTTTTTCAATAAAAATGTTTTAGTTCTCAAGAGTCAAGACAATTGTCCTTAATTTTTATTCAAATATAACTAATAAAAAGGAGGATATTGATTTTTCCTAGACAATAATAGCTGAGTTCATCAGATGGTCTCTGGCTTCTGGTTGAGACCTGGTCTCTTCTCTTGTGCTTGGTCTTCGACTAAGACAAACACAACAGAGGAGAAAGTACTGAGGTCAAAGAGGCGCGGTCTTCAATTTAAAATGAAAAAACTGTGATCTATAAACTTTGTCATTGCATATCTTTTACGCTTTAATACAAGTTGCAAGATATTTCATCAATAAATATGCAAGTTGCAAGCTAAACAAATGGACTGCTTATTATTCCCTTGTCGACATACATGAGAGATTTGGAGTTTGGACTCTTCTAACATCCAAAGAGGAGAAAGTACTAGAGGTCAAGGAGTGCGGTTCCTTGCACCATCTTGTCGGTCTGTCTTGTTTGGTCGGTTGATATGTAGGCTAAGGTTTCAATAAATCAAACTGAACCACAGAAACAGTATTTGGCTATTTATCAAACTTGTAACGTGACAATGTTTGAAAGATGCACGTAGTACAAGTTTCTATTTTTGTTTGTATCTAGTTTTTTCTAAGCATTTTTTTTTTTTTTATATTTTTTTATTATATGGTATTGCTAATTGTATTTTTCATTAAATAGTCTTTGAATCCAATGAAGTTGACTGAGTGATTAGACACTAAGTGGCTGCATTTTAAAAAAACTCTTTCGGCCAACAATTCACCTTTGCCCACCCGTTGTAATAGTGATAAGTCCCAATTTTTTTTTTTTTTTTTTTTTTGAGAAATTAGTGCTTAGGCTTTTGATTGAAAGCTTTAGGAATATACTGGGTCAAAGACCATACAAAAAAAAAAAAAAAAAATTCTTTGGTCCTAAATTTTGGGGATACACTAAGTCAATGACCAAAAAATAAAATAAATAAAAAATCTTTGATCCTAAATTTTAGAAAATCTGAGTTTCGCCCAGTCACGGGTTTCATAATAAATTGGAATGGACTAGACTGAAGAGACCAAATAGGAGACATATATAGTTAGTTTTTAATATAACTAAATAAATAAATAAATATATATATATATATATATATATTTATATATATTTTAAACCCGAGTCCCTGAAAAACTCTCACTCTGTATCTAACTCAGACTCTCTCTCACTGTCCCTCCCCTGCCATGGCTCACACAGTGTTAGGAGCTTTGCTAGTTGCTGATGATGGCATGAGGAAGTGGAGTGCTTGGACAACATCAGGCCAGTCACATGGCTCAATGTTTTCTCAAGACACCAATGGCTCCTCATGCCTATCTAACGAAGCTCCTAAGTGCTCTTTGAGGGGGACAAGCCCAGCCCCCTTGCTGGGATCAGTTTGATGAGCATGATGAGGGGCAGCATGTGGAGGCACCTTGCTCCACATGATGCCCCAAGGCCATGGCAGAGGAGGGCCATGGTGGGCAGCAACGGTTTGTTGATGATGGGCAGCAGCAGGTGGTGCTGACCCTAAGTGGTAGTGCATGGCAGGATGGCTTGGCTATGGGTTGCTTCGTATGTGGGCTTGGTGGCTTGTGTGCAAGGCAGTGCTGGGCTGCTGATGGTAATGCTATGTTGTGCAAGGCATTGGGCTGGTTGGTGCTGGCTGAATGTATGGATTGATGTGTGTGGGCTGATGGCAGTTACTTAGTGTGCTGCTGATGGACATGATATACTGTGGGCTGTGATGCTGATAGAAAAGGCTTGGATAGAGGGCCAAGGCTTCTAAAACGTGATGGGCATCACGTGTGGGCTGCTAGAACATGGGCAAAAGACCCATGATGAGATGCTGAGTGTGGGCTGGCATGTGCTGTGTGTGCAGCAGCAGTTGGTGGCAGTTACCAACGTTTCCTAGCATTGTGGGTGCTTCAGATGTGCAGTGCAAAGGCTGGAAACGTGCAAGGCAGCAGCAGTAAAGGTGTCCTAAGTCAGACTACATGTGGCAGCAAGTCCAGGAATAGGGGCAGTTACTTGGTAGTAACTGCCATGGCAGTTTATTCTGTATATTATCCTAGGCTGTTGGGGTTGTCAACAGTAAGAGAGTGTATTGTTTTGCTTTGGGAAATTCGTGTGGATTCTCAGGCTTCCTTTGTACTTGATATTAAGTGATGAAGGTTGGGGTTGGTGCCCTGTAAATACTGTGTGTGCTGTGTGTGTGTGCATTCTCTTTATAATTCTGTTCATAGTGTTCCTACAGTGCGTGTGTGTGGTGTGTTGGCTGAGACTAAGTCAGGGGGCTTAGTGCCATCACAGGCAGAAAATTTGAAACGAAAATTTAACCCTGTGACACACAGGTAGGTACTCTCTCTCTATCTCTCTCTATTTCTTTTCTGTAAAAATAAGAAATTTCAAAAACCTATTTGATAACCTTAGCTTTCATTATAGTCTTTCGTTTGGATGCGTTGGGCGTCTCCCTCGTTTGCTTTCTCCTTAATAATGATGGGTCATGACAACAACAACAACAACAATGGTTCCGCTTTCGCTTTTCTCCAATCTCATGTAAGCTTTACACTGCTCACAACGTACATTGTATACGGCTATTTCGTGACTATTCTTGATTAATTTATTTATTATACATATTATATTATTGATGTTTTTTCCTATATGACATTCAAGTCAATTAGAACCATTTCAAGGTTAGAAAAGATATGGGGTCTAATCTAATTCTAATTTCTAAGCAATAATGGAAAGAAGAACTAAACACAGTTATCGTTGAGACAATGTTTAATTTAATCGTAATTACTGCCTAACAATTAATTTTGCTGTTGTGTTGCATTTCCTAATGCGAAATGGCATTGGGAATAGTAGGTGAATCGCGAGAGTGTACTTGACATACTGACTTCGGAAAAAAAAATTAGCCTATAGACAGATGCTAATGGTTAAAAAATCTTCCATTTGTTTCTTTTGAATTATTTTTTTTGATGAATTGTTACAACAAGTGGAGGAAAGGGTATTTGAATTTTGAAACCGTAGTTCTCCTTATAAAGCTCTTGGAGTTTCTTTTGAATTCTAAGTATTAGAATTCCAATGGCTAGCACGACCGGCTGGAGTCAGCCTCATGAAGTGGAGTTACTACTTTGAATCTTCCCTTTCCCTTCCCCCTTCTCTTGGGGCCAAAACTCATTGAAAATAAAGTATCAAAGGAAGTTGCATTTTTGGGTAAAGAAAAAATTGATCAGGCACCAAATATGTAAATTTATGTGTGATACATTAGTGTTCTGTTCTAAAATTTTCCTTAAATAAATAAGACCAGTATCGGTGCCATTTATATAGCCGTGGTATGTGATTTATTGTTTTAAATTGGAACAAATTGCTTCATGTTTCTACTTTATCAATAAAACCGCATGGTAAGCCAATTTATCATATGTGGTACTGGTTTTTAGTAAGAGAGGTGTCCTCAAGGCATACATTAGGAATACATTTTATTGTTGCTTGATTGCTAGGATGACAAAAAGTATGCCTTCTCTTTTTGAAATTATTTTAATAATCACAAATATGAAACATGTAAAATTTTTCATAGTTTATATTGTGATTTTAATTTTAAATATGTGTCACTGTGCTATTTGTGATTCATACAACATCAGATTTTCTGCTTTGTATACCACACCAAAATTAATACAATCCCTATAATGCATCTGAGGTTAAGAGAGATAGATGACAGTTGTCTTAAGTTATTTTATATCAGAAGCCTTTAACCATTTGAACATTTAAGTAAAAGTATGAAAGCATAAATCCCCTAAAGTCCAGGTAAAAATAAACTATATCCTCCGACATCCTTTGAGACTTGTTAAATCTCCATAAATGGTAAAAATTAGATTTCAGGTTACAAAAATTAATTGCCTGTGCATATGTGCTTGTAGGAAGTTCCAGTTTAGAGGAGGACTTGATATTTCCTAGAGGAAACATGGTTTGCCAATTAGTGATGGTGATACTTTTATTTGTCTTGTAAAGTTGCTGAAGCTGGATATAGTACATACTGCACAGTTGAGTCCCTTTGATTGTGTGCATATTCTGTCATGTGCACATACACATGCATTCAACTTGTCTCTGTGTTTGCACGTTGTTCACTGCTATGAAGTTGGTTCTTTCAGTTGATATTAGTTTCAGTCATTAGTATAACCATGAGGTGGCTTTAATAAAGCAGAGCATAATTTGTCTGCCATATTATTCATTAACTTTCCGAAATGCCTTCCAATTCTCTAATTATCAGTTCTTATATCTTCACTTACATTTAAATATGGCTATGATGAAAATTTTGTAAAATTAAAAAAATCTGTATGAGATAAATATATAAACCATTTATCTTCTTAATATCTTAAAATATGTGTTATTGCAGCTAATAGTAATGTTATGTCTCAAGTTTTCCCATAGCGGTCATATTAAAATATGGATGACAAGTGTAATTCCTTTGGGCTTTCCTTGATCTCTGTCTCTCTCTCATGCACATCTTGACCTGAAAGTTTAAGAAGCAATATGTTATACTTACAGAGTATAGATTAAACTTAAAATAATAAACCGGCGGGGTGGGGTGGTCGTAACACTATTTTTCTTTGATCACAATGCCCTGTGCAAATTACTAAAAGAATGAATTATATGTATACCATATATAAACATGTGGGCAAACCTTGCTTAACTAAAACCAGTTTGTAAAGCTGCGTATATGAAGAATTGGCAATGCTCGAGTTCTTGATGTGCGCTTTTTCTTGCGTACTAATTGGATCTAGGTGTTAGAAGTTTATGACACCTTGTGGATCATCTAGTTCTAAAAAAATGACATCTTGAGGAAGGTGAAGGCAAGAACACTTTTAGAACTAGATATTCATATTGAATCCAGAAGTGTTTGGCCTACAAAATTGTTCATTGTCATAGAGAATTATGAGATGCCAAGTACTGCTTTTTCTTATTGATTTATCATAACTAGAAATTTTCATAAAGGTTTTCAAACCCCAAAGTGTATTAGAATAAATATTACTGCTAATTATCATGTGAATTTGTCATCATAGCGATTTACATGTAATTGTAGTAGAGATTTCAAACCCCAATTGAAGCCTTTTTTTTTTCCTCCTTTTTAGGTGGGCTTAACATAATTGCTCATGGTTGGGTATTTCATGGTAAGTCCTTGCCAGATATTATTAATTTTTCCCAGCAATGCACTTCTCAGTGAAATCATTGTTCTTTTGCAGCCCTTATGACGTAGGAAAAATTAGAGAAATATGTCTAGTAGTGCTTGTGGTAGGTTAAGGTTTAGGTGGATTTGTGGATTTTGGGATGTAGAATCTTTTTATTGGATTTATGGTTTAAAAGAGAAGAAGTAGATTTCTTTTCTTTTCTTTTTTTTAATATGTGAACAGTATTATGAACTATACCTATGAACTATAACCTGTAAACAGTAACCAAGAGAGAGAAAAGAACCCTAAGGTCAATGTGCCTCACTACTCAAAACATTCAATTTATTAATGAACTCCCCATATCCTTTGAATACATTGAGCACAACCATATATCTATAAAGACTCTTTCTTGTACTAGTAGTATTTGGACTCCTACTAGTATTAGGACTACTAAACTAAAACCTAATAAAATACTAACTTGGACCCAAAGAAAATAAAACCTTAGATACTTTAGGATCTCTTCAAGTTAAAAGATTCTAGACTCAAATAGATTACCAAACTTGCAAGAATTTCGGAAATGACATATTTGCCCCTGAATATAAAATTGCCCATAACAAATAAAAAACTGTTTTGAACCTAAAAGACTCATTCTTAGACCATGAAAACCACACAAATTTTACTTCAATTGGACTTCACACGTGGACCCCATAAAATAATTCTTGAATAGGTGAATTTGCAATGTGATAGCAAAGCACTCTTCCATGGATGCATCACCTTATATCAACATTTTGTTTCTGTTGGCTTTTAACAATTCTGAAGATATGATGGGAATAAAGTATTAAGGGTGACCAGTTACCTGAGTTACTTTTAAATTGTATTGCCTTTTGTTTTCTGTGCTACTATCAGATTGATTGAGGGATGATTGTTATCTTTGAGCGCAAGATTCAGGGCAAGTTTCCATAAATAAAAAAAATTAAAAATTAAAAAAAAAAAAAAAGATTCAGGACAAGATTGTCAGAAAAATTTGAAAGTCTTTGGCATTGTGACATTGTCTTAAGTAGGTGAGTTCTTTTGCCTTTCCATCATGATGATGATTGTAAGGGTATAGCATACTTTTTCTTCACAATCTTGTGTGAATGTGTGCATAAGCATTCGTGTGTGTGTGCTTGCTTAGTATTTTTATGATCTTGCACCATTTGCTATCCCTTTTTTTTTTTTTTTTTTAATTTTTTAATTTTTAAATCAATTCTGTCATGAATAACTAATCTAAGAATAAGGGTTCCCTTTCTATGTTAGGGTACGAGTGGCCCATGGTCTTGTAAGTTTTAGGTTTTAAGTTAATAAAGATTGTGTATGTGCTGAGTCTAGCAGTAATACATGGCTTCTCAAATTTGTAGAAGATATTTTTCTTTGCATTGGTTAATGTTTATAAAGATAAAATAGATCTGTACAACCAATAATGTTTGCTTGGTAGAAGTTATCTATATGTGGCCAAGTCACATTTGGTCCACTCAGCTTAGCTTCGATAAAATCCTAATGTCGTATATTTCAGGTTAAGATTGAGCAAGTAGTTGTTGAATCTATCATCTCCAACTTAGGCCACCATTGGCTTCTCAAATTTGTAGAAGATATTTTTCTTTGCATTGATTAATGATTATAAAGATAAAATAGATCTGTACAGCCAATAATGTTTGCTTAGTAGAAGTTATCTATATGTGGCCAAGTCACATTTGGTCCACTCAGCTTAGCTTCGATAAAAGCCTAATGTTGTATATTTCAGGTTAAGATTGAGCAAGTAGTTGTTGAATCTGTCATATCCAACTTAGGCCATCATTTAGATTATACATTCCTAGGGGCATCCTTATTGAAAGTGTTTAAAAAGTTAATCAACAAATTCCTGTTTTTAATTTCTTTTTTCTTTTGGGGTGGGGGAGTGAACTATGGGTAATGTAGAATATTCAGAATTTCAGTATGCCTTTTGGATTTCTGGTTTATGGACAAAATTCTATATTGAATCATTTTCTAGCTTTGGGGTCCATCCCTTCTCCTTCCCCCCCCAACAACCCCCCCCCCCCCAAAACAACCCTACAAAAGGTATCTTATGACCCCACCCTATCATCGTAGCATGTGGGACCCACACATGTTGCGAGAGAGAAGTTTAATAAGACCCATCTCATAAGATGCTTTTTCCAAGTAAGGGAAGTTATTTGTAATCTTCAAAAATTAGTTTCATGGGTATGCGGACCGTCTTAATAAGATACTTTTTCCAACCTAGAGTGTTCCCCTGCTTTATTTAAATAAGGAAGGTTTTCCCAAGTAAGGAAAGTTGTTTGTAATATTTGAAAATTAGATTCATGTGTTTGTAGATTGTCTCATAAGATACTTATCCAACCCCATAGTGGACCCCACTCCCTCTATATTTAAATAAGGAAATAAGGAAGGTTTTTCCAAGTAAGGAAAGTTGTTTGAAATATTTGAAAATTAGATTCATGTGTTTGTGTAGACCATATCATAAGGTACTTTTCCAACCCCACAATGGACCCCACTCCCTCTTCATTTAAATAAGGAAGGTTTTTCCAAGTAAGGAAAGTTCTTTGTGATATTTGAAAATTAGATACAATATTAAACCCGGACTGGACATTGACCCGGTCTATGAACTGGATCACTGGTTCAACCAATGGGTCATCGATCAAATCGTAGGGTCAAATAAAAAAATTTTAAAATTAAATGTATATAAAATTAAGTTTGAGAAATCATAACCTAAGTATGTAAATAAAAAAAAAAAAAAAAAAAAAGGCATATGCCATTTCATACTATCAAAAAAAAAAAAAATTAGTGTAAGATCAATTGTTGATTGTGTCGTAGGGTCTAACATTTGAACTGTTATAGACGCTACAAATATTCCATTTCATAAATTATAGTAATAAACAACAAACATACATAGAAAGCAGTAAGTAAGAACTAACAATTACAATTTAGTGATTTACAATCATTAATTTTATTCATAGAAAGGTTAATATAATAAAAAAAAAATTCTTATAGACTTATAGTTTTAATTTATATTTGTCAGTAAAGTTAAGGTCAGCTAAAGCCTAAAGCAATAAACAAATTCAAAGCAACAAAATAGTCAAAACTCAAAGACGAAACAATTGTCACAGTATCACACACTCACATTGTACACAACAAAAAAAATCAAGCAAAAGATGCTTAAACTTAAAAGCAATCAACAAATAAAGTATAAAAAAAAAAAAAACCTAAACGAAAAAAGATAATTGGTGGCATAGATTCATATGGTCATATTTACATGCTAATTGGTGGCTAAGTACATTTATTTAGACTTCAAAGCACACAAAATTGATGCATAGTAAGATCCCGTAGCTGTAGGTTTGGAGAATTGTGAAAACTGAAAAGCAATGGTGCATGTACAAACTACAAAGTACAAATCCACAGGGAACAATGTTTTTTTTTTTGGATTTTTTAGGTTTTCTCTTGTTTAAATTACCATATTATTACACATTTAAACAATAAAAGAGTAAAAAAAGTAGACCTATTAATGTAATTTTACACAATTCACAAACTCGGCTAGGTTAATAAAACCCAACTAGGTCACACGGATTGCTCAAACCCACCGGGTTGCACTAGTTTTGACCGGGGTATGTACTGTTCTGATCCAATTGATCACCCAGCCCAGTCTATGTGCTGGGTCACCGGTCTGATTGGCTGGGTCAGGCCGGGTTTAATAACACTCATACATGTGTTTGTAGACCATCTCATAAGATACTTTACCAACCCCACAGTGGACCCCACTCCCTCTTCATTTAAATATTGAAGGTTTTCCAAGTAAGGAAAGTTGTTTGTAATATTCAAAAAATTAGTTTCATGTGTTTGGAGACCATCTCATAAGATACTTTTTCCAACCCCAATGGTCCTCTTTTCCCTCTTCATTTAAATAAGGAAGGTATTTCCAAGTAAGGAAAGTTATTTGTAATCCTCACAAAATCAGTTTCATGTGTTGCAGACCTTCAGAATTGGGTGTGAATGCTGCTTGATTGACAAGAAACCTGACTTGGTGCTTCTATATCACAATCTCATGGCAAAAAATGTTCTCAGTGCCTGGGCTTTCCTGTCAAGTACCTGAATATAGTAACGTCGAAACAAATCTATATATACTAACATCAAAATAAACCAACGTAATTCTCAATGGCTAGGCTCATAATAAGATAACTATTTTCTTTAAGGGATTTCTCAAGTTTGGTTGCTTAGGAGTATGGAGCATTAGGTGCTGTGTATGGACTGTAGTAATGTCTGTGTTTTGGGTCTAAAATGATGTCAGCCACATCAGTCGAGTCTTTCTATAGTAATAACTATTTTATGTTCTAATTTATGAACTTTTTGTCTTTCCAAAAACCTGATGCATTAAAGAATTTCCCAAGTCGGGCTTGCTCAGGAGCATTAAATTAGTGTGTATGAACTGTTGTCACGGTTGTGTTTTGGGTCCTAGTGTGAGTTGGGCTACATTGGTACCGTCTTCCTACAATAATAACTAATTTAAATTATAATTTATGCACCATTTATCTTTCTAAAAACATTCAGACTATTCAAATGAAGTGACATTAAATTGGAATTACTCAACTCTTTAGATATCTTTGGTAGTCTTATCCTGGAATTAACTCCCTTTTCTGTTCAAATTACTCTTAGTCAAATGTACTTTTAGTACTCCGATTAAGAACTTATGTTACGATATTTGAAATTTACATTATTTGTCCTCAAAAATGATAAGATTTTCTTGAGAATCACAAAGGTTCTATATGGAAAGAAATGGGGACCACCTGTCAGAAAATTGAATAGATTTGAGAGTTGGTTTCGGCATTAAAGCCCTATAAAACGCGGTGTCTCTCCAAGGTATTTCTCAAGCTTCTATACTTATCCAAAAAAAATTAAGTATTTTGCAAGCTTCTCATAGTTCTATTAAGTGCAGGAAGAGAGCATGGGGCACAAAAAGACTCAAACAAAGATGATTCAAGGAGAAGATGAAAAGCGAATGTTGTTGTCAAAACAACGATCTGGCCTCTTCAAGAAGGCCAGTGAACTTTGTACCCTGTGTGCCATTGAGACAGCCTTTGTCATCTTTTCCCCTGATGGCAAGGCCTTCTCCTACAGTATCCCCTCTGCTGATGTTGCAGCGAACAGGCTTGGCCAGCCTGATGCTTGTACAATTCAGGAAGCAGAGGCTCACCATGAGAGAGTTCTATGCGAGCTGCGCAAGAAGTATTCTGATCTGGCTTCTCAACTGGACACTGAAAAGAAGCGGGGGGAGAAACTGAAGCAGATTATGAATGAAACCTCAGGGTGCTCCAGCTGGTTCAGTACTCCGTCTAGTGAACTCAGCTATGAGGAGCTGCTGATTCGGCAGGCAGCAATGGAGGATCTTAAGGGGAAGCTAACCAAGGGAATAGAGGAGAGGCTTGCCCAGACTTCTGCTTCATCTGCAGCCATCAACACTGCTGGAGCTACTGATCCCCTGGGTACTGATGCATCTGGGGGTAATTCTTCTCTTGATCCTCACGGCCGTATTGTAGGCCATTAATCATGGTGATTCTGAATAAGGTGATGGAAGAGAGTTTGACTGGACTGTTTTTTTGTTTTAGGCTTTTTCATATTTATTTAATATCGTCAAGTCACTCTCTTTCTGTCTCAGATGCTTTTTGCTTTGACAGCTGGATACTCTGTATTCAAATTCTGTTTTAAGTTATAATCTTGTTTTTGTTGAAGAATATGTTGTGAGAAAAATAGATGCTAGTTATGGAGGCATTAGGCAATGACATCATGCTATGTTAGCATTTTTAACTGGACTTTGCTTTTTCTTTCCCTTTGGTTTGTTCCTTTTGTGCTTCTCAAGTGGTTAGTAAGATCTCTTGAGATTGGACCACTCTTGTCAAGGAGGTCATATCTTATGTGATTGTCCCATAAGATATTATTCCCTTATCAAGGCACCTAAGTACTCTATTTGAGGCTTTATATGGTTCTCATTTCTATTGAAAGGAAAGATGGGTGTAAGACCCTATTAGGTACTGTGATGAAATTATTATGTTCAGGAATCAAGTAAAATTGCTGAATGAAGGTTAGTAATATAGTTTCTAGGTTGTGTGAAGGCAATTCAATATATAATGAAGCAGTTGAGATGCAAAAATTATGAACTATTTGTATTTCTTGGAAAGTCTATGTTATCTTGTACTTTTTAGGATATATGCAATTGGATGCGTTTTACTGATTGTTTACTTGCTGAGATGTGTTTTATTGATTGTTCATTTGCTGAAAATACAGTACAAAAAGATGGGGATTTTTTTTAATAAAAAAAATTTCGCGTGTAGGACCCCACCAAAATAGCTTAAAAAGTAGAAACTAAAATGGCTAGATTTTTTTGGGTTTGCCAAATGAATAATTATTCAGTACTTTGGGAGTCTTTCCTCTCATATAGTTGGTTCTATTAATTAAATTTATGGTGGAATTTACCATTCATGTGAAATGAGTGAGTAGAACGTCTTTGTTTTCTCTGAGAGGGGTAGTTTTGTTAGAATTGGTAGGAGTAAAATGAAACTCTTAGAAAGTAGCAAAAAAATTGAAACTAACATTTATATTGATATGTAGAATTGAAACCGTGTTTCTAAGACCTGATTTATAAATAACATGAATACTATTGATTTCTTTGCCTTAAAGATATCCAATCTGATAATACTTTTGAATTTTGGTTGCTTTAGAGATATTATGTATAATATCCAAAGTTTCAAACTGATATGTAAAATTGAAATCGTGTTTCTAAAACACAATTTTTGTATAACGTAAATAGTATTGAATTTTTGTCATGGAGATAAGATTTGAATGTTTGATATCCAAATTGATATGTTGAATTGAATATGGTTATTAACGAGATGGCAAACGCAAGATAAACCAAAAGGCAGCATCCTCAAACAAAAATATATTAAGCAATATTTTGTTAGAAATGTAAGGCTCTTCTATAATTGGGTATGGCATCTAGAATGACTAGAATCATTTATTTCAAAGGTTTTATATTAGAAACTATTTGTGAGAAAGCAACGGTCATAGGAGAGCACATAGTTCTTGGATTTGTGGCATACAGGAGGCAGTAGTGAAAGGTGAATCTCCATATATTTTTCCGACTTTGAACTCTACAAGTGTGTTGTTCCATGGTAAAACATTTTAATTCAGGAAGCCAAGGAATACACTATTTTATTCGGTCACTTATTCCATTTTGAAACTGTAATTGTGATTTTTTGCCCAAAAACATTGAACCAAATGGGCACTTAAACTCTTGTTTGGATTGAGGGGGAAAGGAGGGGGAGTGGAGGAGAGTAGAGTAGAGTTGGCTGAAAATAGACTAATTTTGGGCTAATTCTACTCTACTCTACTCTACTCTCCCTCCCTCCCCTTCAATCCAAACAAACCATTAAGGTTTGGATATCCCCTAGTAAAAAAAAAAAAAAAAATCAAAAGTATTCATGTTATACATAAATCATGTCTTAGAAACAAGATTTCAATTCTACATATCTATTTGAATATCAAACATCTACATATCTGTTTGGATATCAGGCATCACAATTTTTGTATGAAATGAATAGTATTGAATTTTTTGTCTTATAGATATTCAAACTAATTATACTTTTGAATTTTTTGCTTTAGAGATATCCTATCCAAAACTTACAGGTTTGAATGTTTGATATCCAAATTGATATGTTAAATTGAAATCATGTTTCTATTACATGGTTTTTATATAACATGAATACTATTGAGTTTTTGTCATAAAGATAAAAGTTTAGATGTTTGATATCCAAACTGATATGTTGAATTGAGTTGTTTTGCATATGATGATTGCTGTTGGTTTCATTACATTGTGTCAATATGTACCTTTTCTTTTTTGATTCAGTTTGTGACATTTGGAGCTACATTCAGATCTCTAGACTATGAACTCTTACAAAAGTTGCTGTAGTTTGATGTTGATAGTGATGTCTTTGGTCTTCCATTGAATGCAACTTGTTCATCAATTTAGACAATGCATATATTCTTCGATCCTGACATTCTACTTTGAATTGACTAAATGAGTGTGGCAAGGATTGGAGGA
The DNA here is from genome assembly GCF_001633185.2 of Quercus lobata. Classification (NCBI taxonomy): domain Eukaryota; kingdom Viridiplantae; phylum Streptophyta; class Magnoliopsida; order Fagales; family Fagaceae; genus Quercus; species Quercus lobata. The sequence goes on from NC_044909.1 coordinate 38,171,272, forward strand.
TCATGTCCACTTGAGATTCTAGAGCACTTCTTTTTGTTATGTTTTTTGTACCTCCTCTTTTGAGGTAATGTGCAAAACAACAATGCAAAAGAATTGTATATAGTTAGTTAGGCAACGTTTGAAACAATAAAGGAAACTAACATCTCGAGTTTCAGAAACTCGAGATTTATATTAGAAAAACCCCACATAGATCTCGAGTCTTTAAGACTCGAGTTTCATGCGAAAAAAATTACACCTATAGTGGCGTTTTTAAGCCTTTCAGTGACGTTTTAAATCCCTATAGCGGCGTTTTTCTGGAAATTTTTTTTTCTTAAGTACAGATTTATGGAGTTCTAATGTGGCGTTTTTAAGCCCTATAGTGACGTTTTTAAGCCCTATAGCGGCGTTTTTATTCAATTTATGGAAATCAAGTCTTTAAAACTCGATTTTCAGCTTAATTTTTTTCCACTTTAAACTAATCCACTTACAAATCGAGACTTAAAAAGTCGATTTTTATGTTGGAACTCGAGTTTTAGACACTCGAGATGCTAGTTTTCAACATTGTTTGGAAACGTGACATTTAACTAAATTTTTTAATATTTATTGTTATTTAGAAAAAAAATTCTCCTCTTTTCCTTTGGCCCCTTTTTATGCTCGCAATGGGAGTAATCCTCTCTCTAATTCTCACTAGAAATTGAAATTGGTCCTGAGATTCATGGTCCCTAATTGAGATTAAAATGCTCTTGAGAAGTTTGGAGTGTTTACTTGGGTTAATCTCTTTCCAAGGTGCCACGTTGCTCTATGGCGGAGATTCTTTCTTTTAAGTGTAATGTCTCTACAAAACCAAGTTGTCATGTCATGGAAAGGTTGAGCTGCCTCGTTAGTAATGTACTCATCAACAAAGGGTAAAAGAATATGCTGCATACAGCTTGTTAGGAAATTTAGACCTCGATTGATAGAATTAACAAGTTTTAAACCCAAATTGTTAATTAGATTTATTATGAATAAATCTTGATAAAACAAACTAACATCAATATTATGTCAATATCATGCACGACGGAATGGTAAATAAGACAAAATATGATGACCTAGGAAAACTAATGAAACAAACTAGTTTCATAGTAAAAAACTTGGGGAAAAACCTTCCCGAAAAGCAATCTACTATAGTAAAGAGAAGTTTTAGATCTAGTACAAAACTTTTTATCCCTAGACTTTACAATCCTCATAGATGAACTTATAATAGAAACCTTCTACTGCTTCAAAACTTCTGAATTCTTCAATATATGAACGCCATCCTTTTGCACGAATCCCAGTATGTAACTGACCAATGATGCGCGGCTCCCAGTACATGATTGACCAATGATGCACGGCTTCTAGTACGTGACTAACTCACCAACTTGAAAAAGATGTTGGCTGCAAAGTTCTTCACTTCATTAACAATGAAGATCAAGAAGCACTTAGTTACAAAACTCTAAGGCGTATAAACATAGCAGCTTCTTGAATAGAAAAAAGATGAACTAGGGTATATGTCTCTAGTTCACAATATGCTTGTGAAAAACTTTTGCATTGAGTTGCATCATCTGTGACGGCCCTTAAAACAATCCTTATATATGTTTAGGATTGTGAGAAAAGAAAACTCAAACATCTATTCACGGATTGGAGTGAAATTAGCTTTGAAAAACTGAATTTCATAAACCTCAATAAATACCTTATCTGTTGAGCTAACTGTCGAGTATCGGCCTAAAACAGCTTTTTTAAACCTCGATAGATACTAGTTGTTGAGATTTAAAATCCAGCACTTCTCCACTTGTTTCTTGGACAGACTTGCATGGCTTTAACACTTGATCTTGAAACCTTGTTCCTTGAAGCATTAAACACATCCTAGATCTACCCAATTACAAGTAAAGTGTGTTTTGTCAAATGATTAGCCAATTCTATATAAATACATGTTCCTAACAATGATTCACATATGTCCTAACACAGTGAGTGCAACATGTGCCTTCTCCAACAAAGGACCCTACTTTCCCCATTGTTAAGCATCTTCTATTGTGAATTAAATTATTATTATTCAACTATTTAGTGAGTGAAAAAAAAAATGATCTAACTAAAAATTATTTTAAAAAAGAGACAATTTATCCTCTAACAACCAAGCCTAATACTAGTACTTTAGAGCTAGCAATGGATTCTTAATACAATGGTTAAGATTGACTATATGTATTCTTTTAGTTGTTTTATTTTATCAGAAACTATATGTTTTATTACTTAATTGACATGTTATTGTCTTCCTCTATATTTTCTCATTCCCTAATTTGACTCGACACATTCTTTTCTTATCCACTAAGATTAGGTAGGTATGATCCATTTATAATTAAAAAATGTATAGTAAAATTCTCGTATATTAGAATAAGGTGTAAAATGTGAATTTTCAAAAACTTATGTGGTAATCTTAGCTTTCATTTTACTATTATTTACTATATAATAAAAGTTGGGTCCTAGAAACCAAAAGCCTTGTACCTCAATGGAGTCTGCTATCTGTTTTTAGAAGAACCATGGTTCAAATTTCCCCTCCCCCATTGTATTATCAAATCATAATTTAGCTAAAACTCTATTACCTAATTTTTAAGAAATTAATAGTCTACTTCAACTAAAATTATATTTATCTTATTAATTGTTAGAATAGTTTAATTTAGGTAAAACTCTATATTATCTAAAGTTTCAAGACATTTTAAAATTATACTCCAACTAAAATTCTATTGCCCAAAATTTCAAGAAATTTAAAATAGATTGAATTTAATATTTATTAATATGATAGTTTCGATAATAACTGTAAAAACTCATGCAATGCATGAGAAGTTTAACAAAATATGATTTTTTTTCTCTCTTTTATTTATTTATTTTTTGTCTAAATGTAAGATTTGATAAACTTGGTAGCTATTAATAGTATTTCATTTATTGTCTAAATATGAAATTTATTCATTATGGTAGTTAATAAAGTAATTATGATAGTTATTAATAGTATTTTATTTTAGTTGTGGAAATATTTTAATGGAGAGTTTAATTGTGGAATAAAATTTAAACTCAATTAAAAAATTTATATTAGAAAAATAAGATGTAAAACAGAATTTGTGGGGCAAAATATTATGAGGAAAAGAATTTGGAATGAATGGGTTCACTGTGACCATTAAGGGTAGGTAACCCGTTCTCGGTGTATTTATTTCTATTGCATTCTATCTCATCATATAAACCAAATGTCTTTGGTTTTATATATATTACTACTCAATAGCTTGTGTAATGCATATATAGAAATGGTTAACAAATATGATTTTTTTTTTCTTTTATCTTTGTCTAAATATGAAATTTGATTATTATTGTAATTATTAATAGGCATTTATTAGTCCAAATATAAAATTTGATAATAATGATAACTATTTATAGGTATTTATTAGATTTTTGTTTGTATATTAAATTATCTATTCTACAATTTAAATGAAACATCATCTAAAAATATTCTAATGGAGGGTTTAAATATATGATAGAATTTAAAAGCAATTAAAAAATATATATTAGAATAATAACGTCTAAAATTACGAGACCTCAAAACTTACGTGTCAAAATATTATGAGGTTAATCAAAAGTCATACATTTTCGGTTTTACATATATTACCATTCAGCAACTCATACAATGTACATGAAAGTTTAACATAATATGGTCTTTTTTTTAATTTTTTTTTTCTAAATATAAAAATTAAAAATTTTGGTAGTTATTAAGAGTCATTTATTATGATTATTTTTATATATGAAACTATAAATTATAGTTTTTTTTTAATAAAAAACCATATTTATAGTTTTAAAATTTTATTTTCTTATAATTGTGTTTCTATTTGATACTAATATATAAATTTACATATAGAATATAATTAAAACTCAATTAAAATATATTAGATTTTTAATTAATACGTGCATTAGTCATGCCACTATATATAGGTATTGCTTGCTTTTGAAGCTCAGACAGAGATCAAGAGCTCAAGAGGGAGAATACAAAAAGCTCAAAACTATAACGTGAGAAGTTTTGTGTGTTTCCCTCGTTTGCTTTACAACGACGACGATACAAAACTTTGTTTGTTTTGAATGGTATAGGAACCGACGTAGCAGGAACCATTTGCCTCACGTACCAATGGTTTTGCTTTCTCTTTTCGCCGATTTCATGTAAGCTTTACGTACTCTGCTCACAACGTACATATATTTCATTTTTATTTATGATACATATTAAAAATTTACAGTATATAGTCCAAACTGTTTTTAAGTCAATTAGAACTATTTCAAAGTAAGATAGGGTATGGATTTATTTTATTTTATTTTTGATAATGAAAAGATATGGAATTTAATCTAATGTTTTTGTCACAAAATATTCTTCAGCAGTCTCAAGGTTAAACAGAGTTCGCTTACTGAGTATCGGACTGTCAAACCAAAAGGCATCTGAATCTGAAAGATGACTTCATGAGATTTATTACTGATAAAGGAACATCACATAAAAACAGATGCAGAGAAAGAGAGTTACTCAACGAGATTCATATAAGTCTGAAAAAGCCTATAACATAATTCAGCGAGCCCAACATTCTTCCATTACCTTATGATTAGGGCTACAATACTGCCGTGAGGATCAAGGGAAGAATTACCCCGGCCAGGTCAGTGCTGGGGGGATAAGTAGCTCCATCAGAGTTGGTGGTTGAAGATGAAGCAGAAGTTTGGGCCAGCCTCTCCTTTATTTTCTTGGTTAGCTTCCCCTTAGGATCCTCCATTGCTGCCGGCTGAATCAGCAGCTCATTATAGCTGAGTTCATTAGATGGAGTGTTGAACCAGTTGCGGCACCTGGCGTTTCTTTCACAATCTGCTGGAGTTTCTCCCCTCGCTTCTTTTCAGCTTCCAGTTGAGAAACCAGATCAGAATACTTCGTGCAGCTCACAAAGAACTCTCTCATGGTGTGCCTCCATTTTCCAAATTGTAGAAGCAGCATCAGGGTGGCCTAGCCTGTTCATTACTACATCAGCAGAGGGGTTACCGAAACCAGGGGAGAGGATAACAAGGGCTGTCTCAACAACACACATGGTACAAAGTTCGCTGGCCTTCTTGAAGAGACCAAATTGTCGTTTTTAGATTGATACTAGCCGAGCATCTTTTCCTTGAATTATCTTTGCTGGAGTCTTTTTGCGCCGCATGCTATCTTCTTGTAGTTTGCATAACTATTTGAAGAGTAGTGAGAAGCTCGAGAAATTCTTAGGAGACACACGGGTTTTATAGGGTATGATGCCTTAACCAACTTTCAAATCTATTCAATTTTCAGATTTCTTTCTATATACTACCTCTGTGATAAGAAAATTATGAGATAATCTTCTCTTTCTTGTGGAAAAATAATGAAAATTTCAAATATCATAAGTTCTTAATTGGGATACTAAAACTACATTTGACTATTAGTAATTGGTACAGAAAAGGGAGTTAATTCCAAAATAAAACTACCAAAGATATCTAAAGAGTTGAAAAGGGAGTTAATTCCAGAATTTAAAATAGTTATTACTATAGGGATATTCTACCAATGTGTCCCAATTCACAATAGGACCCAAAACCATGACATCAGTTCCCCCTCCCTTGGGTCCAAAACTCATTGAAAATAAGTATTAAAGGAGGTTGCAATTTGGGTAAAACTTAAATTGGAAGCCAAATATGTACATCTTAATCTATGTGTGATCAAGAGTGTTATGTTATATATATAACATAGATTTTAATTTTTTTTTTCTCATTTTTAAATTGCATTTAGTTAAAAACTAAGTGTATAAATATAATCATGAAACGTTATGGAATGATATTGTATTGTTTGATTAGTCTCACAATATTGAAACAATTCACTTCATGTTTCTACTTTATCAATAAAACCCACAAGGTACTCCAACTCATAGTATGGGGTATTGGTTTTAGTTAGATAGGTGTCCTCAACGCAGAAATTAGGAATTCATTTCGATGTTGCATATATGTTTGAAATGATGACAAAAGGTTTGCCTTGGAATTGGTAATTTCATGCATAACCCTCTTGTTAATATTTCTGTTGGCTTTTAACATTTCTAAAGCAATAATGCGAATAAACTATTAAGAAAGGCAGTTATATGAGTAACATTTTAATTTTATTTCTCTTTGTTTTCTGTGGTGCTATCAGATTGATAGGGCGATACTTGTAATCTTTGAGTGCAAGATTCTCCATTAAACTTGAAACTCTTGGTATTGTCTTAAATAGGCGAGTTCTTCTGTCCCCCAGCAAATGTGTCCAAATCCATCATGATGATGATTGTAAGGGTACAAGTATAACATAATAAAAAACATTTTTTGTCCTCTCGCTGCTCTTCAAATAGTTTTGTTGAGTGCAAGAAGAGAGCAATGGGCGCAAAAGACTCAAGAAAAGATGATTCGAGGAGATGATGCTCAGCCATTTTTGTTCTCAAAACGAAAATCTGGCCTCTTTAAGAAGGCCAACTAATTTTGTACCTTGTGTGCTGTTGAGACTGCCCTTGTTATCTTCTTCCCTGATGGCAAGGCCTTCTTCTTTGGTCACCCCTCTGTTGATTTAGTAATGAAAAGGCTTGGCCACTTAGATGCTTCTACAATTCAGGAAACTAAGGCTCGCCAGGATAGAGTTCTTTGTGACTTGAACAAGAAGTATTCTGATTTGGTTGCTCAATTGGATGCTGAAAAGAAGCAAGGGGAGAAACTCAAGCAGATTATGAAGGAAATCTAGGGGTGCTGCAACTAGTTCAGAAGTCCATCTAATGAACTCAACTATAAGGAGCTGCTCATTATTCAGCAGGTGGCAATGGAGGATCTTAAGGGGAAACTAACCAAGGGAAAAAAGGAGAGGTTGGCCAAGACTTATGCTTCACCTGCAGCCATCAACTCTGTTGGAGATACTAATCCCCCAGGTGCTCACCTGGGGATAGTTCTTTTGATCCTCATGGCACAATTGTAGGCTGTTATGAATTGTATGATGGAAGAGAGTTTGGCTTGGCTGTTTTATGTTATAGGATTTTCAGATTTATTAATATCGTCAAGTCACTCTCTTTCTCTTCATCTGTTTTATGTGATGTTCCTTTTCCAATAATAATAGTCATGATGAAGTAATTTTTTTTAGATGCTTTGGTGTAACTGTCAGATACTCAGTATCGTTACTCTCTTTTAACCTTGGTGATGGCTGAAGAATATCTCATTAAAAAAAAGGATCCTTGTTATGGAAGCATTTGGCAATGACATTATGCTATAATTGCATTTTTAACTAGTCTTTGTATTTATTTATTTATTTATTTATTTTTTAAAGGAGCCTTCATCAAACTGGAAAAAAGAAAAAAAAAAGAAAAAAAAAAGTGTTACAATGCCCCAAATCACAATCACCCATCTCTGTTTGATTCAATTAGGTGTCAAACCCCCAATCTTCGGGCGTCCAAAATACGACAAGAAGCTCTGTTCGATTCATGCTGCATTCTAAACTCTAAAGTCTCATCGCAATCTCAAATATATTTTCCAAGTTGTATCTGATGAAGGAGTTGGTTATTGTGTTTGGTGCATCTGATTTTGTCCTGAGCCAAGTTGTTCCACAGGCAAAGGGTAAACAGAGGCTCTGGTTGTATCTGTTCTTAAATTTTAATGAAATCTTCTGAACTATATATAATTATATATTCTAAATACACAACCAATCATTTTTCTATTTTTGTGTGATAAATGATCCATAAAATGATCCATCCATGGTTAGGGGAGACTTTGTTGAAAACACGTGTTGAGCTACTAGAGTGCTGACACAGACCGTATAACCTTTGATCACCTCTCTCTTTTTCTTTTTTAATAGATACAATAGTATTTCAATTTATGATGTTTGCTTAATGATAATTGCTCTTTATCATCATGTCAAGACACTAATTGGTTGTTGATGTAGGCAGGGTTCGAACATCAAATATCTTATTAAAAAAACAATACATTTACCGATTGATTACTATGACTAAGGTTCCTGCATATAAATTCCTTTTATATATAAAAATAATAATCATTTAAATTTTTGTTATATAAATAATTAGTGCACCATCTATAGATAATTAATAATACTACATGAAAATAAATGCATTTAACCCATTAACACATGACAATTAATTACAACATAAATGCAAAGTTTTGATGAGATGGAAGACTAAATGAAGAGAATTTTCTTTTCTTTTTTCTCCAAGGAATACACCACTTGGCATCACTTTAGACCACTATGACTAATTTTATAAAAACAACCATATGAATTCCTATTATATATTAAAAATAAGAAAGCTTTAGACATAATAAAAATTCACAATATTCCCAAATTAGCCTATCACATCATACATGCATCCAATTAATCTTCCATTTAATGCATTTCAATAGTCGGGGATAAATGTAATTGGGATGAAAGATTAGGATAGAAAAGTGTAATTTGCCTTAAAAATAATTTGGGAAGAAAAGTATATTCCAAAGGAAAAAAGATAAAAGAGAGAAAAGAAAAACATTGGAAGCTTAAAGCGATTATAACTCTTGGCATGTGCGACACCCTATGCTTCCTAAAAATGAAGGAAACATAGACCTAGATTTACTGTGACCTATGTTATGGACTCCTCCTCTTCACCGTGCTCTCTAAATCTATGTGATCTTGTTTTACCCTTTTTTTAACTTTTTTTTTCTTTTATGTTCTCTTCTCTTCTTCGTTATTAGTTTAGTTCTCCTTAGAAATATGAAACCGAAATGAATAAAATGATTCGAGTGTGTGATTGGGTGGGGTAATTATGTAGAGTTTGATTGGTAGTGAGTTTTACTCAATGGGTGCAGAAGTCATGTGTTGTGTATGTGCAAGCATTTTTGATAAAATTCAACACTAACATAAGGCATGTATAAAATTAATATGTTGTAACTTTGAGAGATCAATAGTGCATTTTGATAGTTCAAATACAAGTGAAATCAAAGTGAAAAATTATGGTACCTAAGTGAAAAATTATGTCACAAAGGTTTCTCTGTAGCTAAGAAAGGTGGTCCTCCCCCTTCTCTTAGATAGTAGAATCATGGTACCTTCTTGTAAGGTTTTTTCTCCCCTCTCACAACAACGTTGCGTGTAGGGCTTGTGGTTGCGTGTAGGGCTTGTGGTTTTTTTCTCTTTTCGGGGCTTGGGAGACAGTTTTTTCTCTGTGTCTTTTTTCGCTTATCAAAACTGTGTTGCTTAGAGTTTATTTTTCGTGTTGCTTAGAGTTTAGTTTCTAGGGTCTTTTCATATCCATCATGGAAGAACTTACAAAACATTGGAATTGCTTGTCTTTGTTCGAGAGGGAGGGGGACGATCTATGTGTCAAAAAAGATCGCTGTTCACAGGAGCATGTTATATCAGCTCTATTCCTCACTAAATGGGCACTGAATATGGATGCAATAGCTCGGACTTTCAAGCCGCTATGGAAAGCAGATAACGGCTTTACAGTGAGCAATGAGGGATCTCACAGGGTCCTTTTCGTTTTTGATAATAAGGAGGATGTGGATTGTATCTTGTCCAGTGAGCCATGGAGTTTTGATAAAAGTTTGATAGTTCTTGAAAGATATGACAGAAAAACTCCTCTTGACGATCTAAAACTGGACAAGGCATCCTTTTGGGTTTAAGTGTACAACATCCCAATTGGATACAGAATTAAGTCAGTTGCTGAAGATATATGTGAAGCCAGGTTAATCGGTCCACTGGCGTTGCAGATTGTGAGGGAGGCAATTACATTAGAATGCGAGTTACATTGGATGTTTTCCAACCACTGTGCTGAGGAAGAGTCATTACGTTCGAGGATGGTGGAAAAATATGGATCAATTTCAGGTATGAAAGATTGCCTAACATATGTTATTGGTGTGGCTGTTTTGACCATGGTGAGAGGGACTGTGATCTTTGGATACAAAGCAAAGGCACTCTGAGAAAAGAAGAGCAACAATTTGGTTCATGGATTTGAGCAATCCAGTTAGGACCTTCAAGGAAGAATGTCGTTCGGGTGTCGGGTTTCTATAAGGGTAGAACGGAGAACGTTTCAACCCAGCAATGTAGGGAAGAGCAACCCAAGCCGAGGATGAATCCGATTCAAAGGTCAAACCCGGTGATGAATCCTGATAAGGAAAATACAGATATGAAGGCAGATTCTATGGAGACTCAAAACCAAAACTCCAATATTTCTGCAGAGATTAATGAGAATCAAACTCCCCCATTTCAGGATCACGGAAATAAGGGAGATTACTTTGCTCAGAAATTAAAGGAGATTGACAAAGATCTTGGCATTTATGAGGAGCCTCCAAGCACGGATTTTAGCCAGAAGGAAGCCTCTCCTTTATTCGATATGGAGAATCTCCGGGCTGAGCTGGCTATCAATGAAAGTGTAGCTTTGACCCCACCACATGAGCATCATAGCCATGCAAAACATGCAGCCCCACTACGTGACATGTCCAACTACTCCTATGCACTCACAAACTCTGCGATTTTTCCCCAGCCAAAATGGAAACGTCTCTTACGGGGTAGTGCAGGCTCTGTTTCCAACACTGAGGAACACATTGGTGCAAAACGTTCCATGAATGGGACTGATGATCTCTGTGAGTTACCATGTAAAAAGCTTCAGGTTTCACACGAGGATAAAGAAAACTTCCCAATATTGGCGGAGGCTGTTGTTCAGCCCCGTCAGGAGCAATGAGTTGCATCATTTGGAACTGCAGGGGGCTTGGAAACCCTCTGGCAATTCAAGAGCTTGCGGACTTGGTGCAGGCAAAAGCTCCCACTCTAGTGTTCTTGGCCGAAACATTAGCGAATGAAGCAAGGTTGGATTACGTAAAGGATTGAATTCGTTTTGACAAAAAATTCTTTGTGCAGAGGATTAATAAAGGTGGAGGTTTGGCTATGTATTGGAAGAATGATATAATGGTTGATGTAGTTTCTTCTTTTGTGAATCACATCGATGCGATTATAAATAAAGATTCCGAGGCAGCTTGGCGTTTCACCGGTTTTTACGGTGAATCAGAAACATGCAAAAGACATGAATCATGGGACCTCTTACAGAGTTTACACCAACAGAGCTCATTACCTTGCCTATGCGCCGGGGATTTCAATGAGATTGTTAAACAATCTAAGAAGCTTGGAGGACGAGTAAGACCACAAGGACAAATGCAACTCTTCCGTGAAGTTTTGGATAAGTGCGGCTTCATAGATATTGGCTTCAAGGGCTCTCCTTTTACTTGGAGTAAGCATTACAGCAGCGGGGTCTCGATATGGGAACGGTTGGATCAAGCTGTGGTCTCTTATGATTGGTTTGTGAAATATCCAGGGACTCGGGTTAATCATGTGGATAGCACAACTTTGGATCACAAGCTCTTGTGGATAGAACAGTTGGAGTTGGATCTTTTACTGAAGAAAAAACTATTTAGATTCGAAGAGATGTGATTAGGTGACAAGGGGTGTGGAGAAACCGCGGAAGGAGATTGGCAGGTCAGTTATGAAGAGGTGGGGTCCATTAGAGTGATCAAGAAAGTGGAAAAGTGTGGGCAAAATGAAGTGGAGTAAGGATTGCTTTGGGAACGTTCGAACTAAGCTAGAGAAAAACAGAAAGGAATTGGTCCGGGTTGAGAAAATGGCATTGCAAAGAGGTTACTCAAACAACCTTATTCAGCTGAAGAAGGAAATAATTCACTCATGGATAAAGAAGAGAGGATGTGGCGCCAAAGGTCACGCACTTTGTATCTCAAAGACGGTGATCATAATACCTGATTTTTCCATTGCAGAGCAACTCAGAGAAGACGAAGAAATCTTATAACAGGGATCAAAAACCAGTCAAATGATTGGTGCACTCAACCAGATCAGATTTCAGCCATTTTCCTTGAATATTATCAGCTACTATTCTCCTTATCTAATCCAGAAGCTTCAGTGGGTGACTTGGACTCTATTGCACAAGTAGTAACAGTGGAAATGAATGAAACTTTGACTAGAGAATTTCAAGCGTGGGAAGTAGAAAGTGCATTGAAGCAGATGGCGCCACTGAAGGCTCCGGGCCCGGATGGGATGCCGCCTTTATTTTATCAGAACTTTTGGGAGTTGGTAAGAGGTGATGTAATCCATGATGTGCTTATTTTTCTAAATTCGGGTACTTTGCCCAAGCCTCTCAATCATACTTTCATCACTTTAATTCCTAAAACAAAAAATCCTGAAAATGTTATTGAATACAGACCTATTAGTCTCTGTAACGTGCTTTACAAGATCTTTTCAAAAGTCCTTGCAAATAGGTTAAAGAGGGTGCTTCCTCAAATAATATCGGAGCATCAGAGTGCTCTCATCAAAGGTCGATTGATCACAGACAACATCCTTGTGGCTTTTGAGACATTGCATTATATGAAGAATCACAACTCTGGAAATTCGGGTTACATGGCGCTCAAACTTGATATGAGCAAGGCCTATGATAGGGTGGAATGGTCTTTCTTGAAAGATGTGATGATCAAAATGGGGTTTAATGATCGGTGGGTGGCTTTAGTCATGGAGTGCATCACTTCAGTTTCATATTCCCTATTGATCAACGGGGAACCATTTGGAGACATTAAGCCAAGTCGTGGTATACGTCAAGGAGATCCACTTTCACCCTACCTCTTTTTGCTTTGTTCCGAGAGTCTTCACAGAATGATCCAAAAGGCTACTGAGAGAGGTGAAATACAGGGTGTTTCTATTTGTCGTAATGGTCCCAAACTAACTCACTTATTTTTTGCAGACGACAGCCTTTTGTTTTGTAGGGCCACTACTCATGATTGTCAGAAAGTATTGGAGATCTTGTCAAATTATGAGAGGGTGTTGGGGCAAAAATTAAATAGGGAGAAGATGACTTTGTTTTTTTGCAAATCTACTCCAAGTGTGATGCAAAAGGAAATTATGGATCTACTTGGGGTAAATGAGTTGAAGCAGTATGAAGAGTATTTGGGCTTACCGGCCTTGGTAGGAAGGAATAAAAGGGCAAGTTTTGACCGATTGAAGCAAAAGGTTTGGAACAGACTTCAAGGGTGGGAGGGAAAGCTTTTATCTCAAGCCGGAAGAGAAATCCTCATTAAATCAGTGATCCAAGCCATACCCACCTTTACAATGAGTTGCTTTAAACTCCCTACCACTTTATGTCATGAGATTGAGACTCTCATTCGAAAATTTTGGTGGGGACAAAGGGGTGAGAGGAGGAAAGTACATTGGGTGAAATGGGAGGATTTGTGTCAAGACAAGGGCCAAGGAGGTATGGGTTTCAAAGATTTGACAATGTTCAATGAAGCAATGCTTGCAAAGTTAGCATGGAGATTACTCCATGATGACAACTCCTTATTCTATAGGGTCTTCAAAGCAAGGTTCTTTCCTAGGGAAACTATTCTTGAAGCGAAAGACTCCTCATCCACTTCATATGCTTGGAAAAGCATCCTTAAAGGCCGTGAACCAGATTCTACCCTTGTCTAAAGATAGAAAAGCAAAGTTTCAACGCATCCACCCAGCAATAGGGATGCTGCAGCACAAAAACCATACCAGATGGAAGCCGCTAGAGCAAGGAGTTTATAAAGGGAATTACGACAGGGCTGTATTTAGCCAACAGGGTAAAGCCGGTCTTGGTGTAATCATCAGGAATCACAAAGGAGCTGTTATGGCATTTATGGTGCAACAAATTCCACTCCCTACAACAGTGGCTCAAGTTGAAGCTCTTACAGTACGAAGAGCTACTGAATTTGCGTTGGCAATTGGTATCACTAAGGAAATACTGGAAGGCGACTTAAAAAACATTGTCAAGGAGCTTATGGAACCAAATCCTTCTCTGGCACTGCATGGCCATTTGATTCAGGATGTTAAAAGTTTACAAAACTCTTTTAATTTCCTTAGCTTTACTCATGTACGTTGTCAAGGGAATAATGTTGCACATGCATTGGTAAGAGGGATTATTAAAAAGCCTAATTTAACTGTCTGGATGGAAGATGTACCACAAGATATTCGCCAATTTGTAATGGTTGATTCAGCCACGATTTGATTTTTTAATAAATGGAAGTTTCTTTCTCAAAAAAAAAAAAAAAAAAAAAAGTGAAAAATTATGGTAAAAAAAAAAAAGTATAATTTGCCCCCAAAAAATTATTTGGGAAGGAAATTATAAATTATAATCCCAAAAAAAAAAGAGAAGAAGCCTGAAGCGTTTATACGGTTGGCACGTGCGACACCCTCTGCTGACTGCTCCCTAGAAGCGAAGAAAAGAGTATAAAAAAAAAGGGTTTCATACTTTCATTTCCAAAAATTACACCAAACTAGTCGATAGTCCAACAATACTACTAGAGAAAGAGAGTAGCTAGCTCCGAAATGGCTATGGCGATGGTCCGATCTGGTCTTCTCCGAACTGCTCTGCGTGGTGGCTCTCGACCCTCTGCTCCTCCCAAGCGCAACTTCGCCTCCTCTGCTCACCACGACGATGCCTGTAAATATGATTTGTCATCTTTGACTTGTTTCGGTTTTTTTTGATTTATTCAATATTAGGGTTTTGACTCGCTAAACTATCATCTCGATTTAAGTAATCGTATTTCGTGGTTTTTAGGGCTGGTTTTCTTGTCTGATTTGTTTGGAAAATGATCCGTTTAATTGCTTAGGAAATGAAATTTTGATTTGGGGGAAAATTTTTTATAGTTTAATGCCTTTGCTTGGTTAATTTCTTCGTATTCGAAATCTCAATATCAATTCAAAATATTTGGGGGCTTTTAATTAGGGACAGTGTGTAGGATGTTAAGGTTTAGTTTTGCCTATATTGTTTGCTATTTTATTGGATTTGTATATGTGCTCTCTTTGATTGTTGATTAGATGTGTAACTGTAAATGTACAAATATTCATTTCTATTTCTTGTTATTATGCAATTGATATTACATTATTTTTATTTATTTTTATTTTATAGATGAGACGGCAAAATGGGAAAAGATAACATTTGCAGGTATTGCTACCTGCACCATTTTAGCAATTTATAACCTATCAAGGGGCCATCCCCACTTCGACGAGCCTCCTGTAAGCTTTCTGTTTTAGCCATCTGATTTTATTTTATTTTATTTTTTTACTTTACATGCGGCGTGAGAAATTTTTATGTCTATGACAACCTGGGTTAGCTGTAACATTGAGCTTCTTCTAGTTACTATCTTCAATGCTTTTTATTGCGTGTGTATTACAATTTCAATTTATCATTTTCTGTTTCATGTGATGGTATCTTGTTTCTTATTGTTGTGTTTATCTATGCAGCCATACCCGTATTTACACATTCGCAACAAGGAGTTTCCATGGGGTATGTTTTGTAACATTGATAAAATTTCTCTATTATTTTCCTACGCATTTTATACATATATTACACATATGCATGTATTTTGTGTGTGTGTGTGTGTGTGTGTGTGTGTGTGTGTTTTTGTGGTAAACTTTCTTTTTATAAAACAAAAACTTCCATGGGGTATGTTTCATTGTTTTGCCTGAAAACACAATATATATAATATGTACACTAATCATATTACATTTTTAGTAAGTTGATTTTATTATAATATCTTATAAAATCCCATTAAGATAACATAAATATACCATTAAATTGGAATACAATAACAGAAATAACTTAACATATATAACTGTTCTTTAGTCCTGAGCGTGTCACCAATTGATTCTTGTTCCCCCATAGTGCACTGCTTTTTTACATGGGGAGCAAGCCTATCTCTTCTTTTCTTTCTTTTTTAATTAAAGATTTTATTACCTTTAAAAATAAGTATTTAGATTTTAGGGTGAAGAGCAAGCCGTCTCAAGTAGATTAGGAGCTCTAGCTCAACTGTCACCTCCTCCCCTTATATGCTAAGTGGAGAGTGAGGTCATGGTTTAGGACCTTTTTGATGCGTCTAACTTACCAATAAAAACAACATGAAAAGATTCATGGTGATCTAAATGGAAGTCAAAGTTATCATCTGTAGTGCCTTCTGATTGATGCAGTGCAAGTTGATTGTGATATTTGGGACTAGGAGCATCCATGTTATTTTTTTCTTTGCAACTGAAACACAAATGAGGAGGAACCAAAGAGTTGAAAGCCCTGTATGCAATAAGCAACTAGCGTCATGCATAAATTCCAAATATAGCTTATTTTCATGAATAGTTTCACCTTAATGGGATTGCCTTGTAAAATTTACTAAAGAAATTTTGGAATAAGGTTAGGGCTTTATCTTGGAAAGCTTTTGTTGGGTTTGAGTGTAATAGGGTTAAACATATTGCTCATACCATAACCCATTAATCCCACTTAAACTTTGATTTAATATGTAATAGTATTGTTGGGGTTTGGTCAGCTTGTCTTTTGACACTGGGTGTTCATAGTATTGGTTATTGAAGTTCAACTTTGTTTTGCTGGCATGCTGTAGTGAAGTTTCTAGTGTTTTATTATATATTCAGGTTGGTTGTGCATGTTATTGACTCAGTTTAG
Organism: Quercus lobata; assembly: GCF_001633185.2. Classification (NCBI taxonomy): domain Eukaryota; kingdom Viridiplantae; phylum Streptophyta; class Magnoliopsida; order Fagales; family Fagaceae; genus Quercus; species Quercus lobata. The sequence continues at coordinate 38,187,774 of NC_044909.1, forward strand.
GACTTGTGTCCTTGAGTTTTCATTGGTCATTGTACTTCTCATTTCAATCTGGCTAGAACTAATTATTTGTTTCCTCCCAGTTAGGAAGTGTAGCCAACTTGTAATCAGTTTGTTTGCCTGTTCTCATGGCGTGGTAATATCTACATTTGTTGTTCGACAGCTATAAATTATGATATTGTGGTCTAGTTACTCATCAGTTTCTTTGAATTATTTCTGATTTCGATCCTCTAAGCAACCTTGTATGTGGTTGCATTTGATTTACTTTTATTAGATCTGTCAGCTGCCTCCATTTGGTTGACTTTAGGGCTTTGCTGTTTTGAGATTCATTGTGTAAGTACTTGTTTGGCTGTGTTTCTAATGTGAGGTGTTGAAGTAGACTGGGTTACAACTGTTGCAACATTGTTTGTTGAAACCATTTCATAACTTATGCAAATAGTCTTCCACATCTTTTCTTTCTTGGAGTAAAATAAGGGGATTAGGTGGGTTAAGCTGATTAAATGAAGCGTGACTATTGATTTATTTTTTCCTTCTTATCAATCCTGTAAACATATTCTTTTGATTATGCTTTTAGATATCTTTGTATTTTATTATTTCATCTGTTTGTCACATGTCAAACAAATTTATTTTGATGTCTCTCTTTTGGGATCCAGGTCCTAATGGGCTTTTTGAGGTGAAGCACGAGCACCACTAAGGCATTGAGTCCATAGCTACCAAGTGTTGCACATTCTTTCCATCCTGTCAGATTCTATCGTACTACCTTTGGATGTTGATGATAAGACTTTCTTTTTTGCATTATGGATTCTGGACTAATACTTGCAAGTGGCAAGTTGTTTAGTACTTCTTGTTTTGTGTTTTCTTTTTCCCATACTTTCAGCTAAATAAAATTGATGATAGTCTGGATGATTCACTTTCCAACTGATTGATTTTAATGATTGCAATTATTATCATTTAGTGTGGAATGTGAGTGAATTGACAAGAGGTTTTGGTATTAGTAGTAGTAAAGGCATTTGATAGTTGGCAGAAGCAGGCAGAAACAAGCCAGCCATGGAGTGACACCCGAGAAAGCTTGGGTTCACACTAGCAGCAAGGTGTTAACATATACTGAGAGGAAAACCAAAGAGAAAAACCCCTCTTGCTGGTCTCCAAAACTTATGATAGAATTAGTTGGAGTTTTCTTCATGCTGTCCTTGTTAAAATGGGTTTTAGTGAAAATTAGATGGGATTACTAATGGAATGTGTTATGAATGTTTCTTTTGAATCTACTCAATGGTGGCCTTGCAAAGGCATTTTCTCTTCAAAGAGGACCGAGGCAGGGGGTCCCCCATTTCCTTACCCTAGCATATTTATTATAAGCGAGGGAGAAGGACTTTGTGAATGAATCAAAATTGCTCCTAATGCACTCCTATATACTCCTTATTATTTGCTGATGACTCTTTGTTCCTCTTCAAACCTGAAGGGCAATATCCTGAGTTTGGATGGGATAAAAAACACTCTTGCTTGGCTCTGTAGGATATATGGGCAAGTTGTTAATTTCTGTAAATCTAATGTACTTTTTAGCTCCAATATGCATGATAACGAGCAAAGGAATCTGGCTTCATGTACTTTTTAGCTCCAATATGCATGATAACGAGCAAAGGAATCTGGCTTCAATTTTATGGGTTAATCTAGCTTCCTGTCCATGGAATATATCTAGTAATGAAACTAGATTTGTGATTTGTCCATGAAGGAAACAGTCTTTCCAATACATTCTGTATAGAATCTCTAATAAGCGTCAAGGGTGGAAAAGTAAATTTCTAACACAAGTTGATAGGTTAACCCTTATTAAACCTCTGCTTCAAGAACAAGCACTACCTATATTCCTTCTTGTGTTAAAATATCTTAAGATCATCTGTAAGAAGATGGATTTCATTATCTGTAGCTTTTGGTGGGGTGATAAACTAGATACTAGGAAAAAAGAAAAAATCCATTTACTTAGCTTGAACACTCTAAGCCTTCGCTTGTGGCAAGGAGGATTAGGTTTAAGGAAAGTCTCCATATTGAATCAAGCCATGTAAGCCAAAAAAATACTGTAGAATCTTGAATTCTTCTCATCTATCAGCCCCTAAAGTGTGTAAAGAAAAATATATTTTCCTAATATAGATTTACTTGGTTGTAAAGTTAAACATGATTATTGGATTTGGAAATCCATTTTTTCTGCAGGAAAATTATTTGTTTAAATGTTAAATGGAGGGTTGGAAATTTGGAACAAAAGATACTTTGAATCATTATGCCTAAAATTGAAGATTGAGCTATTCAGTTATTTTGGTTGACCTAGCCGTTGACTTGCAAATCTTTTCTTCCAATTAGTTGTCCATTGCAATCGCCCTTATAACTAGCGTCTGCTTGCTCCCTTCACATCAACATTTATTGTGCCTCGCAACAAACCATCACATTCAATGTAATTGAGCAATCTTCTATTCACTTGCATACTGGGAATTGCTATCTTGACATACTGTTACTTGGTCATTTTTCACTTCACCACCTATTTGTTAACTTACCCATACGAGCCTCCTTCGCCCACCCTTGGGTTGGTTGGGACCAAACTGAAGTCTCTCTTTCTTACCAAGGTGTCGGTTATGTTGCAAGGATTCAATACTATTTGGTCCTCATTGAAGTCCTCGTTAAGTTTTCTTCTCTTGTTTGAAATTTCTCCCACCTATTCTTTAAAAGTAGATTGCTCACATCCACTTATCCAACAAGAGGAAAGGGTGGCTAATCTTTTAAATAGACCCTGGATGTTGAAACCAAGGCTTGGTAAGATAATTTTATGAGCAAGACAAAGGAGAGGAAATTATTACCCTGCCCATCCCAAAGTCTAATATTCCTGATAAGCTTGTTTGGTCTGTGGCATGAAATGGTCTCTACCAGGTAGCAAGTCAATCTGGGTTATTGGCTATTGAGAAACAATGATCTTGAAGTCTCACAGGAAGCAAACCCTATAATGGTGGTGGTTCCTGATCAAAATGAGATGTGGTTCAACTTTTGGAGACTTTCCTTGTTAAGCTAGTAGTTTTCATTTGGACAGCGCGTCAGAAATGCCTTGCCTGTTCAAATGGAATTTGATCAAGAGAAACATTGATGTGGATCCAAGTTGTCCATTTGGTCAAAAGACCAGTTGAATCTCTTTTATCTTTTACTAATTTTAGGTATGATGCCAATCAAATTACCAATAGACGTTTACTGGCTAACAAGCTGGAAAAGACGGGGATAACCTGATGACCATGATGGCAGTTACATTGTGATCTATTTGGTTCAACAAGAGCAAAACAATTTTTTAGGGTACTCCACTCCAAGTAACAGCAACAACCTATGATGTGTTAATGCTGAAGAGAAAAAGCAATTATAGAGAGAAATTTAGGGAATTTTATTATAAACTGTGATTAAATTCAAGCTATTTATACATGTGAATAGACTAACAAACTTGCGCCAATTACTCTGATCTAACAAACTTTCTAAGGCACCAATAGATTAATAACACGTGGCCTTCCACTCTATCTAATCTTGTCACTAACTAATTACATTAAGCTACACAGTTTTGGGTTTCAGTTCCTGACTACATGTCGTTTTGGTCTGAGTTGATTTCACAACTGCATTTGCTTGAGATGAATCTGTTTGATCTGTGTTAGATATCTTTACAAATGCATGCTAAAGCACTGTGATAGTAGAAGTAGGAGCAAAATTTAACACAACTGAGACTCTTGAAATCATACTAGATTGGGAAGCTCATTTGATTATAAAGGTGTTTTTGGCCACAGATAAGGGGGAGTAGGGTTGCATTTGTGGCAAAAGTGATCCAAGGCAATACACTTTTTGTAGGCTGACTCACAGTTAGTACAAACATCAAGAGCAAGAAAGTAGTGAGCCTTATTGCAGCCTTGATTAAAAATATACATATATATATATATATATATATAAAGCTTTATGCAGTGAGAGAGGCCATTATGAAAGCAAGACAACTAGGCATGAAGCAGATAGTGGAATGGTAGGAAATAAGGATTTGGAAGAATTGTGCATGAAGGAAAATCAAGTGGCTTGTCAATGGAGGCTCTGAAACAAGAAATCAAGAATTCATTTAAAAAAGACATACAGCCTTGTATTTTTACAGTTCATAATAGAAGTTTGACTGAGGCCAAACAACTTGCTGCTTTAGCTTTGAATGTGTACATGAATGCTTTCTGGACCTTTATTAAGCAGTAGATTCTTTCTTTTTCCTATTGATTTATGAAAAGAGATAAGAGTTCAGGATTCTTATTCAGGAGAAATGACAATTAAATTTTATTTTTCAAAACAAAAATGACGTGGAAAAGGAAGAAAACAAAATGGGGGAGAATTTTTAAGGTGCCTCTATTAGCTAGGCTTAATGTTTAGGATTGCCAACATCCACAAAAGTATATGAATTTATTCTCTAAAGAGAATTGATATAGAGAATTTATTCTCGGACTCTTTAGGCTCATGGTACTGTCTTGGACCTTGGAAGAGCGAAAAGTTGAAAATCTACCTATAAAAAAAGGGAAATGTTAATGAATGTCTTTAAGACATTTGTTAGTAAAAATCATTTTAGGAATGTTTTAATGGGAAAAGAAAAAGAAAAAAACTATTAATGTTTTGACAGCTTTTTATATATCCAATGAAAATGATGTCAAAACTTTGCTAAAATTGTTTGTTAACAATTACCCTAAAAACATCCGTTAACATGAATCTAAGAGAAGCTGTGCAAAAACTTAATTTATTTGATGCAAATAGTGCTTTGCTATGTTAATGACCTTTTGGTTAATTAGTACTTTCTGGTGATTACAAGTCCAAGTTTGAATCCCCCTACTCCACTTAAGATGTATATTAATAATAATAATAATAATAAAAGTTCTTCGTTCTTAATAACATGACATTCTAGCAGAGGTAAGATTCTGGTAGGCTATAGTATTTGAAGCCGCTCCATAGTCAATTTTCAGGTTCATGACAGTGAGTGGAAAAAGGAAAGTAATTTCCCCACCAATAAACAGAAAACTAAATAAAGAATGAAAAACAGATCCCAGTCTAAATTTGTATTGCGTGCTCTATCCAGTACCTGGTCATCCTAAATCTAACTTATAATCATAAAAGTTCGCATGTCATGTTCAGTCTAAGATGGGGGTTAGGTGGGACTTTTCAAAGTCAATTTTAGGTTTGGAGGGGTTGTCAGTGTTCATTGCTTGTGCCAATTGCACTACACTGCATGCTTCATATGTCTTTGCATGTTGCAACTGACTTTCACCTACACTATACCATTGCCAGCCTTTGCTGTAAGGAAAATTAGCTCGTGTATCGAAGTTGGAGTCTGATGGTGCTTTCAACAGGAAATTATGTGTAATGTTTCTCATGTTCCATGCAACATTCATAGAATCAATTTGCACTAAATAAAATGGTAACAAATTACATATTGCCATTGGGAACCTAAATTCTTCTCTTCTGAACTTGTCCCACAAAACTTAGATATTATTTCTTAGACATTGAGCACAAGCAAAGAACGGTACCCGCTTGAGGACCTCAGGTAGAAAGAAGAAAACAAAAACTGACATAAACGAACGTGTAAAGATTGCTACAGTCAATTCCAAGAAAAATGTCACTCTGCAGCTGTCTCACTGTTGTGATTCCCTTCAGTTCTGGTCTCTGGCAAAGTTTCCAAATCCGTACGAGCACCTTTCTCTTCTTGAAGGATAGAAGAATCAACTTGATCATTCTGGCTACCATTGCTGTCACTATTTGTGTTTGATGATGCCTCTCTCTCTTCCTGGGAATCAACTGATTCTTTTTGGCTTGCACCTTCACTGTCATTTTTGTTGCTTTGAACATTCTCATTTTCATTCTTTCCTGCATCAGCATTGGTATCTGTATTTGAGGACGAGTCTTTCTCTTGAGGAATTGAAGAATCGGAAGAATTATCTGGTTCTTTTTGGCCATTTGTGTTGCTTTGATCAGCATAGTGATTCTCTTGTTGGAATGTAGAATCTGAAGAATCAACTTGTTCCTTGTGACCATTGTCCACATTGTCATTTGTGCTTGATGACAAAACAACATTTTGTGTCCCCTCTAGTCCAGAATCACCGTTGGGCTTTACAGTCTGAATGATATCATTGTTTCCATGCATGACTGAATGTTCAGATTTGTTTTCTGTCTCAACAGATACATTGGACCCATCGGTCTGCGTATCTGGCACAGCAGAATCAGCATTAGTAGAAGTATTTCTGGATTCTCCATTACCTGCATCACCATTCTCCATTGTTGTAGAAGGTGTTCCACTTGAATCTTGTTGCTTGCTATTGGCTGCTGAGCCTGATTCAGAATTATCAGTTTGTTGTAGTACAACATTTTGCAGGGTAGAGTCATCTCCAGTAGGGACTGTATCATTTGAACTAGCATTGGAACCATTCTCTGACTCTGGCTGATTACTCTTGTTACCACCATCTTCACTGCTAGTTGCATTTGTTGAGTCATTCTTCTCAAAATTTTCAGTTTCTCTCACATTCTTGTCTGACTCATTGTGATTGAGATCAACTACTTCACTGCTATTTGTTTTATTCTCCAGCTCAAAATCTTTCTTTTCTCTGTTTTTGACTTGTTCTGCATCCTTTGAATTTTCCCAACTGCTTTGCTCATTTGTTATATTTTGATTTTCATGTACAACAGCACTAGAAGCATCATCCCCCTTGTACTGTTCTTCTCTTGCCTCATTCTGCCTATCAATTCCATCTTGAACCTGACCTTCAGATGAACCCAGCTCCTCTATCTTACCTTCTTTCTCTGTACTACCAGGCTCATTCCTCTCTTCCCTCTCCTCTTTATTATTTCCCCCTTGACTCCCCTCCACACTTCCATTATCCTCAGTTATTTTTTCTTTGTTATCTTCATTCTCCTTATCTTCATTTTGCTTATCTTTGCTCTCTGCACTTTCCTTCTCACTGCTCTCTTCACTATCCTTTTCTCTAATTTCTTCATCTCCCTTCTCTCTGCTCTCTTCAAACTTCTTGTTTTCACTTTCCTTCTCTTTGCTCTCTTCAAATTCCATGTTTTCTTGTTTCTTCTTATAGATCTCCTCATTCTCCTTCTCTTCATTCAGCTCTTTGCGCTCTTCAAACTCCTTATCTTCTCTTTCCTTCTCATTGCTCTCTTCAGTCTCCTTATCTCGGCTCTCTTCCTTCTCTTTCACTCCATCTTCTGAATCCATTTTATGCTCTGCTTCCTCTTCAACTTTGTCCTTGTCATGTACATCTGTCTCATCATTTGCATCCACTTTTCCTACATTATCAATTTCTTCAGGCCTGTTTTGTTCTTCATTATTGGTTTCTTCCACATCTTCGTCTTCCTTGTGCCTTGCATCTCTAATGGCAGTCTCTTCCACTTGAGGATGAAGATCTTTTCTCCCCAACTTCAAGATTCCATTCCCAGTTTTTGCACTCTCAACAAATGATCCTGCTTTCTTATCACGAGAATGCCTGACTTGGTAAAGCAGCCAGATGCAAACTCCAAGCAAAAGGCATATCTGGAGAGCATGCTTCACCTTAAATCCTTTGGATCTCAGGTTCCTACGAGGCGATAACCTGCCCAACATGATGTATTTCTTTTGATCTCAACCTATACCTGCCCAAAAGTTCATCTTCCATCAATACTAACATTTATTCAAAGACAGAAAACTCCATCAAACCAAGCGCAACTCAAATTCTTATTTTATATGACAAACGAATCGAAAACTCCATAATCTCATTGAAATCTTAATAATGAGAATGTGGAAAAATACTTGATGATCAAATATGATAAAGTATGCTTTCATAGAAGCCGATCTTTCACATGATCAACAGAAGGAAATTGAACATCTCCAATCATATTATGATTTCAATCAAACTCTATATATCAAACCATATGCCTGTTTAAAAGACAAGTCAGAGAAAAAAAAAACATTTTCTTGAAACGTTATATGGAAATCAAAAGTACCACCAAAAATAAAATAAAAAATGTCGATTCGAGCAACATTATCAAACTCCAACGAAAACCCACAATAAAAGAAACTACAGAGAAGCAAAAGTAGGAAAATGAAATGCAGAAGCTGAGAAAATACAATTACAATGAAAAATCCATACAGATCTAAACATGGGTCTTAAAAAGCAGAGCACCGATCCCACAGAATATCTCATACAAAATCCAAAAATTTTCACAAATGGCAAAAGAAAATGTGAAGGGCTTGGAATTCGAAAGGGACATACCAGAGAGAGAGAGAGAGAAGTAGAACTCCGCAGATTCTGTAACGATAAAAGAAAGCTGGTCTCTTAATAAAAGTTGAAGAAGAGTACTTTACCAAAAATAACTATATCTCAGAAATTGCTATAATTAGCAATTGTATAAGGATAAGTACTTCACCAAAGTCTGTTTTGTTACAGACATTAACATAAAAGAACAATGTTGATTCTTGGGTGTTTCTCTCTTTAATGCTTTTCACACACAGAATTTGGATCTGAAAACTTGGGAAGAAAAAATGTCAGCGACAACTTACTGAGAGACGCACTCAAACAGAAACTTTCGTGGCTTGGAGTGGAGGCTCTATCAAGCTATTTATATAAGCAAGTCGTCAAAGAACAATTTAGTCCAAACGAGAATTTGAAAGCCGTTGTTTGCTTCTAAAGCGATTTTTTTTTGGTTTATCTCTAGAATTTAAAGTGATTAAAACAACGTCTTTAGGTTTAAAAGAAGGATCTTTTTTCTATTAAAAAAAAAAAGGATCTTTCAAAATTTTAAAAATAAATAAAAAGAAACAGTGAATCTGTAAACCTTTATTATTAATTTTTTATTTTTAGTCACTTAACTCGTTCAATTTTTCATTTAAAAAAAAAAGAAGGGTAAAATACAAAATTGTTTAAGTTTGGGCTAATACCATTAGATATCAAGACTTTTCATTTTTTTTTTTTTTAAATATCTAATTTATTTCCTAATCACGAACAATATTTAACATTGTTTGAAAATTTAGGATCCATAAAGTTTTCTGTTTTCTTCCAGTAATTTCTATTAATTATATTAGGACAATTATATGCGTGAATGAGTGTTTAAATAGCAATGATAAGTAAATAGTTAATGGAGAAAAATGAAAGAATCAAGAAATATTGTAGAATTGTCTAACAGTGTTAAGTTTTATGCTAAAAATTTACTAAACCTTGCATAATTCTTCAATTTTGGATTTATTTGAATAAGCTGTACGTAAAAGTGTGTTTTAAGACAGTACATTTTATAAAAGCAATTTTTAAGGATTTGTTTGATTGGAGGAGTGAAAAAGTAGGAAAATAGAAAATTAGTAAGAGGATAGAAAAGTAGAAGGATATAAAATATTTAATTTTCCCTCATGTGTGTTTGATTAGAGGGGTAGAAAAGTGGAAGGATGGAAAAGTCTTTTGTTTGGTTAAAGAAAAAAGTGAGAGGATAAAAAATGTAATTTATATAAATTGATTTTTATGCCCTTATTACATAATATGTAAAAAAAATATATATATATATATATTTGTGTAAGGACTCAATTTGTAACGACCCATAATAATTTTGGGTTCGCACGTAAAAAGACCCAAACAATATCACTTATAGAGCGTGGGTTTGAAAGGCTAGGTCTTGGTCACCGGGCAAGGGTTAGTCGTCTTGTTCGTACAGAATTAGGCCGTGTTTGCTCAAGGGATCTTTCTCCTTATGGCGGTCTAGGAGGCTCTGGTTCTTGGTCTTTTTTCCCAGCCCCCTTCTTGGTGCATCAACATTCACATTATATAGCCCTTCTTGGTTGATCTTAGTCCTCCACTTGTTGATCAGGCAGGTGCCTACTTCAGTACCCGTCCCATTAGCTATCCCTCCTTGCTTTTTGTTAGTTGCGATAATCGAAGTCACCCTGTCCAGGTGTCTTTTCTCATTAACATGGTTAGGACGTTGGCGGATGCATTTAATGTAGAGGGGACGTATTTACCCTGAACCAGTTTCGCACCGTACCCCCACGTGGGTCCCATTCTACTCGCATCTCCTTCAGGGGGCTTTTTGGGGGCAGCCTTCAACGAGATGTTGCTCTTCCCTTTGAAGTCTTGGAGTGCCGAGGACAGGGTCATCCTCGGCTGTGCCCCCGGCATTTTGGCCCTTCCCCATTCGTCCTCGGCAAATACCCTCCTCGGCACGGGCCCTAGGTCCTAGTAGAGCGTGAGCCGGATCATAAGTTCCCTGGCCCCACAATTTGTATTCATTAAATAATATAAAAATTAACACATTATACATATAAATTTATATTATTTTTCTTTGTTACCAAACAACATCCACTTCTTTATAATCATTTAATAAGAAAATTACAACTTATTTATAATAAGAAACACCTTAAAATCTCAATCTCATTTTCTTAAATTTAACCATTTATTTGCATTAGGAACATGATTTTTTGCATTCTATGACTACTCAGGTTCTTAATTAAAACAAAAATGAAGAATAAAAATAAAAATAAAAAACCTGTTGGAGCTCAATAAAAAATAGTATATGTGGGGTCATAAGGCCCAGTGACATACATCCAACTTTCGTACTGGGCCTGAGGCCCAGGCCGAGGTCCAGAATCATATATGAAGGAGACAGTGGTAAATCATTGCGACCCAGAAAACCGTGCTGAGGACAACGCTGTCCTCGGCTAGCAGAGGCCGAAGTAGAAGAAAATTGATTTACCGACAAAGACAATCTTCCAAAACATCCCAAGGAAAAGATAAGTACAGAAAGTAAGCGCACTGGAGCATGGCGGTAGAGCAATTCCAGGAAAAGCTGCTGCCTTCACATTAAATGCTCCATAACTAACACTCTGGCCGTATTAATGTGAAAATGATACCTGAGCAGTGGTTTTTCAGACTCACAGCTACTACCTAAGAGCTTTGGGAGGAGGTTGATGTGAAAAGACCAACAACATCAGATCCGACCTGCACGTGCACAGTGAAGATGAAGAAGGAAAGTAGTATATAAAAAAGAAGGAGCCCTGAGGAAAGGGATCGAAAAATTGAACCAGAAGACACACTGTAGCGATCTGAACCAACTTTGTAACCATTACCACTATCACTAAAGAAATATATAAGTAAAAGCTCCTCGGACTAGTGCCGAGGACTGAATTGCTTGCTCAAGTTCACATTTGTTTTACTTGTTCATTCTTCAAGTCATCCCTAACTGTTGTTACACTCATTAAAGCCCAGTTCTTCTATCCACTCTCTACAAATTTATTGTATTAGGCTTCTTGGGCTTGAATTCACTTATCCCTTAAGAATAGTGCTTAAACTCGATCCCTACAATTGGCGCTGTCTGTGGAGAGAACTTGTGTGTTAGTGAGTGCAGTGGTTAAACATGGTAGGATCAGGTCCACACCAAGAGAACCCACGCCAAATAGATCCCCAACGGACAAAACCCGCAAGGTCCCAGTGACAGAGTAATCTTCCTAACCTTGAGCAAAATCGGGACAATGAAAGGAATCGAGAAAGGAGTGTGCATACCACCCAAATGAGCAAAAGCCACTCCCAAGTGGGCAGTCGTATATCCCAAAGACAAAACAACAACCAAGCCATGCAGTAGGAGATAGATGGCTTGAAAAAGAAACTGCACTATGCACAGCGGAGGCGATCTCCTTCCGATTCTGAAATATCCTCTAACGATGAAGAGGACAACAATTACAGGCAGAGATCTAGAACTCCACCAAGCGAAACCCTCTCTTACGAAGACGAGCACCATCATAGATAAAAGCAAAAGGGCCCATCTAGTAGGGGTCTGGGTAATGACACCATGAGTAAGGCTTTGGATCAGATCTGTAAGTCACCCTTCACGTGTAGTATAAAGGGGCTAGGCTACCTCGGCGGTTCCATCAGCCTACATTCACCGTTTATAATGGTCGAACGGACCTCGTAAAGCATGTGAGCCAGTTTAATCAAAGAATGGCCGTCCACTCCAAGAACGAAGCTTTGATGTGCAAGGTCTTCCCGTCCAGCCTAGGACTTGCAGCGATAAGGTGGTTCAACGGCTTGAAGAAGAACTCCATAGATTCCTATAAGCAGCTCACCTAAGCCTTTGGCTCTCGCTTTATTACGAACAGCAGGGCTCCTCGGCCTCTGAGCTCGTTGTTGTCATTGTCCATGCGTGAGGGAGAAACTCTGAAAGCATACTCGAACAGATATTGGGAAATGTACAATGAAATGGATAGCAACTTTGATGATGTCGCCATTAGCATTTTTAAAAGCGGTCTCCCAACCGAGCACGACTTGAGGAAATCCTTGACTGGCAAGCCTGTCACCAGTGTACGTCAACTTATGGATCGGATTGACAAATACAAAAAGGGTGGAAGAGGACCAGCTGCAAGAAAAAGGAAAGGAAAAGGTTATCCCACAAAGAAGGAGTGATTTTAGGTCGGACCAATATAACAATAACCGTCCGAGGAGAGATTTCATAGGGCAATCCGAATCAACCAATACATAGACGGTTAATGCCGTATTCAGAGAACCAGTATAGCAAGTTTTAGAGAAAATCAAGAATGAGTCATTCTTCAAGTGGCCGAATAAGATGGCTGGAGACTCCATGAAGTGCAATAGGAGTCTGTATTGTTAATACCACCAAGACCACGGACATATTACAGAAGACTGTAGGAACCTTTGGAACCACCTTGATCAGCTAGTCTGAGAAGGGAAACTGGGACACCTCTTGCATCCTTCCAATGGTCATCAAGGCCAGGTAAGCTAGGAGCCCCAGAGAGACACTTTCTTGAGACCACCCATAGGAACGATAAACCTAATCTTTGTCGCTCCGGGGAGGACGGGTTCATGTCCTACTAAGGTGATGTCTGTAGGTTGGCTACCAGTTGATAACTCTACCCCAGAACCAAAAAGGCCCAAAGTGTATCCTCATCTAGTCTTGGGTTTTTCCGAGGAAGACAAAATCGGAACCATCCAACCCCATGACGACGCGTTGGTAATCACTCTTCGGATTGGGGGTTACGATGTAAAAAGGGTAATAGTAGATGGTGGTAGTGGGGCCGAGATCATGTACCCCGATCTCTATAAGGGGTTGAAGCTGAGACCAGAAGACTTGACGTCCTATAGCTCCCCCTTGTTGACTTTTGACAGAAAGATGGTCATGCCAAAGGGCCAGATTAGACTACCTGTGCAAACCGGCCCGGAGATAGTGGAGGCTAACTTCATTGTAGTGGATATCTACTCCCCTTACACTGCCACTGTAGCCAGACCTTGGCTTCATACCCTAGGAGCCGTTGCCTCCACCTTACATCAGAAGGTGAAGTTCCCTTCTAAGGTCCGGGTCTTGGAGATTCGAGGTTGCCAGGTTATGGCGAGAGAATGCCTGGTGGTTGCCATCTCACATTGGCCTGAAGCGGAGTCCTCGGCCCATGTTGAAGAAAGCTCATAGCAATCAAAGACCCTAGCGTCGCCTATTTATGCACCAGCCGAGGAAGCAAAATGTGAGAATTTAGAAAAGGTGATCTTTGGCGATGACCCAGAGAGGTTCTCCCAGGTGGGATCTCAACTACCCCCTCGGGAAAAGGAGGGATTGATAGGGTTCCTTAGAGAAAACACCAATGTGTTCGCATGGGATGCCTATGATGCCCCATGAATTGATCCGAACTTCATTTGCCACCACTTAAATGTAAATCCATTAGCCTCTCCCAAAAAACAACCACCTCGGCGCCCATCCAAGGAGCACGCCGACACTGTCAGGGATGAGGTGAGAAAGCTCAAACGCACAGCGACTATCAAGGAGGTGTTCTACCTTGAGTGGTTGGCTAACATTGTGGTTGTAAAAAAGAAGAGTGGAAAGTGGCGAGTTTGTGTGGACTTCACAGACTTAAACAAGGCGTGTCCGAAAGACCCGTTCCCCATGCCTTGAATAGACCAATTAGTGGATGCAACTGCAGGCCATCCTCGGATGAGCTTCTTAGATGCCTTCCAATGCTACCATCAGATACAACTAGCCCTGGATGATTAAGAAAAAACGGCATTTGTGACTCCCATTGGAAATTACCACTACAAAGTGATGCCTTTTGATTTGAAGAATGTGGGGTCTACCTACCAAAGGATGATGACTAGAATGTTTGAGCCATAGCTGGGCAAGAGTATTGAAGTCTACATAGACGATATGGTGGTAAATAGCAAAGTAGTGTCTGAGCACGTGGGAAACCTCGGAGTCATTTTTGACATCTTAAGGAAACACAAAGTGCGTCTCAATGCCTCTAAGTGCTCATTTGGTGTCGGGTCTGGCAAATTTTTGATCTATATGGTAACTTATAGGGGAATTGAGGTAAGCCCAGATCAGATCAAAGCAATTCATAATTTCCAACCTCCTCGATATCCCAAAGAAGTCTAGAGACTCACTGGAATGATCGCAGCCTTGAATCGGTTTTTTTCCAGATCTGCTGATAGTGCCAGCCATTTTACCTCCTGATGAATAAATGGAAAGGATTTGAATGGTTCGAGGATTGCGCTTTAGCCTTCCAGCAACTTAAGGAATACTTATCCCAGCCACCCATCATGTCCAGCCCTGAGTCCGATCAGGTTTTGTTCGCCTACATCGCGGAGGTCCCTCATGCTGTAAGCTTGGTGTTGATACGAACTGATGGTGGCATACAACGGCCAGTCTATTATGTGAGTAAATCATTACATGAGGCCGAGGTGCGCTATTTACCATTGGAGAAGGCAATTTTGGCAGTAGTGCATGCCACGCGAAAACTCCCTCATTACTTCCAAGCGCATACAGTTGTTGTTCTAACTCAGCTCTTGCTTAAGTCTGTACTCCGAAGTGCCGATTACACGGGAAGAATTGCTATGTGAAGCACAGTTCTAGGAGCTTTCGACATTAAATACATGCCCCGGACCTCCATTAAGGGCTAAGTCCTCGCTGATTTAATAGCCGAATTTGCCGAACCCCCGATATAAATAAGAGCAGAGGAGCGAAACATGGATGAAAAATCGGTTGGCACAATCTCCGTGCAAGGACCTTCACGCTGGAAAGTGTACGTTGATGGCGCAACTAACCAAAGGGGGTCCGGGGTGGGATTAGTTCTAATATCCCCTGAGAAGATTACCATAGAGAAATCATTGAGACTAGAGTTCTTAGCCATAAACAATGAAGCCGAATATAAGGTTTTATTGAAAGGAATGGCCATGGTACAAAAAATGGGGGGAAAGGCAGTGGAAGCATTCTCAGACTCGAGACTAGTTGTGGGCCAAGTGAAGGGCAAGCTAGAGGCTAGAGATGTGAGAATGCAAGAGTACTTGAGTCAAGTCAAGCGCTTGCAATCAGATTTTGAATTCTTCGACTTGTCACATGTCTTTAGGAGTGAAAACACGCACGCAAATTCATTGGCCACTCTTGCCACCTCTTCGGCTTAGGGTTTATCACGGGTCATCCTTGTTGAGAACTTGTGCAGAGCAGATGGAGTCAAGCAGGACGTGGTTCGGATCCATCAAGTCAGAGTGGGTCCGAGCTGGATGGATCCTATAGTGAGCTTTCTAAAAGATGACACACTACCTGAAGAGAAATCAGAAGCTGAGAAGGTACGAAGAAAAGCTTCTCGGTTTTGGCTGTCCGAGGATCACAAATTGTACAAGCGCTCCTATTCTGGGCCGTATTTGCTATGTATACATCCCGAAGCGTCAGAATTACTGCTCGAGGAGTTGCATGAAGGAATCTGTGGAAGTCACACAGGAGGAAGATCCCTGCCTCACAGAGCCATCACTCAAGGATATTGGTGGCCAGGTATGCAGAAGGAAGCCCAAGAATACATCAAGAAGTGTGATCAATGCCAGAGATTTACTCCGAATATCCACCAACCAGGAGGGGTCCTCAATCCTCTCTCCAGTCCGTGGCCGTTTGCTTAGTGGAGCTTGGATATTGTAGGCCCTTCCCTAAAGCAGCAAGAAATAAGAGATTCCTATTGGTTGGCATAGACTATTTCACCAAATGGGTTGAAACCGAGCCCCTGGCCAACATCAGGGATGTAGATGCTAAGAAGTTTATCTGGAAGAACATTGTTACTTGATTTGGGGTCCCTCATACCCTCATCTCGGATAACGGCCTTCAGTTTGATAGTAAGGCCTTCAGGAGATACTATAATGACCTAGGAATTAAAAACCGGTATTCCACTCCAGCCTACCCCCAAGGAAATGAACAGGCCGAGGTTGTTTATAAGTTCATAATCAATGGGCTGAAAAAGAGATTGGATGATGCGAAGGGAAGATGGGTGGAAGAACTACCACACGTCTTATGGACATATCGGACTACACCACATCGGTCAATAGGAGAGACTCCCTTCTCCATGACTTATGGGGCTGAGGCTGTCATCCTCCTAGAAATAAGCCTCCCACCATTAAGAACGAGTAGCTTCACTCCACGCAACAATGATGAACTGCTAGGGAAAAGTTTAGACTTAATTGGAGAGAGAAGAGAGAAGGCAATGTACCAACTAGCCTATTATCACCAGAAACTCAAGTAAGGGTATGATGCCAATGTGAAGCTATGGCCATTAGCACCAGGGGACTTGGTGCTGAGAAAAGTTTTAGGTAATGCAAAGAACCCGGCCTGGGGAAAGTTGGGGCCTAACTGGGAAGGACCATATTGCATCACTTTAGTAGCAGGAATAGGTGCATATTATTTAGAAGACTTAGATGAGAAAGCTGTACCCCGCCCATGGAATGTAAATAACCTAAGAAGGTATTATTATTAATAAAAGCAGTTTTGTTTACACTCTGATTTACTACTGATAACTTTTGGTAACTATTTAAGTATTAGACAGAACCAAAGTCTTGCATGACTCCTTGGACCACAAACCTTGGGGAAACTAATAACTTCTGACAAATATTTAAGTATTAGACAGAACCAAGGTCTTGCATGGCTCCTCGGACCACAAACCTTGGGGAAACTAATAACTTCTGACAACTATTTAAGTATTAGACAAAACCAAGGTCTTGCATGGCTCCTCGGACCACAAACATTGGGGAAACTAATAACTTCTGGCAACTATTTAAATATTAGACAGAACCAAGGTCTTGCATGGCTCCTTGGACCACAAACCTTAGGGAAACTAATAACTTCTGACAACTATTTAAGTATTAGACTGAACCAAGGTCTTGCATGGCTCCTCGGACCACAAACTTTGGGGAAACTAATAACCTTCGGCGACCATCCATGTGTTAAACAGAACCAAGACATTGCAGGGATCCTCAGACCACAAGTTTTGGTGAAATTAACTACTTTAGATATTTATTTAAGTGATAAACAGGACCCTAAATGGAGCCTGGCTCCTCGGATCACCTACCTTGCCCTTATTCAAGAAAGATGTAAACAAATGTCCATCCATAAGCGTCACTTAAAGAATTTTAAGGTACACTGGGCCTATCTTTCCTTTATAGTCAATACTATTGTGTTTCTCTGAGGTTAATGAGTTTCTAAAAAATATCCATTTGCATGTCCTGCCATAATGTATGTGCCTAGAAGTTGGAGTTTTTTCTTTTCATAAGGTATTGTGAATTTAGCATCTTTAGTCCATTGTGGTAACCAATTCAAAAGTTATGGGATCTACATTATAAACCTAAATTCTCTTGTGGTCCACCCAATAGAAGGTAAATTACATCACTGAGATTGCTCAATTATCCATTAAAGCCTAAGTTGAAATTTATATTGCGGACTTAGTATTTTTTGATTGTCCGTTCAGTGAAAGATGTATTACACTACTAGGGTTACTCAAATATTAATAAGAGAACGAATCACACGAACAAACAGCCTTATCATTAAAAGAAATGCACGCATTTCACTACAAAAAGGGCAGTTTCATTACAAAAATTCAAGAACGCTTATAAAAAATGACAACAACAGCACAAATAAACAGACAAAGCCTATTTCTTTAGCTTTATTGTCAACTTATCCTTAGAAGGCTGTTAAGAGGCTCTGTTCGAGGCTTTAGGACCATGGCTCGAAGCAGCGACTTTGAGAGGCTCAACAAGGGTGGCCGAGACTAACTCTATTTTCTCAGGAGCCTTCTTCTCGGCAGAGGGAGCTTGCGAGTCAGTAGGAGGCTTCATCACATCCTGAGGTACTTCCTGATAAATAATTTTCTCCTTTTCTAGCACCCCGGGACACTCAGTCTCCTCGGCAGGTGTGCCAAGAGGAATTGGATCATTGGTGGCACTGTCCTGGCCTGCCTTTGCCACTTTGGGGACAGTATCAGCTTCAGAACTGGCGGGAGCAGACTCTCAGAGAGCACGGGGTAATACACATTCTTTGCCCTCCTAAGTTTAGACAAAGCCTCAACCCCAGCTTGATTGAGGGCTTCAACCCAAACTTGGGAGCAGTAGAGCCTGCATACCCCTCGCACTTGGGCTTTGAGATTGGTTTCGGTCTCAACCACCCCAATCTCGTAAGCTTCCTACTCGGCCCTCCCTTTGGTCTCTTCTACCAATTTCCTAGCGTTCTCTGCCTCCCTACGAGCTGACACTGCCTCATCCCTGGCTTTCTCTGCAACTGCTAACTTTTTCTTCAAGGACTCGATCTGTCCTTTGGCAGCAGCCAATTAGTCCTCGGCCTTGCGAAGAAGCTGCCTCTGGTCTTCAGCTTGCCTCTGAGCGCTCTCTAAAGTCGAGTCCGCACTCCTCCTCACCCTTTCCTCATCCTTCAATTTATTCCTCTAGTCTTGTGTAGACTGGTCGGTAATGTTAAAGGCTTCTACAACTGCAACACGCCTATTCCTCTCGTCCTCTAGTTGCCTACTGCAGTTGGCGGCTATCTCCTCTGCCCTGAACAACCTAAAAAAGAGAACAAATGCAAGGTAAACAAGGAATAAAGGCTAAAAGAAAAAAGAATGAGAGGCTAACTAATTAAACTAAGTTGGAAACCTTACCATGCCCAAGTACCTCTTGAGGCTAAGGAAGACCTCCTACCTCCTAAAGGACCTTAGCTCAGCCATGTCTGAGGACAGCAGCAGAGCATTCTCCAAAGCATCGGCCACATGGCTGCCGACACATCCCTAGAAGTCCCTGATGGAAGCATTATCCATCAGAGGGGCCCCATTAAGCATTGGAGCCGGGAGCTAGGCCTGGGGCTCAGGCAGAGGATCGACCCTCTTCTCAGGCCCCTTGTGCCCAACATTTTGTTGCTTGGCAACTCGCTGGGCATCCTCTTCTGATGCTGGGCGTGACCTCTCAGCCTCTACCACCTCTTTGCCCTTTGACTCCCTTTTGCGTTTGGGGTTGGAAGGCTCGAATCTCGGTGGTAGGTTTGACTTGGGAGGCGGAGGAGGAAGTTTGGACGGAGTAGGAGAGAGCTTGCTCTGAGAAGGGGAAGGGGGTTTGCTCTAAACCGCTCTCCTTTGTGTCCCCTTCCCTCGCTGGGACTCAATCAAATCCAGCAAACTTGTACTTTGCCTCCTCTGAATGCCTATATCGTCTTCAAAAAGGTTTTCTGCCGAAGGGAAGTCTTCTTTAGTGTAGCTTGGATCGCCGAGATCACCAGAAGGGTCCTCAGACGACTGAGCTTGGTTGAACACCTTAAATTCATCCTCGAACGAGCCTACCTCAACAATTTCTTCTTCTTCCTCTGTTTTTTCTTCCTCTTCCCTCACCACTGGACGAGAAGAGGATGAGCCAACCAAGGGTATGCCCTCTAGAACTGAAGCACCTTCAGGGAGCAGAAACCCCTCAATAGCAACGCTGATCCTATGTAGACGTGGATCTTGGGTCTTGATAACACACTTTGGCACTTGGAAAGCACGAGAGATGGGCGTATACCCTAGTATTAGGTGAGCCGCCCTAAGCTGGTTGTCGTCCTCATTCACAAACACCTCGGCCTTAAGAATGTTGTCCAAGCTCTCCTTGTTAACCAAACTGAAATTTGGTTCGACGGCGCCTCTGTCTGCAGAACCATGAAAAGCAAAAGGTTAGAGGCCAAACCATACAAATTATGATAAAATAGTGAACAAGTCCTAATCCTATCTCTAGAGCCCCACTTGGTTGCCCCTCTTCCGTTGGGCAAGGAATGCCATCATGTCACTCCCTGGACACGATCAAAAAATCCTTGTTTAGCCCTTTGCTAGACTTGGGAAGGCACTGTATGAGCCTGATCTCAAGCTACCTTGTTTTCAGGTAGTATCCCTTCCCCTTCAGGTGGTGAAGGTTGTAGACCCAATTCACATCGTGTTGGGTCAACCGTAGCCCCATTTTCTCATTTAAGGCGTCTACACACCCTAGTATTCTGAAGACGTTTGGGACGCACTGAGTGGGGGCTAGCCTAACAAACCTAAGGTAGTCCTTCATCATCGGCCCTATAGGGATTCTCACTCCACCTTCTATGAAGGCAATCATGGGAATCACCACTTCACCCACTTGCCTTAGAAAATGCCATTCACCCTTCTCACAATATTTCAAGCCCACATTGGGTGGAATCCTATAGTCAGCCATAAATTTTTCCATCCCTTCCTTTGAATCTACCAAACTCTTAAATCTACCCATCCCTAAGAAAAGTTCAGAGAAACTAAAGAAAGTCGGGGAAAGAGGCAAAGGAAGAAAGACACAGGAAAAGGAAAGTAAAGAAAATTTGAAAAGTTTGGAAATAACTTACAAGGATAAGGAAACTATCCTCGAACAGGCTTTTGAAGAGACACGAGTGAGTGAGAAGGATTGGTAGATTCAACATATGTGCGCAGGAGCTCTTGAATGCAAAGGTAATCTGGGCAAATTGATTTAAATGGGTATTTATACCCAAATCAAAGTAGCAGCGGGATTTTTCCCGCTAATGATTTGGAAAAAATCTCCATTGTTGGATCGCCATCGCACCGTAGAACATGGGGGACAACTAGCCGCAGGAATTTAATAAGGGCGCACTCCAAATGCCGAAGCGTCAGGGACATGCCTTGGGCAGCTAAAAATGCACTGACGCCAACAGAAGACAAGACGTAACAAGCCCAAGATACGCCCGAGGACATCAAAATCCTCTTTTATGCCCAAGGGGTCAGATAGCAGAATTTTGAGGGGCTATTGTGGGGTCATAAGGCCCAGTGACATACATCCACCTTTCGTACTAGGCCTGAGGCCCAGGCCGAGGTCCAAAATCGTATATAAAGGAGACAGTGGTAAATCATTGTGACCCAGAAAACCATGCCGAGGACAACGCTGTCCTCGGCTAGCAGAGGCCGAAGTAGAAGAAAATTGATTTACTGACAAAGACAATCTTCCAAAACATCCCAAGGAAAAGATAGGTACAGAAAGTAAGCACACTAGAGCATGGCGGTAGAGCAATTCCAGGAAAAGCTGCTACCTCCACATTAAATGCTCCACAACTAACACTCTGGCCGCATTAATGTGGAAATGATACCTGAGCAGTGGCTTTTCAGACTCACAGCTACTACCTAAGAGTTTTGGGAGGAGGTTGATGTGAAAAGACCAACAACATCAGATCCGACCTGCACGTGTACGGTGAAGATGAAGAAGGAAAGTAGTATATAAAGAAGAAGGAGCCCTGAGGAAAGGGATCGAAAAATTGAACCAGAAGACACACTGTAGCAATCTGAACCAACTTTGTAACCATTACCACTGTCACTAAAGAAATAGATAAGTAGAATCTCCTCAGACCAGTGCCGAGGATTAAATTGCTTGTTCAAGTTCACATTTGTTTTACTTGTTCATTCTTCAAATCATCCCTAACTGTTGTTACACTCATTAAAACCCAGTTCTTCTATCCACTCTTTACAAATTTATTGTATTGAGCTTGTTGGGCTTGAATTCACTTATCCCTTAAGAATAATGCTCAAACCCGGTCCCTACAGTATACAATAAAACTAGAAATAAATAAAAGGCTGGTGGGTCTCACAACCTCACCCATATTATTTTCACTATAATTCCTTACCCTTCTCTCTCATGAAATCACCTCTCAGATTCCTCTCCCTTGTCTTTTTTTCTTTGTGACTTTCCTCTAATACTTTCACTTTCACATTTTTTACTTGCATGTCATATAATCTTTAGATGCAATTTCCAAAAAAAAAAAAAACCTAAAACTAAAACACATGATCTCAGGTGCTCACCGCAGTCCCAAGTATTTCCGTTTTCTTTCTTTTTATTTTTTATTTTTAAATTTATGAAAAAGCATTTTCATTTTCAACCAATGATACTTCAATCAAGTAATTTTTTTTTTATATAATTATTTCTATGTTGAATAATAGGTGAGATGAAGTTATTGTTGAGAGAAGAAAGAAAGACTAGGCAAATTTTTTTGAGTTAGATGCAAGTGGCTGAGAGAAGAAGGGTAGAAAATTTTAGCAAAATTTGTAAAAAAAGTATGATTTCAACGGTTAAGAGCATCTCTAACAACTTCTCTAAATTTTTTGTATTATTTGGAGAATGAATAGTTACATTTACCTTTTACCTACTTACTTTTTCAAATACACATTTCAACAAACTCTCTATCATTTCTTTATCTCATTTAAATATTATTTTTTCATTTTTTCTTTAATCTTCATTTATTCTTTTTTTAATATTTCTTTATGCATTCCCAACTACTATATTTTTCTAATTTCCAATAACTATATTTTAAAATCCCCCAATGGAAACACTTTAAAATTTTTCAACAATCATACTTTCCAATGGTTTTTTTTAATGATCATATTTTTCATGCTTGCATTATTTTTCATTTATTATATCTATATTAGTCTTGAAATTTATCAAATCTATGTAATTTGGAATGAATTTATGCATTAAAATTTTCACAACTTTTTTTTTAGATTATTATTATTGTTATTTAATAATTAAATAATTTATAATTAATTAATTATCTCTTTCTATTTTTTTCTCAAAAAAAAAAACCTATCTAATATTAAATACCATATCACACCATTACATACAAAAAAAAAAAAAAAAAAACCAAGGGATTAACTCAATTTTTTTTTCAACCTACTAATTTTAAAGACCACACACATTTTCACATCCAATTGATTACTCAACTTCAACTCATGATTTTAAAACCCGAACTTTTCAATGAACTAGAAGAGGGAGAGGTTCAAGGTTTTTGAGGTTGGACCGAGATCGAATCGAGATTGAACCGTGATGACGTCATAATTAATTTAATAATTATTTAAAATATAAATAAATATAGTAAATTAATATAATTAGAAAAATGAACTAAAATAGTCCGAATCTAATTTTCAAATGTCTTTTTATATCATAGCATTCATTAGGCAAATAAGAAATATTAAATTTTAAGCAATTTTTTTTTTTTTTATTTTATAAAACTCAATATTGCACTCTTTTAATCTTTTTATGAGAACTTATATGTGAGTTTGGATGCTGCATATTTTGTTGAAAACTGAAAACTGAAAAAAAAAAATATAAATATATATATATATATATATATATATATTCTGGTTACTGTTCACATGAACAGTGCACTGTTCATTTGCCGTGATGCACTGTTCATGTCCCATGAATAGTGCACCAAGCATTGGTAAAAGAAAAAAAAAGAAAAAAAGAAGAAGAAGCCAAACGCAGACACTGGGCTCCAAAACGCAAGACAAACGCACCTTATGTCTAAATTATCTCAAGTTATGCTCAAGCCCATTTGACTATTCAATAAATTGTTTTATGCCAAAGCCCATTTGAATATTCAACTATTTATGAAAATTTTTAAAATAAAAAATAAACAAAAGTTAGAGGAGTGGCCGGATAAAACATTAAGAAATTGATTAAATAAAGAACAAAGCCAAATAAAATTTGAAAGGAGTGGTTGACACTTGACAGCATGTATTTAGTTAAATTTTAAAAATAAAAAATAAACAAAAGGCAAAAGAGTGCCAGACAAACCATTAAAAAATGGATTAAACCTAATAAAATTTAAAAAAGAGTGGTTGACAGCATGAATGTAGTGGGTGACAGAATGCAAGTTGTCAATCATCTTCAAAGAGCCCAGAAGATTCTAGAGTTCAAAGGAAAAACGCAAGAGGAAGAAAACTGCAAAAACAACAAACGAAATGCTGAGAAAAAGAAAATGCAAAAAAGCAGTCGACAAAAACGCGGAGAGAGAAGGCGAGAGAGACTAAAAAGAAGAATAAGAACAAATAGTTGATGAAGTGCACCTTCGTTAGTTGTTGTGAGTGCGTCTAGATGGAGCCGAGTATTCGTTTGTGTCACCATGAAAATGGTAGGATAGCTCCCTTAAAGTGGTCACTGATGTGGTGCCTGCCACAACGTCTCCGATGTCAAAGTCAGTATAAGAAAGTTTTCTGGAAATAACAAAGTATCAGAATAACTAGTAATGCTTTTTAATGTGTCTATGTACCTTGTATTGGTGCTGTGAGGGCTTTATATATGTTTCCACAGCCCCTAGTTGTTGTGGTTGTTAATGTGGCTTTAATGTCTCTCTTGGTAACACCTCATGCTCAGTAATATGTGCCTTAATGAGGCATCAACGGTTTGTACAGCTGGTCTTGTAACCGCTTGGGACATTATTGGCAGCATTGAATGGCTTCGTTACTTTCGTTAGTGATATGGACATGTGGTTAGCTCATCTCAGAAGACGGCCTCGTCGGTCTCGATGGGATTGTTTAGGGAGGTTGAGTTCGTCAGTCCCATCAGCTGCCCCCGGATTCTAGGGTCGTCGTGACATGTCATGACGATCATAGAAGATGAAAGGTCCTTGGGTTGTACATGACTCTTGGGATTTTGCTCCGCATTAAATGCGTAGTGGCGACGCCACACGCGTTGTGGCCACATGGTACGTTCTAATCAGTGGAGTTAATGCTCCACTTTGTATGACTATTGGGTTTCCCGTTGAATTTCAATTTATTGAGCCTTGGTTTTTAAACTTCTCCTCTTCTCACTTTCCCTTTTACTCTTCCCAAACTCCTAATCATTGCTCTGAGTATTTTCTTCTCTGACCTTTCTCTGTAACTCTTCTTAGAGCTGGTGTGTGGCGTGGTTGAGCTTCCTATCTTTCCCTTTTTGAGGTACACTTTTCTCCCTCTTTCTTGCTACTTTTCTTTTTGGTTGTGACAAACTTCTGATTTTTGCTTTCTTTTTCTTTTTCTTTTTTTCTTTTTTTGTGTTTCAGTTTTTGGGGTTTTTAGGATTCATCCTTTTTTCTCAATTTTCTGGTTTTCCATGGTTAGTAGCTCTAAGGTTAGGATAGTCTGCTCCTCGATTTCTTTCCTTTTTGCGCGTTTGGGGGGTTCTTTAGGTGTTTTCCCACACCTTGAGAATTTTGTCTTTGAGGGTAGTAGTTTAAGTGCTACATTGGCTGATTTGCTACATTTGCTTCATCAATTAATTGACTGGTTTGAAAATTTTGTGAGGGAACGAGGGAGAATGTCTGAGGTGAGGTCAAGTGAGTTAGAAACTGGGTTATCATCCAGTGATAAACTCGTGAAGGGGGATACCGCCGTCTCTGTCCCTCGTGAGGTTAGGGCTTTCCATGCCTTTTAGGAGGCGTGCGGTTTGGACGATGAGACACTTTCTAGGTTTAAGGATAGATTTCAGTTCTCGAATAGGGTTAGGGTTCTTCTACCCCGTGAAGAGGAACGAGCTTGCCACTTCTTCCCTGGGGAGGTATGCTTTTACGAGGCTGCCTTCCTGTGTGGCCTTAGACTCCCTGTCCACCCCTTTATTTTGGAGCTATTAAATCATTTTGGTATTGCTCTTGGGCAACTTATGTCCAATTCGTGGAGGATAGTGGTCAGTTGTATGGGGATATAGCTGGTTTCTACGGACAGAGATATGATCGGAGTGGATGAGCTCGTCTACCTGTACCGTTTGAAGGAGTCTAAGGAGCATGGGTATTACGAGCTGTTGCCATGGGAGAGGAGAACTAGGATCGTTCGGGACCTTCCCTCGTCCTTCAGATACTAGAAGTCAAGATTCTTTTTTGTGTCCGAGTATGACTGGAAAACTCCCTCTAACGAGGTTTGGGGTGATCTCCCAGGGTTGCTCCATCGATGGGGTACCCCAAACTTAGGTGCGTCATTGTTTCTCCTAGCTCCTTAATTTTCATCGTGATCATTTCATTGTCACTAACTCCCTTGCCCACTGTCTTGTGCAGTTAAGAGACGACCCAAGCTTAAGAGTAGGTACAAGGGATCTGTTGAGAAGGCGATTGAGTACGCGAGGACGATCAAGCACTTCGATGACCTGGTGGACCCGCGAACTGTTGCTTTTTACTGCCTTGGTCCAGAACCGTTTGCCTTCGTCCTGCGTAACCTTGAGATTGAGGAGAAAAAGAGTAAGTGTTAATCTCGTTAATGTTGATTTTCTTGCACATATACTTTTTATCACAAGTGTTTTTCCTCGATAGGAATGACGATGAAATTTAACCAAAGTATGTATGCCCGAATGAGGGCCAAGAAGAACGAGCCTCTTTCCAATCTTGGGGCCAAAAATGTGAAGGTGACAGACAAGAGTGCCTCCATCACTCCTGCTACTCTTGGCATTGAGACGGCAAGGACAGCCTCCCCAGCTACCTCAGTTGAAGAAATCATTTCTCAACGGAAGAGGCAGCGGGTTGGTGATAAGGGGAAGGAAAAGGCTGACTCTCATTCGTCCAGTGTTTGGGATGATGCCGGGGTCGTGATGACCAGAGCACAGGAGACTTTTTCTGCTGAGGAGATAAAGGTGTTCTCAGGTTTGTCTCCAAGTGAGCTTGTGGGTCGTCATCTCCACAAGCTCGTCCAGGTAATGCCCTTGTGCAAATTCATTTCCTCTCCTCTTTTTTATTTATTTATTTTTAGGTGTTGGGGGAGAGCCTCCACCTTACCTCAGAGTATCTAACTCAGGAGGCTAAGGTTGACTCTGTAGCGTCACGGGTGGCGACCTTGGAGGAGGAGAACTCAAAGTTGAAGAAAAATTTGATAGCTGTCATGGATGAGGTTAATACCGCCAAGGAAAAAGTCAAGACCTTAAGTGACTATCTCAGAGCTGAACGACAGCTAACTTTGGAAAAGGACGACCAACTCCTAGGTACCAAGGAGAAGGTTAAGACCATAGTTGCTAAGGTCGTGGAGGCTTTCTAGCAGACTGAAGAGTACAATACTGTGCTCTTCAGCTGGTACTTCAAACGGTTTGAGCTCCTGAGGCGATACTTCATCATGCACCCTTTTGGAGTGGATCTGAAAAACCTTGACCTCGAGGAGGTAAATAAGGAGATGGCTGCTGACGAGGCCTCCCATTCCACAGCCCCTGAAGGTGATGCCCCCGAGAGTGCTCTTCCTCCTCTAGCTAATGATGCAGCCACAAACACCTGAACCTGTCACTTATTTCACTTTTCCCTTTTTTTTCTTTTTCTTTTTTTTTTTTTTTTTGTTTTTTGTTTTGTAAGTGCCCAGTGTGTTTTTGGGCCTTTTTAATTATTTTAAGAACAATATTCCAATTCGAGAACAATCTTACCTCGCGTTTAGGGGCTTATAAATACAATGTTGGTTGCCCTTTGTCTTTGGGCTTTTACCTCTGTTTGTAATTTTATACTTACTAGTTTGCATTCTTGATTCTGCTTGCTTTGTTTCTTTGGTTGTTCCTTCTTTGTCAGTAATGTGTATCGTTGCTGCCTAGTTAAACTTTTCATTGGAATATTGTCTTAGTGATAGCTTATATCCGTCTTAGGCAGAATCCTGGTTACTTGGCTAATTTTTTTTTTTTTTTGACTTTCACCCATTTAAGGGATTTTGTCATTTTCATGACTTCGTCAGTAACTTACATCCGTCAAGGCGGAATTTTGTTACTTAGCTAATTTTTCGACTTACATCCATTCAAGGGATCCTATCATTTTTATGGCTTCGTCAGTAACTTACATCCGTCAAGGAGGAATCTTGTTACTTAGCCAATTTTTTTTAACTTACACCCATTTAAGGGATCTTGTCATTTTTATGACTTCGTCAGTATCTTACATCCGTCAAGGCGGAATTTTGTTACTTAGCCAATTTTTTATGACTTATACCCATTTAAGGGATCTTGTCATTTTATGACTTCGTTAATAACTTACATCCGTTAAGGCGGAATCTTGTTACTTAGCCAATTTTTTTATGACTTATACCCATTTAAGGGATCTTGTCATTTTTATGGTTTCATCAGTAACTTACATCTGTCAAGGCGGAAGCTTGTTACTTAGCCCATTTATGTTTGTTCGCATTAAAACATTGGCTGAATAGTTCTTTTATTGCTTTCAAGAATGAGTACAATCGTTTGTTACATCTATTGGTGGTACTTCTTCAAGTACTCAATATTCCATGGTTGTGGAAGTCTCTATTTGTCTATGGTCTCCAGGTGATAATTGCCTTGCTGGGAGTAATGGATGACCCGGTAGGGTCCTTCCTAAATAGGCTTGAGTTTTCCTTGGGCAGGGTTTTTGGTTGCTGGGGTGACTTTGCATAGGATGAGGTTCCCTATGTCGAGTCATCTGAGCTTCACCCTCTTGTTGTAGTACTCGACCATCTTCTGCTGGTATTTCGTCATCTTATTAGAAGCTTTCTCTCTGACCTCGTCTAGACAGTCTAGGTTGATTCGTAGCTGATCGTTGTTACTCTCCTCATGGAACATCTCTCGCCTGAGATTGGTTATTCCCACCTCGATCGGGATTACCGCCTCAGTGCCATAAGTGAGTCTGGAGGGGGTTTCTCCTGTTGGCAGAGAGAAACTATCTTTTGGGCAAGCTTTGTTTAGGTCTGTGAAGTCCACGCACATTCTCCATTTCCCATTCGCTTTCTTCATTAGGACGATGTTTGCGAGCCAGTCTGGATAGTAAACCTCCCGAATAAAGCCTGTTGATAACAACTTGTTAACCTTGTCTGTAGCTGCTTGGTTCCGTTTCGGAGCAAAGACTCGTCGTTTTTATTGGACGGGCTTCATCTTCGGGTCCACACTTAGCTTATGTTGGATGACTTTTGGGGATATACCCGGCATGTCCTCATGACTCCATGCGAAGACATCTAGGTTCTCTTTAAGGAACTGGACGAGTCTCGTCCTCATCTCGGGACTTAGTGTCGTCCCTATTCTGTTCGTCTTTGCTGTCTCGCCTTTGACCAACTCCACTGTCTCCTGGGCTTCCACTTTATCTTCCTCCTTCTCCTCGATCATCCATGTATGGTTTTCTTTAGCAACTAACACGGCTTGGTAGCATTCCCTGGCTAGGACCTGGTCTCCTCTTACCTCGCCAACACCGTTTTCCGTTGGGAATTTTACCTTCAGGTAATAGGTGGACGTGACTAATTTCCAACGGTTGAGTGTGGGCCTCCCAATAATCACATTGTGAGATGAGGGGCAATCTACCACCAAGAAGTCTAACTGAGGGGTTAGCTGCTTTGGGTAAGTCCCTATTGTTACCGTCAATGTCACTATTCCCTTGGGATATACCCTGTCTCCATTGAAGTTGACGAGGGGGGAGTTAAATGGGCGTAGCCTTTTCGGATCTAGCTTTAACTGTTGGAAAGCAGATAGGTAGATGATGTCTGCGAAGCTGCCATTATCCATGAGGATTCTTCTGGTATTGAATCCTTCTATTGTGAGTATTATGACCAGGGGGTCGTCATGAGGCTGCTTCACTCCTCTAGCATCTTCTTCTGAGAAAGTCATGTCTCGGTCTGTCCGTCTTTGCTTAAATTTGGGCATTTTATGGACGCTGTTTACTTGTCTCTGGCATGCCTTCCTAAGGGACTTAAACAACCTACTTGTGGAAGGGCCACCTGTGATCGTCTTTATCTCCCCGATCACACTTGGTGGACGTTGGGATGTGTGATCCTCGTCTCTGGGCGAAGGTTCACCCTGGTTCTTGTTGTCGTCCTTGAATCTATTGGATTCCCCTTTTTTCACATATGTCTGCAATTTCCCCTTTCGTATAAGTTCTTCTATCTGCTCCTTTAGGTCCCTGCAATCCTCGGTATTATGGTCGTGATCCTTGTGGAACTAGCAGTACTTCTTTTTGTCACACACGTGGGGTGACGAATGTAATGGCCTTGGCCATTTGCGGTAATGTTTATCCTTGATCTGCGCTAAAATTTTGTTAACAGCCATAACTAATGGAGTGAACCTTTCCATTCATGGAGTTTTTTCGTCTTTCCATAGCTAAAATTTTTCGTTTTTTCGTCACTGGTCTGATGATCTGGGCGCTCCCTTTTTCATCATCTACGATTGTCCTTCTTCCTTCTCTTGTCTTCTGTCTTCTCCATGTCATTTATGGCGGCTAGTGCATTCTCAACATTCATGTACTTCTGTGCTTTTAGGAGCATCTCTGCCATCGTCTTAGGAGGATTCTTCGCAAGTGAAACCACGAACTCTTTGGATTTCAATCCAGCTTTAAAGGTCGTCAACTGTACCTTGTCGTTAGCTTCGTCTACCTTTAGAGTTTCCCAAGTGAAGCATTTCACGTATGACCTTTGGGTCTCTTTCTCCCCTTACCTGATGGTGAGCAGGTAGTCTACTGGTCTCTTCGGGCGTTGTCCTCCGATGAAGTGGCGTAGAAAGGCGTTACTCAACTGTTCGAAGCTGTCGATGGACAATGTTGGTAACTTTGTGAACCACTCCCTTGCAGCTCTTTTGAGAGTGATGGGGAAGGAACGACATAGTATCTCGTCAAAAGGCTGTTGAAGGCCTAGTGTCGTCTTGAAGGTGTTGAGGTGGTCCTGGGGGTCCTTAAGTTCGTCAAACAGCTCAAGCTGAGGCAACCAAAATTTTGACGACACTGGGTATTCCAAGACTACCGTAGTGAAGGGTGAGTTTGTTGCCTTGACCATTCTATCCAGGCTTTGGTCCGTTTTCCCCTTAATGGCATTCCTCAGCTTGTCCATCTCATTCCTCATCTCTCGAAGAAGATCTGAGTTTTGTTCATTCGGAGTAGTAGGTCCTCGACGGTCACTTCTTATATGGCTATCTCCCTCATCCTCCTGGTTGGCTTTGGACCAATTCTCCTCCTGTTGAAGCCGTAGCCTCATTTCCTGATTCTGTTTGGTGAGCTCTTTAACGATGGCCGCAAGAGCCTAGACTTGCTGAGCTAAGACTGCTGAATCCTAGTTGGACTCCATCTAAATGTAGAAGTTGATTGGAAACTACGCTTTTGAATCTGAGTACGAAAAAATGTTGTTCCCTACAGACGGCACCAAACTGATGAAGTGCAGATTCGTCAATTGTTGTGAGTGCATCCAGATGGAGCTGAGTATTCGTTTGTGTCATCGTGAAAATGGTAGGATAGCTCCTTTAAGGTGGTCATTGGTGTGGTGCTTGCCACAATGTCTCCGATGCCAAAGTCAATATAAGAAAGATTTTTGAAAATAATAAAGTATTCGAATAACTAGTAATGCTTTTTGGTGTGTCTGTGTACCTTGTATTGGTGTTGTGGGAGCTTTATATATGCTTCCACAGCCCCTAGCCATTGTGGTTGTTAATGTGGCTTTAATGTCTCTCTTGGTAATGCCTCATGCTCAGTAATGTGTGCCTTAATGAGGTATCCAACGGTCTGTACAGCTGGTCTTGTAACCGCTTGGGACATTATTGGTTGCATTGAATGACTTCATTACTTTCATCAGTGATATGGACATGTGGTTAGCTCGTCTCAGAAGATGGCCTCGTCAATCTCGACGGCCTCTTCTTTGTTCTGATTCAACTTTGTTGTTATAATAAGAAATAGATTTTGTTTTGTGTTTTGATGATGTGAGACGTTTGATGACTTGATTTAGCTTCAAATGACCAAAATCTGCCTTTTTAGCTCAAGTTTGATTGGGGGTATTTGTGGTAAATCGTAATTTTAAAAATTAAGGCACTCATGGCTCTAGTTCTGCCACGTGTCAGCATCGAGTCGGTGACCACTTTCCAGCCCTAATCCTAATTCCAATCCTTCCGTTACACCATTCACCTCCTGTTTACTCTCTCATCCCTTTCCTCTTCTTCCTCTTCCTCCCAAAAAAAAAAAAAAAAAAACTACTACTAATAAAATATCTATCTGAGAGACTCAAAACTCCAAACCCCTTTATCACACCACCAAGCAACAACACATTAAAAAATAAAAATCCAAATTTCACCATGGCCTCCAAGCTTCTCGCTTCCACTCTCCGCCAAACCCTATTATCAAAATTCACCACTACTCACCACGTCCGCCCCCTCTCCACCGCCGCCGCCGCCGCCGTAGCCGCCGATTACCACGAGGACACTGAAGGAATTACAATGAAAGGAGTCAAAATCTCTGGAAGACCACTTTACCTGGACGTACAAGCCACGTCACCGGTGGACCCGCGTGTCCTCGACGCTATGCTGCCTTTCTATATCTCTCGCTACGGCAACCCTCATTCCCGGACCCACCTCTTCGGCTGGGAATCCGAAAACGCCGTCGAAGCCGCTCGCTCCCAAGTCGCTTCTCTCATCGGCGCTTCCCCAAAGGAAATTATCTTCACCTCCGGTGCCACCGAGTCCAACAATATCTCAGTCAAGGGAGTCTTGCACTTCTACAAGGACAAGAAGCGCCACGTCATCACCACGCAGACCGAGCACAAGTGCGTCCTCGATTCCTGCCGTCACCTCCAGCAGGAAGGCTTCGAAGTCACCTACTTGCCGGTGAAATCCGACGGACTAATCGATTTGGATCAGCTCCGATCCGCTATTCGGCCCGATACGGGGCTTGTTTCGGTTATGGCTGTTAATAACGAGATTGGAGTGATTCAACCGATGGAGGAAATCGGTCAAATTTGCAAGGAATTCAATGTTCCGTTCCATACAGACGCTGCCCAAGCGTTGGGGAAGATTCCGGTCGATGTGGAGAAGTGGAATGTGAGCTTGATGTCGTTGAGTGGCCATAAAATCTACGGTCCCAAAGGAGTGGGCGCTTTGTACTTGAGAAGAAGGCCGAGGATTCGCGTTGAGCCGCAAATGAACGGTGGTGGTCAAGAGAGAGGGCTTCGGAGTGGGACTGTGCCGACTCCACTCGTTGTGGGGATGGGGGCTGCGTGTGAGTTGGCTAAGATGGAAATGCAATATGACGAAAAGCGAATTAAGTCGTTGCAAGAGCGATTGCTGAATGGTGTTAGGGAAAAGTTAGATGGGGTTGTGGTGAATGGGAGTGAGGAGAGGAGGTATGCTGGGAATTTGAATCTTTCGTTTGCTTATGTCGAAGGGGAGAGCTTGTTGATGGGGTTGAAGGAGGTGGCAGTGTCGAGTGGTAGTGCGTGCACTAGTGCCAGCTTGGAGCCTTCCTATGTGTTGAGGGCATTGGGTGTTGATGAGGATATGGCTCACACGTCGATTCGGTTTGGGATTGGGAGGTTTACTACTGAGGCTGAGATTGACCGGGCGGTTGAGCTCACAGTGCATCAGGTGGAGAAGTTGAGGGAAATGAGTCCCCTTTATGAGATGGTGAAAGAAGGGATTAACATTAAGGATATTCAGTGGTCACAACACTGATGGGATTTATGTGCTAGTGCTGGAATGGTATATTTGGATAAGCAAAAGAGTCTGTGTTGCATTTGCAGGTTATATGTAAAATGGAGATGGGCATGTAAGTTGGAGCTGCTCAACTAGGTGGAGAATTGATGGGGTTTGTCCAGGTTTTGTTTTCGTACTACTTGTATAATGTAGATGCCTTGAAAAACAACTC
This sequence comes from Quercus lobata, assembly GCF_001633185.2. Lineage (NCBI taxonomy): Eukaryota > Viridiplantae > Streptophyta > Magnoliopsida > Fagales > Fagaceae > Quercus > Quercus lobata. The sequence continues at coordinate 38,221,407 of NC_044909.1, forward strand.
TTATAATTAAGTTTTGGAAATAGATGCTGTCTATGGCATCTGCCTTCTATTGATGTAGACTTCTATGAGTTCTCTTGGTCTGGAAATGGGCAAATTTGATAATGATGAGAAAAACTGGGGGATGCTTTCTTTATTTATTTATTTATTTTTATTTTCAGTAATAATGTAGTATTTGTTTTGTTACCTCATTGGCCTTCTCAGTGTTTTCTGCAAAACTACTTGCGAGTTACTTGTGATATATGTGTGGTTAAGGATTATTTTGGATTATCTTGAATAGTTGTTTGCCACTCCATTTAATGATTGACATGTTGTACTAGCGTTGATTAGTGAACTATAATTTCAAAATATTAGGTCTAATGAAAGTTTATGTTATGTTGGATCACTCATCAAGTGAATGAAGATATCTGAATGTGTTTGCAGGCGTATGCTGATAACAAAAAGGTGTGTCTATATGTACACATGTTTGGGCATGCTTTTTAAAAAGGTTTTCTTTGTATTTCTTTTGTTTTTTTGGTTAGAACTAACACCATAGTATTTTTGAGGATGCTGGACAATAGATGTTTGTAGTTCAGGAATTTTTTCCTTATGTGGTCTCAATTGTATAGAAATTTTAGTTTGCATATGGTTTTGATACCATTTTTGTTGTAACTACTTCTATGGCAGTTTTAGTTACTGTGGGTGCCTAGTGACGGATTTTTTTATATAAAAAAAAATGGAAAGGTGATTTTGGTAGTTTATAGCATTGTAAATGCCATATCATGTTTATAGTATCATTTGGTAGTTTTGCTACGCCACAATGAAAGGCAGGGTGCAAAAGGTATGCCATCATGACCTGTGTTAGATAGGGATTAGTCTTAATTCAAATGGGTCAACAATGCGTTGCATTAAAAAATTGTTAACTAAATCCTTGCTAGTTAGTTTAGTTATTCTGTTGTTTTTGCAGCACACTGCCTGTGTTCTTTTTTCCATTGTGCTGTTCTCATTTCTTTTCAATGAACTTAATCACTTATAAAAAAAATTAAAAAAAAAAAAAAAAAATCTATGAATGCTGAGCATGGTTGTTTGGGATGCTGAGATGATGTTAGCAATTGTCTTCAAGTTCTAATCATTTGCAATTTTGGTTGTTGAAAAATTTGAGCTTGCAATCTATGATATTGAGTATCTTAATAAATTAATGGGGTTAGAAATTTGGGGGCCAGTTACTTATCAAAAAATAATAATAATAATAATAGAGGAGTAATTTGTCCTGATTGATTAAAAGAGTAATGGCTGTTAGGGAATTATTTTATATGTGTGGCAGGGTCATCAATATTTTTAAGGCTTTATTGTTGTTTGAATGAGAAACAAACTTTTTGTGGACTCCTATATCTTCTGCCCAATGCTTGTTTATTCAGAGTCGATTATTTAGTACTATGTTGTGATGACTGTTTTCTAAGGCCTTTAAATGGAAAAACTTTTATGCAGCACAAGAAATTGTTTTTGTTCATGTTGTTTTATTCCTATCTATTGAAACAGCATTTACCATATAAGCATCGTGCTTCCCTCTTCCTGTGAGAGGAAGGAGAACATGTTATCACTGCTTTCTCAATTGCCCCTCACACTTGGGGTTTTGAATTATTATTGAGATGCAAACCACAGATGCTAAGTTTGTATTGATTTGTGGCTACATTTCCAGGAAAGTAGAAACCTAGTTTGTATGCAGACTCCAGCCTCTTTTTGCTTTTCAACATTAAAGTTGCAGATATTATTTGAATTTTGGTTGTCTACTGTGATTATGTGTCTCGTATATAGAAGCTTGGAAAACTCACGTTGCTTTTAGTTTGATTGCAATTAACACTGTGAAATTGAAGCACCTTGAGACAAGCTTGAAGATTAATTCCATGACGATTCAAATTACTGGGCGCTGAGTGATTGTTACGATTTTAGGTGATTCTAATTTATTTATGCAGCCTTAACAATGTCATATCTTGTTTATCATATCATTTTCAAAGTGTTGCAAGTTGCAACTCTACAATGAAAGGCAGGGTGCAAAAGGTATGTCCTCATACATGGCCCTGTATTAGAGTAGGGATTAGTCTTAATTCAAACAGGTCAACAATACATTAGCATTAAAAGGTTTTTAACTACAGAGTGTAGGCTCTTTGGAGCAGAATTCTGTTGTACTTGCATAAGTTTGGTACTTATATCCAATAGGAGCGCTGTAAATGGATGTTAATGGAGCAGAATTCTGTTGTACTTACGAAAGTTTGGTACTTGCGTAAGTTTGGTACTTACATCACTTAGAGTTGTAAATGAATTAAGTTGTTTATGAATAGTTTGAACTTGCTTCACATGTCAGGCTTTGATGTGGGTCGTTTAGAGGGAAGATCTTTGGAGGTTTCCCATTTGCTCTTTGCGGACGACACTTTAATTTTTTGTGATGCTGATTTGGATCAGGTTTTGTTTCTCTGTATGATTCTCATTTGGTTTGAGGTGGTTTCTGGTCTGAAGATAAATTTGGGCAAGTCAGAGCTGGTTCCTATTGGTATGGTGCATAATCTTGACTTATTGTTGAATCTCCTTGGTTGTAAACAAGGTACCCTTCCAATGAAATATTTAGGACTTCCTATGGGAGCTAAATGTAAGGATAAGTTAATTTGGAACCCAATTTTGGAGAAGATAGAACGGAGATTAGCAGGATGGAAATGTTTGTACTTATCCAAGGGAGGTAGAGTCACTTTAATTAAAAGCACTCTATTTAACTTACCCACATATTTTCTATCTTTATTTTCTATTCCTGCTTCTGTGGCTAACAGAATTGAGAAACTTCAGAGGGATTTTTTATGGGGTGGCATTGGTGATGAATCAAAATTCCATTTGGTCAAATGGTCTACTGTTTGCACTCCCATTGCTTCGGGTGGTTTGGGGATAAGAAAGGTAAGACTTTTTAATGAAGCTCTGCTTGGGAAGTGGCTATGGAGATTTGGGATGGAGAGGGATGCTCTTTGGAGGCAAATGATAGCCGTGAAATATGGTTGTGAATAGGGTAGTTGGTGTACTAGGCCTACTAATGGTCCATATAGTGTTGGCTTGTGGAAAAATATTAGTCGGGGATGGCCTACTTTCTCTTGCCACATTCTATATGATATTGGGGACGGGTCTAGGGTGAAATTTTGGCAAGACCGTTGGTGTGGTGAAACTTCTCTTATAGTTAGCTATCCTGAATTGTTTAGATTCTGCCGAGATCAAGAGGTTAGTGTGGCTGAGGTTATGAAGTTTGATAACGGAATCTTGTTTTGGGATGTAAGTTTCTTTAGGGGTGTGCATGCTTGGGAACTAGAGGCACTAGCCAGTTTCATAGATACCATATATGGTGCGTCAGTTAGAGGGCTTGGTGAGGATAAAATGTGCTGGAAATCTGTTAGAGAGAAGGGCTTCACGGTTAGGGATTATTACAATCTCTTAGTGGGTCCTAATGACTATTGTTTTCCTTGGAAAAACATTTGGAAGCAGAAGATTCCTTCTCGAGTAGCTTTCTTTGTTTGGACTGTTGCTTTAGGTAAATGCTTAACGATTGACAATTTACGAAGAAGGAAGGTTTGGATATTAGACTGGTGCTACATGTGCAAGTGTAATGAAGAATCGGTTGATCATCTTTTTCTTCAATGTCCGGTTGCAATGGATATGTGGGCTATGGTGTTCGGGTTGTTTGGAGTGAGTTGGGTTATGCCGCAATATGTAGTGGGGCTTCTAGCATGTTGGCAAGGTAGTTTTGGCCGTCATTGAAATGGGTATATATGGCTTATGGTTCCCCATTGCTTATTGTGGTGCCTTTGGAGGGACAGAAATAGTCGATACTTTGAAGATAAGGAGAGATCAATATCAGACTTGAAGCTATTTTTCTTTAGAACATTAATGGATTGGTTGGCTGCATTGCGGAACCAATCCTTTTCATCCTTTCTTGATTTCTTAGATTCTTGTAATTTTTGTTCTTGATTGTTTGACCCCTTGTACACTCCCTGTGTACTAGGGCGTTCCATTTTTTTTTGAGATCAATAAACTTTTACTTATCAAAAAGTTCTAGTCTAAATCTAGGCTTGATAAACTGAACTCATATATTATAATGTGTTTGTGAACAAGTTCGAGAGTACTCAATTTTAGTATATATAATATTATATTTCTATACGTACAAAAATATACTTATAAGAACTTGATATTGAATTGTGCAAGTTTATAAATAAGCTTAGAAGATATCAGGTTATTATTTGTAATTTATCAATCAAATATATATAGTCTATGGTGTGGTGTAGTAATAAAAAGTTGGTAAATCTAATTTTTATAAGTTTAGAAATAAAAAGATTCATTCAATAAACTCAAATAATATAATTTCAACTATAGAATTTGAAGGTTTATTCAAGGATGGATTCTTTACAAAGGAACTTGGATGGAGGAAGTGGGATGAACCTCTCAATTTTTCTGAGTTCTTTTGTAATATCAACCATATTCGGCCTGATCTCCAGATACTTTTCTCTGCATATGTGGGCAAGCTGTAATACAGCTTATAGTTGTTGCCACACAACAGATCCTCATTTATGGTAAAAAAAAAATTTTGAGTCATCTTCAAAATCCTCAACATCAAAATAGTCTCTGCGTAATTGATAATGCAACTTGTGTCCAGTTAAAAGCTCTAACAGAATCGATTCATTATTCAATTTTACATCTTTTCTACACACCTTTCATCTAGCGAAATATGGAAATACAGAAAGACGGTGAGAATATACACATTTGATAATTGATGTTTATAAAGGAACTTGGATGGAAAAGTGACAGAATGCTCATAGGACCAACCTCTCAATCATTCTGGGTTCTTTTGTAACGTAGACCATATTTGGCCTTATCTCCGGATCCTTTTCTCTGCATAGGAGGGCAAGCTTCACAGCTTGTGCTTGTTGCTCCACAACAGCTCCTCTTTCCCTTGCCTGGATTGCTAGATTCACAATCTCATTTATAGTTACGTTTTCTATGTAATCTTCTAATTCCACACCTTCATCATCGGCTGTTTCTACTAGATGATATATCCTCTGTCCAGTTGTAAGCTCTAATAGAAATGATCCGAAGCTGAAGACATCAATTTTCTCTGTTATACGGCACGTGGTACCATAATAGGGGCATACAAACCCAAGAGTCCCAATCACGTGCTTATCTACTACGTGAATTTCATCGTCGGGGATTGATATCGACTCTGAAAAATCAGTTAGTTTGGCAACATCATGTTCGTCTAAAAAGATATTTCCCTGTTTAATGTCCCTGTGAATGATGGTCTTGAGAACGCAGTGTGGAGATACAATTGCATGAGCAATTTCTCTAGCAATCTTTAACTTGCTCTGCCATGCCATGGACTCACGTTGTTGTTGTTCTCCATTAAGACTAGAATTGGATACCTCCAATCGATCAGCAAGCGATCCATTTGCTGCAGATTATACACTAAAGTGGGAATTTGAGTCTAGAGACAGCACCCTATGAGCCTTAGAACATTATTGCGAGGGCTCATCTTTGCAGAAATAGCTATATCAGTGAAGACAGTTTCCTCGAAATTTTTTAAGTACTTCTTAATGGAAACCATTCGGCCTTCAAAAGAACCATTGTACCATTCATACAACAAATCTCTATGAAAGATTCGGCAAGGATCATAGTTATTTGTTGTCCTCTCAATTTCTTCACAAGAGACCTACGGATAGGAGTAGGTCTGCCATTACAAGAGACAATCAGCTTCTCCAGTACCCTGCTTCCATTTTCAAGAAACGCTCTCTCTCTTTCTATGCCTAGGATCTATAGGTGCCATTACTTTTTTAAACAAAAAAAAGCAAAGAAAGCAAACAAAAAAAACAAAGATTCAATCAACCAATCACCTCAATTCCTCATCTCATCTGATTCTTATTCTCTACATGAAATATATTCACATATTCATATCACGCCTAAATCTCTCTCAGAGATTCTTTTTTGTCTTTTTATTCTTCATTTTGTAATAAAAGGCAAGGCAAGTATAAAAAAGTCACTTAATATAATATGGACCAAAATATTTAAAAAAAATAAATAAAATATCAAAATATGTCAATTCCCTTTTATTTCCTTTCTCACAATTTCCCAACAATCAAAACTCACATGGCCAACTATCAAACAATCAAAAGAAATAACTAAATAAAACATCAAGGAATCCTTTGCTTGAAACATATTACAATCATTTTCTTTCAAAGTTGAGGGAAGGTAGTAGAAAATTGGGCATTAGAGAACCAATCCATTTGGAAAAAAGAGTATACACACCTCTAGATTAAAAAGTTATTAACAGAAGTCAAGAGTCTTGTAACTTAACTCACATCTGTTAGTATTTCTAACGGAGACATTGAAGGTTTAAATTTTCTCTCTCTCATTGTAACTATCAAACCCATTCCCCCACCCCAAAAAAAGAAAAAGAAGAAGGAAAAACTATCAATTAGATGGGGCAAGCTAAGTATTTTATTCAGCTCTCTTATTTATTCATCCTTACATTTGTTATCATGGGCCATTTGAACAGAGTGAACCTCGGGCCCTAGGATCCACATAGTCAGTCCTGTGTAAGCCCTATAGTACTGCTCCATGATTCATTGCTAATTATACTCCAGCAAATGCTGCAAACCCCACTTTATGAGAAAAAGGTTCAACTTAGGGTGGAAAGAACATTCTAGGAAATGTGCTTGTAGAACTTCACGTTAAATCTCAGTTATGGTATATTTCTTTGGTAAAGTATCATACAAGTTGATTGCGCATATGAAGTCTTTTCTAGTATTCGTGTTAGCAGGACTGAAACTCACCTATGAAGAATATATTATCTTGAATAGAAGTGAGCGTTATATATGTTTATTGTCTAATATTCTTTGTAGATTCTACTTCAATGGGTCAGCTTTTAAGTTTATATATGAGTGGGTAAAAAGCAGTCTAGAATTTGATTCCTATATGTAAATTCTGGTAGAATCTCTTCAAATTGATTAATGACAGATGATCAGTTCCTTTTTCTGGTGGGTGGGTGGGGGGCAGGGGGTGGGAAGAGTTGCTTTCGCATGCAGGGATGAGAAAAAAGAAATCAAAGCCACTTATACATTATTCAATACATTTTTTGTTCACTCCTTTCATCTAGATCGTTGAATTTGAATTAATAGTTAACCATACAAATGAGAGGTATGTGAAATATGCAAAGACGGTGTGCAAATCAGACTAATCAAAATAAATACAAAACTTTTATTGCCATCATGAACTTTATTAAATCATGTCATCATTTTAAAGAATTAAGATTGGATTTTCTGTGTTTCCATAAATTTCACCGACTTGAATGATACATTTGGCCTATTTGGGGGAGAATAATCATGGGATGAATCTCTCAATGTTTCTGAGTTCTTTTGTAACGTCAATCATATTTGGCCTTATCTCTGCATATGAGGGCAAGCTGTAACACAGCTTGTACTTGTTGCTCCACACCAGCTCCTCCTCCTCCTGCCAGGATTGCTGGTTTTACAATCTCATTTATAGCAAGGTTTTTTATGTTCTACTAAATCCGCACCTTCATCTTTGGCTGTTTGTGCTAGATGACCTAACCTCCTTCCAGTTAAAAGCTCTAATAGAAATGATCTGAAGCTGTAGACGTCAACTATCTCCATTACATGGAATGTGCTAAAATATTTGGGGCATATGAACTTAGCAGTCCCACCCAGGTAGTCAACTACTGCATGAGTTTCACCTTTGGGGATGGATATGGACAGTGAAAATTCGGTTAGTTTGGCAACATTGTTCTGGTCTAAAAAGATGTTTTCCAGTTGTATGTTCCTGTGGATGATGGGTCTTGAGAACGCAGTGTGGAGATAGGAATTGCATGAGCAATTTCCCTTACAATCTTTAACTTGCTCTGCCATGTCATTGGCTCATGTTGTTGTTCACCATCATGACCAGAGACATAAAGTCAATCACCAAGCAATCCATTCGCAGCAGATTCATAAACTAAAGTCGATCACCAACATCCTATTACACTTTTGGTCCCTAACATTTGTCCTATATGTCAAAATTGTCCTCAATGTCGCTAATAGTGATATTTTGATATCCTTAACATTTTAGTTTTCTTTTAGTTAGCTGAAAGACTTAATTTTTTGTTTTTAGTAATGAATAGTGGCAGTGGCAGCCCTAATAAGTATTTTGAGTTGAGAGTTGTCTCAGGTCATACTTGCATTTTAAGCTCTTCTTGAACTAATTGTGCACGCCATTAGAGAAGAAGCACCCTGACTTCTCCAGGCTCACGTTTTTTCCAGAACAAGCACGATAAGTGTTTATACAAGAGATCAGTTGGGACAAACTCTGCCTTTTTTGCTCCCCAAAAGAGTAATTCATCATTAGCATAAACTATATAGTATGTGAGTAATTGCAAAACATGCCGGGCAATGCTAACCTCCTTGACACTTCCTTCTTGTAAAGCCCTATTAATCAACCTAGAGAGGACTTCTTTACATAAGATGAACATGTACAGCAAGATGGGGTCAAACTTTAAAAACAACTACCATTGAGCAATAATGTGTACTTGACAGTTGACGGTTGAAATGCACCAGTGAATCCAGTTTATGAATATCTCATTGAAGTCAAATGCTTCAAAATTGCCATATTAAGATCCCAGTCCGTTTTATCATATGCTTTCTGAATATCTAGCTTTAATCCAACCATACCTTTCTTTCCTTTCGTGGAATTGAAAAAATGGACAATTTCCTAAGCAATTTCTATATTTCATACATTCCATCAACTTCAGGGGTTTTTAGGGATTGCATCTCAAAAAGAGCTAATCTAATCTCTTCCGGAGTTGGCAGCTTGCTTAGCTCTTCATTTTCTTCCTCGGTGATGCAAGGTGAAATTAGCTAGGTTGTTCAAGTCTTCATAAATAACTAGATTGACCAATTGATACAACTCTTTAAAACTCTTCTTAGAGTACATTTCTTTTCTTTCGCTTATCCAACTTCCTTTCTCTAGATTGACTTGGGAGAAATATTTTCTTCTTTTTATTATTAAGGTGGAGGAGTGGAAAAGCCTAGTATTTATGTCTCCTCCTTGTAGCCATAAGTCCCTTGACTTCTTCTTCCATACTGCTTCCTCTCTAGACAACCACTCTTCCAGCTCTAGGAAGAGACCAGCTTCTAATTCTAGATTCTACTTTGTTTGTTCTTTGTGTCTCTGCCTTGGACTTCCTTAATTTGCTTCTCTATTTCCTTAGTCCTACTCCTGCACCTTACAAAATGACTCTTGTTCCACTTTCAAAGCTCTGCTTTTGTATTCTGAATTTTCTTGACCTATTTAAAACATTCAGACCCCAGATCCCTTATTCCTCCCAAGTTTCATCCACCACATAGTAGCTGGATTTATCCCTTGTCCAGCAAGCTTCAAAACGAAAGGGTCTTGGCTCTTCTGATTTCTACAGCAATCCAACAAATTGGCCCTTGATGTAAAACTTCACCTAGGACAAAGGGAGGAGGAAAACAAATTCCAGAGAAAGAGGCTATATCCAACAGAAAGGACTAAAAGTCATATAACATAGGAAAATTATGGTAAAATATCACCAACAAAATGAGAAAACACCAATGGTACATCGCATCCAACTACAGAAATGCAGCACAGAAATATCTATCAAATGTTTAGTACTTCTGCAGTTTTCGTAAGAATTGTGATGCTTTGGTAGCAGAGATAATGATTTTGGGCTTTAACAATTGCTGATAATTTCCCTACATCTGTTAGCATTTTACCGGCAGAGATGGTGTTATAGTGAGAGCTTGTGAGGAACCTTTTAGAGTTATTCTTAGGGATTCAAGGAACCCTCAAGTAATTTAGAGATTTTTTTTTTCTTTAATTTTCATAATAGACATGCCTACTTTTTGTGATTATCTCACTTAGAGCTGTAAATGAACTAAGTTGTTTATGAATAGTTTGAACTTGCTTCATGACAAAGCTTATTTACATATGTTTATTTAGTAACTGAGCCAAGTTCAAGTCTAAAATTTAGGCTTGATAAACTGAACTCATATATTATAATGTGTTTGTGAACAAGTTCGAGAGTACTCAATTTTAGTATATATAATATTATATTTCTATACGTACAAAAATATACTTATAAGAACTTGATATTGAGTTGTGCAAGTTTATAAATAAGCTCATAAGATATCAAGTTATTATTTGTAATTTATTGATAAAATATAAATAGTCTATAGTGTGGTGTAGTAATAAAAAGTTGGCAAATCTAATTTTTGTAAGTTTAGAAATAAAAAGATGCATTCTAATAAACTCAAATAATATAATTTCAACTATAGAATTTGAAGGTTTATTCAAGGATAGATTCTTTACAAAGGAACTTGGATGGAGGAAGTGGGATGAACCTCTCAATTTTTTCTGAGTTCTTTTGTAATATCAAACGTATCTGGCCTAATCTCCGGATACTTTTCTCTGCATATGTGGGCAAGCTGTAATACAGCTTGTAGTTGTTGCCACACAACAGATCCTCCTTCCCCTACAAGGATTGCAAGATCCACAGGCTCATTTATGGGTAAAAAAAATTAAGTCGTCTTCAAAATCCTGAACATCAAAATAGTCTGTGCGTAATAGTTAATGCAACTTCTGCGCTTGAATAGAAACGATTCATTATTCAATTTTACATACACACCTTTCAACCAGCGAAATACAGAAATACAGAAAGACGGTGAGAATAGACACATATTTGATAATTGATGTTTATAAAGGAACTTGGATGGAACAAGTGACAGAATGATCATAGGACCAACCTCTCAATCTTTCTAAGTTCTTTTGTAACGTCAACCATATTTGGCCTTATCTCCGGATCCTTTTCTCTGCATAGGAGGGCAAGCTTCACAGCAGCTTGTGCTTGTTGCTCCACAACAGCTCCTCTTTGCCCTGCCTGGATTGCTAAATTCACAATCTCATTTATAGTTACGTTTTCTATGTAATCTTCTAATTCCACACCTTCATCATCGGCTGTTTTTGCTAGATGATATATCCTCTGTCCAGTTGTAAGCTCTAATAGAAATGATCCGAAGCTGAAGACATCAATTTTCTCCGTTATACGGAGCGTGGTAGCATAATGGGGGCATACAAACCCACGAGACCCAATCACATGCCTATCTACTATGTGAGTTTCACCTTCGGGGATTGATATCGACTCTGAAAAATCAGTTAGTTTGGCAACATCATGTTCGTCTAAAAAGATATTTCCCTGTTTAATGTCCCTGTGAATGATGGGTCTTGAGAACGCAGTGTGGAGATAAGCAATTGCATGAGCAATTTCTCTAGCAATCTTTAACTTGCTCTGCCATGCCATGGGCTCACGCTGTTGTTGTTCTCCATTAAGACTAGAATTGGATACCCCCCATCGATAAGCAAGCGATCCATTTGCTGCAGATTCATACACTAAAGTGGGAATTTGAGTCTCGAGACAGCACCCTATGAGCCTTAGAACATTATTGTGAGGGCTCATCTTTGCAGAAATAGCTATATCGGTGAAGACAGCTTCCTCGAATTTTTTTATGTACTTCTTAATGGAAACCATTCGGCCTTCAAAAGAACCATTGTACCATTCATACAACAAATCTCTATGAAAGATTCGGCAAGGATCATAGTTATTTGTTGCCCTCTCAATTTCTTCACAAGAGAAACTACGGATAGGAGTAGGTCTGCCATTACAAGAGACAATTAGCTTCTCCAGTACCATGCTTCCATTTTCAAGAAACGCTCTCTCTCTTTCTATGTTTCTTTTTTTTCTGGCCATGAATATGAAACTCATTCTCTCTCTTTTTTGTTGAAATTTTCGGTGTCTTTGGCAGAGTTGATTTTTAACAAAACAAAAATCTCTCTCCTTGAATGTGGCCCCAAATTTAATTCCCACCTAAGTTTCCACGAAGCTACAATGAAATTTCGTCTAGTTGACTTTTCTGCTGCAATTTGCTAGACTTGACTTTCTAGAGGATTGCTTTTGACTTTTGAGGATCAATAGCCAATTTTTGGGCGACAATGGCATGTTGATATTTGTTTGGGATCTTTTCCGATTCACCACTTATTTGAACTTAATACGGCTTTTCTCGTTGACCCGAATTTAGTTCAGGGAGCAGAATCCATAACTCACTTCCACATGAATGATGAGGAAGGCTAGGGCCTAGGGGTGTGTCTTGACAATGTGCTAGACACAACAAACCTGAAAAATAGAGGAAAAACTTGCAGCCAACTCTCTAAACTTGGGTGTTAATTTCAAAGGAAAAGGGAAAATGAGAGTATTATATGATGAAGGAGAAAAGGGTGATCTCCTTTTAGTGCACCCAAAAACTCATGTAGATACTTCATACTTGGAGGCTTGGTTTTGAATGTATGTGGTGATGTCTGATGAGAGAGGAGTTTGCTGTATCTGCTAGATATTTAGCATTGCTTGCTCCGAGTAATGAACCTGAAATTGTGGGTGGCATGTCTATGAATTATATTGAGTATCAGGTAAGTTAACATGGGCTCAAAGGTTTCCCTTATGTTCCAAGCCCATCAGAGAGAACTTGGATGAGCCCAAGATTAGTGCAAAATGACTCCTTTGCCTTTCAATCTACTTATCCACGCCTTCTAATTATCCCTTTGTTGGGTTCTTCCTTTCACATGAGAGCTTGTTTCACACAACAAATAGGAAGAAAAAAATAATTTGGGGGCCGAAATTCTTTGCTAAATTGGTGTTGGCCCATTGTTATACCAAAACCCTCAACAATCTTCAACGCAGAAGGTCTGTCGCTTCTAGAATTAAGTTGAAAATGCTACGTTTATAAAGAACTGGTTTGCAGATCTCATGGTGCACTAAACTCTGTTCATATGCCTCCACATTTTTTTTAATGAAAATATGCCTCCACATATTAGAACATGAGTGAGGTAGAACAAAAATCAGCATAATAACAAATTGGGCAAGTAAAAAGCACTAGTAGAAGATAAAAATATTGTTTTCATCATTTTTACATGACTTTGGTCCCTAAACTATTACAATCATTTTCTTTCCAAGTTGAGGGAAGGTAGTAGAAAATTGGGCATTAGAGAACCAATCCATTCGGAAAAAATAGTATACACACCTCTAGATTAAAAAGTTATTAATAGAGGCTAAGGTCCAAGAGTTGTAACTTAACTTACATCTATTAGTATTTCTAACGGAGATATCTAAGGTTTAAATTTTCTCTCTCCCATTGTAACTATCAAACCCATTCCCCCACCCAGAAAAAAAGAAAGAAAAAGAAAGAAAGAAGGAAAATCTATCAATTAGATGGGGCAACCTAAGTATTTTATTCAGCTCTCTTATTTATTTGGGAACTTTAGCAGGCTTAATTCCCATAAATGTAAAACAATAGAGATACTTGATTGTTTCCTTAATTATGCAAATTTGAAGGTTTATTCAAGGATAGATTCTTTGCAAAGGAACTTGGATTGAGGAAAGTGGTAGAATAATCATAGGATGAACCTCTCAATTTTTCTGAGTTCTTTTGTAACATCAACCATGGTTGGCCTCATCTTCGGATCCTTTTCTCTGCAAATAAGGGCAAGTTGTAACACACATTGTAATTGTTGTAACATAGATCCTGTTGTATATATAGGTATATACAAGAATATGTTGTAATAATGATAGTTGAATTTGGAGAATATGGTTTCATAAAGTGAAAATTCAAGTTTTGGAATTTTCTAAGTGAAAATTTGAAATTTGAATTTTCTAGAATTTTCTGGTGACTATTGAGAAAGATTGAAGAGGTTTCAATCTTTGTTAAACGCTTTATGAAAAAGTAATTAATTCTCCACACATGCCTTTTCATGAAACATAATGAGGTTTCAATCTTTGTTAACTGTTTTATGAAAAAGTAACTAACTCTCCATACGTGCCTTTTCATGAAACATAACGAGGTTTCATGAAATAACTAACTCTCCATACATGCATTTTCATGAAACATAACCCTATGGGTATAAATAGAGGCTTATGTTCTCTTGAAAAACTAATTTCACAAAATCAAAAGTTTGAGAGAAACACAAGAAATCCTGTGGTCATTCTCCAGAATTGCTATCTGTAGAACCCAATAACTTGGTTGTATCCTGGAGACAAATTTACGATAACCCTTTAGCAATAAAAGTGTGAAGGGCAAATATTGTCTAAGGAAAACGATATAATGCCTCTAAGTTATCTATTTTCTTTTGTCTTTTCCGTTAATCTTAATCTTCCATTATTATTTTGTGTAATATTTCCAACATGCCTTTTCATGAAACATAACCCTATGGGTATAAATAGAGGCTTATGTTCTCTTGAAAAACTAATTTCACAAAATTAAAAGTTGGAGAGAAACACAAGAAATCCTGTGGTCATTCTCCAGAATTGCTATTTGTAGAACCCAATAATTTGGTTGTATCATGGAGACAAATTTGCGATAACCCTTTAGTAACAAAAATGTGAGAGGTAAATATTGTCTAACGAAAATGATATAGTGTCTCCAAGTTATCTATTTTCTTTTGTCTTTTCCATTAATCTTATTCTTCCATTATTACTTTCTGTAATATTTCCGACAGATCCTCCTTCCCCTACAAGGATTGCAGCATCCACAAGCTCATTTATGGTAAATTTTTTTATGTCATCTTTAAAATCCTCAACATCAAAATAGTCTGTGCGTTATAGGTAATGCAACTTCAGTCCAGTTAAAAGCTCTAATAGAAACGATCCGAAGCTGTAAACGTCGACTTTCTCTGTTATGTAACTTGTAGTCGCATAGTTGGGGCATAAGAACAAAACAGTTCCACAAACATCATCCTCTACGTGAGTTTCACCTTCGGGGATCGATATGGACAATGAAAATTCAGTTAGTTTGGCAACATCATGTTGGTCTAGGAAGACATTTCCTGGTTTTATGTCCCTTTGGACAATAGGTCTTGAGAACGCAGTGTAGAGACACAAAATTGCATGAGCAATTTCCCTTGCAATCTTTAACCTGCTCTGCCATGACAGGGGCTTACGTTGATGTTGTGCACCATCATGATCACTAGTAACATTAAATCGACCTGAAAGTGATCCATTTGCAGCAGATTCATACACTGAAATGGGAATTTGAGTCTCGAGACAGCACCCTATGAGCTTTAGAACATTATTGTGAGTGCTCATCTTTGCAGAAACAGCTATATCAGTGAAAACCTCTCAAATAAAACGTCTATATGTCCAGGGTCGACCCAACAAAATTTGGGGCCTAAAGCAAAAATTTTATATGGGGCCTTTTTATATGTAAACATTAATTAAATAAAATTATATAATGCTAATTAAATTAAGACTAATTTGATGTAAATACAGAAATTGATGAATAATACTAGTTAAACTAAGGTTAATTTCATATAAAAGATTGAATATTATAGTTGAATCAAAAGGAACTTACTTTAACTTGGATATATGATTATGCATAGTTAAGTATAGTGCACCCTATGAGCTTTAGAACATTATTGTGAGTGCTCATCTTTGCAGAAACAGCTATATCAGTGAAAACCTCTCAAATAAAACGTCTATATGTCCAGGGTCGACCCAACAAAATTTGGGGCCTAAAGCAAAAATTTTATATGGGGCCTTTTTATATGTAAACATTAATTAAATAAAATTATATAATGCTAATTAAATTAAGACTAATTTGATGTAAATACAGAAATTGATGAATAATACTAGTTAAACTAAGGTTAATTTCATATAAAAGATTGAATATTATAGTTGAATCAAAAGGAACTTACTTTAACTTGGATATATGATTATGCATAGTTAAGTATAGTTGTAATCTAAATTTTAATTTTATATATTCTTTTTAAGAGAAAGAGATAGATAGATATTATTTGGTGTGTGGCTTAGTAGGAGATTAGTCATCATTGATGATTTATCACATTTGCAGCATTTTATTTGAAACATCTTAGGGTTTCAATTGGATTAAATTTTTATTGGTCTCCTATTTTAAAAGCCTTGTTAGAAATGAAAAAGAAAAATACTAAAAATACTACAAAATATTCACAATAAATGTGATTATGATTGTAATTAATGAATTTTAACAACTTAATTTATTTGTGTTTGAATTACTTTTTTTATGTGATTGGTGATATGTGAGTTAAATCTATAGTAAAATTTGTGGTATCTTTTGCATCACTTTTAAAAAAAAGTACCAATTATTTAAAAAATGTTATATTTTTATAAAATTTTGGGATTTTTACTAAGAAAAATGGGGCCTTTTTTTAGTAGGGAAATTTTTTATTTATTGTTGGGCCTTAGGCCTAGGCCTAAGTTGCCTAGGCCTTGAGCCGGCACTGTATATGTCGTACGCACTTCTTAATGGAAATCATTCAGCCTTCAAAAGAACCATTGCCATTCATATTTCCCATCTCTATGAAAAATATGGCTAGGATCGCAGTTATTTGTTGCCCGCTCGAGTTCTTCACAAGAGTAGCTACGGATAGGAATTGGCCTGCCATTACAAGAGGCAATCAGCTTCTCAAGAAGTTTGCTTCCATTATCAAGAAACGCTCTCTCTCTTTCTTTGTCTCTTTTCTTTCCAGCCATTCTAAACAAAATTTCTCTCTCTCAAGGTTTGGCTTGAATATGGCTCAACCTTTAATCCCCTTCACCTCTGCCGTCCACGAAGCCACAAGGAAAGTTTGTCCAAATTACGTGAAGCGTTCCTCTTGCAGTTTGTTGGCTTCTATTGACTTTCTAAAGGATTCTGCTTTGTCTACGCGGAAAGTCTGTCGGTTCTAAAGCAACTTGACATAAGTGCAGAACTGATTTAATCCAAAAATGCTATAAATCAAGAGCTAATCAGCAGATCTCTTATATATGTGATGTAGAACTATTGGCTTTTATGGACTGGAGAGATCATCATAGATCAAACAGTAGGAAATTTGAAAAGTGAAAAACACAATTAAAAATCATCCAGACCAGTAACGAAATTGCATAAAATTTGGTGAATTGAAGGGAATTGCGGCAGGACTCAAAGGGAAAGTCTAGTACCACAATCACAATGCACAACTTGTGCCACAACTCGCCGCGTGGCGAGTTGTGGCACAAGTTGTGCATTTTTCTGTGGCACTAGACTTTCTCGGACTCAAAACTCATCGTCCACAATTGACTTTACATCGCCTTTGGGACAGATTCTATCCTTTATGTATCCGTTTTAGCAAATTTAACATCTTTCCTTTTGTTATAATTTTCAATCTAGATGTCATACTAAGCTGGTCTCCTCAGTTTTTCAAGACATTTCTTAGAATTTATAAAATTAATTTATATAATTTTATGTTTTATCCTTCTTAGCTGTTTTTCAAGACATTTTGTGCTTAACACACACTAGAGTTTTCTAAGGTCTTCTTTATTATAGATTAGTGTTAGCACCCTAGGCTGATTACTAAAATTTTAGAGAATCTCTCTCTCTCTCTCTCTGGATTTTAAAGTTCTTTTTATGGATTTAAGGAATACCTTAATTATTTAAGGGTTTTTTTTTCTAGGAATAGATGATCCTATTTTTTTGCGACTATCCCACTTAGGATTGTAATCAAATCGAGTTGTTTATGAACAATTTGAACTTGGTTTAGGAAAAACTTGTTTACATTTTTGTTTATTTAGTTAATGAGTCACGCCCTAGTTTAGGTTTGACTAATAAACAAACTAAACTCAAATATTATAATGTGTTCCTGAACAAACTTGTGAGCATGAAATTCGGTTTAAGCATATATAATATTATATACTTATGTGTATATACGTATAGAAATATACTAATATAGACTTGAAATTGGATTGTGTAAGTTTGTTATAAGTTCATAAAATATCAAAGTATTATTTGTAATTTATTGATAATATAATAGTTCAATATTAGGATTTTAATTAAATCAAGTTATTTATATATGAACAACTGGAACCGGTTTAGGATAGAGTTTATATATATTCATTTTTTTATCAAATGAATAAAGTTCAAGCCCAAGTATAAATGTAAGTACTTAGCAAATAAAGGCCCAAGCCCACTAAGAACAGTGATACCTTACCCTTTATACCAAGCCCAAACAATAAAATTTCTAAGAGAGTGAGAAAAATACTTCAAGTGCAACTCTAAACTGAGTCCTAGTATATAGCTGAAGAGATTAGAGTGATAGAGAGGAGAAATTTAAGTAGTGATTGGAAGTAATGCTCTCCTCAGGTTAGTCCAAATATTAGTTTCTTATTTATAAGTGTTACAAGTTCTAGACCAAATTATACACTGTTCACTTCCTTCTTTGTCTGTTTCTTAGAGAAAATAATATCCCTCCCTCTTTCTGGGATGTTCTCTTCCTTTTATATCCTTCTTCCTTTCATCTTAACCCTCCACCTGTATGCCTCAAGGCATTTCTTAGGATACTTGTCCTATCAAAACTTTGCTGAAGGTGAAAGGGCTACTAGTTGTAAAGTTACTGTTTATGTGTCATTTCCACATTAATGTAGCTGATATGGTTGGTGTAAAGCATTCAATGTGGAGGTGGGAATTATCTATTTCAAGAAGCTTCCTCTCACATCCTTTACCCCCATTATGGTTCTCTCCCCCCTCCATGGTCCTTCATAAGATACTAAATGTTGATGCTTCTACTTCCATCCTCGGGTCAATGGAATCCTCGAAGCTTATTTAGCTCTTCAAACTGATTTGTGCAAACCATTCCTTTATCTATTCCTCTTCGGTCCTTGGACCCCCCACAATAAACTTTACTATTTAACGAGTCAAATTTAAACATAATAATTTGTTCATAAGCATGAGACTCAATTTAAGTGTGTGTGTGTGTGTGTGTATTATACATCTCTTGATATTCCCAATGAAGACGTTTTTATGGTTCAAATCTCTCCTCCCCCCTCCCAATGACTATCAAATTATCAAAATCTATATACTTATATAGACTAGAACTTAAATTGTATTGTTTCAAAAAAAAAAAAAAATTGTATTGTATTAATCTATAAATAAGTTCATAAGATATTAGATTATTATTTGTAATTTAATGAGAATATAAATAATTTCATGGTAAAAATTACATATAATTTTTAACCATACAAGTTAGTAAACCTAATTTTTTTAAGTTCATAAGAGAAAATTGTTTGATCTCATTAACTCAAATAATATAATTTCAATTATAAAGAATTTTAAAATGGTAAATTTTTTAAAACAAAAGGTATGTGTAACCAAATAGACTAGGGCCAACTCAGCCTAGGTGGGTAGTGTGAATGGTAGAAGCTCACTTGGATAAAATGTCACAGAGGAAAAACACATTCTATCTTGGACCTAACTAAAAGAAAATGTGAATCTCACTTTAATTTTGGTTCAAAAACAACCACTCAAACACCTGCAAACAAAAATTTTTCTAACCAAAATAAGTTAATTAAGTATTTGTGAAAAAGTTCTAGCCTGGTCAATAAGGAAATTAACAAAACTTGAACATATTATTTAGTTTTATAATGAACCCAAACTCGATTTATATTTGAAATAAAATTAAATGAATAATTTTGAACATTTGATACTCGTTTCTTCTTTTCTTTTCTTTTCTTGACCTACCCAATGTATTAGAAGAAGGCTCATGATTTGATGCAGAAGGATAGGTAAACCCATTTATAAAGGCTAATCCTCTTACACGCACACACTTATACACTACCATATATACACATGCCAGTATGCCACTTTTGTACAAAAATTGAGACTTGTGCAAAAGTGGCGTGTCTGGTAGTATGGTTGTATGAAATAGACAACACTCATTTACGTACAATCCATAAAAATCCAAAATTTGTGTAGAATTCGCGGCTGTTGACTTGGATTCGTGTTCAGTGTAAATTGGAAGCTAGCGGCATACATGGCATTAATTCTAACTGCTGTATGGGTCACTGTACATACAGTTAAGAGAAAACTACTGGCGGAGTGGCGCACAGTCCCAAGACCTTTGGTGTTGTTGCCCATCATGCTTAGTTTTTACGGATAATCTGTGTAATCAAAGGGCAGAGGACCCACGAAAATGCCCTGACGGATGCTGTTATACGGCGACCTGATTGCACAGCAATATGATTCCTCATGCCCCATCTACGTCAGATGGGGAATGGGAATCGCAGGGTATGACTTGTTGCTGTTGTTTGTTGGATATGGCATACTACTTTTTTCCATGGCCAAGGGATGGGCCAAATAGAATGCTGTGCTTTGGCTTTAGCTGATATACACCTAAAAAATACTTGAGAGAGGGAATTTGAATCTATTTCTTTCACTCTGCCCCCAAGCTTTTCAGCTGTCTCTCTCAACCTTTGTATTAACATTCTCTTTAATTTTGGAGTTCAAGTCATGGATCCGTGTCCATTTGAAAAAAAATTATTTAGTTTGTTAGGCCATATTTTGTTGCAATTGTTTAATCTTTTTGCAAAATACAATTTACTTGTAATTGGGTAGATCTAAGATGAGTTTATTACTTCAAAAAACATGTTGTTCAAGTCAAGTATTAAAGACATAAAGATTGGTCCAATAAACAAATGAAGAAAAACTGTTCATTAAGTCTCAACAGATAACTCGATAAAAGCTTGCTATTAAGACTTAATGTAAAGTTTGATAGATAGCTAGATAGCAGCTTGATTTATCGAGAAATACGATTTCAGAATTTTCAGATCTAAAATTCAGCACAGCTTTGCATATTTTTTTGGGATTTCTTTTCTCACAACCTTAGACATATATATAAGGCTTATTTTAAAGGTCGTCACACATGGATACAGAAACCAAGAGATTTTTTTTTTTTTTTTTGGTGAAATTACTGCGTTTGTATGCCATAGGGTTTTGTAATCGAGTGCTTCTAGATCTTTATTGTTGATAAAGTGAAGAACTTTGCAGCCAACAATATTTATTCAAGTTGCTGAAGTTAGTTACATACTTGGGATATGTGTAAAGGGTTAGTCATAAATTGGAAATTTGTGCATCAAGAAAAAGAAGGCTATTACAAGATCAAGTCCAATTGGGTATTTGAGCAAATGTTCAACTGTAGGTTGGTATTTTGGGATAGGCCAAGGGTAATTGATAAGATTTCTTATACTTGTAACCGCTTGATTGTTAATTAGTGGATTCTTGGGAGTAGGACCTTAAAATCACCCGGTGAGATTTTTGCCTTGTGAGGTTTTCCCCATTTGTCAACAAATCACCGTGTTCAATTTATTTTTTGCTGCATTTAATTTATTTGGTGATTTATTGGTGCCTCCACAATTTGCATGTAATTTGACATAATTAATCAACTTGGATAATTGAATTAATTAACCAGGGTCAACTTATCTTAACCCAATATAGATTTTTGCTAAAAAAATTTTGTTGAAAAGTGTATTAAAGTATACTTGTACTTTATAAGAGTGAAAAAAGTGCAGTTTTAAAAAATTGTACATAAACACTAAAAAGTAAAAAAAAAAAAAAAAAAAAAAAAAAAAAAAGCTTATAAGGATCTGTTTGAATACCACTTATTTGTTAAAAACTGAAAATTTATTGTTGAAAATATTATAACAAAATATTTTTTTTAAATGCCAAAACACTATTCACGCTTTTTGTGCAAGTTGGCTGGTCCATAAACATTGTCATGGGACCAGCCAAAGGCAAACGCTGAAACCGCAGCTAGCAATCGCACACTAAATTAGTCTCAAACACATGCAGTGAGTGTTTCTGTTCATATTACCACACGTGACTGTACCTGGTGTAGTAATTAAGGATTATTAAATCTCAAAACAGGCTCCGCGCGAGTTTCATTAGGGATGTTATCTGAAATTAAAACCAACAAATGATAAAGGGGGTGTCTTGATGTGTATGATATGTTATTCATTTGCATGTTAGTTTGTTGATGGCTTTTAAAAACATTGTGGCAAGCGTGCCCATGGGTAACTATGGCTAATACATGGCTTTGCTCGTTAAGGACTAAGGAGTATTTTAGTGTTTTAGTACTTGAAAGTTGAAACATATATAGATAAACTAAATTTGAATGTGTCGAGCAAAAATTAAAGTGTAATACTAGAGGCATAACAATTTTTTTTTTTCAAACTTTCACAACCACTGATATGTACAGAGCAGCATTACTTTAACTTGGGTTCATTGCTAATACTATTTTTATTATGCATTTATCATAATAAATCAATAGTTGGAAGAAATGTTTTATCATTAAACTTATTGAAAATTAAAATGCTGAATTTGCAGCCAGAAGACTACCTAATGTTTAAATCATCAGGTTGGTTAGGCATTCGTGAAGTTGTCCTTCTCTGGCTCTACTCACATATAGGAGAAATTTTTATCCATAATTATGAGGCTGTCCTAGAAATGTAAAGTGACATTCAAGAATTCAGATGGTTTATGAGTCGAACCGCTGGATATGAAGGTAGAGTCGCCAGCTTTTTTTAATTGTTATGGTGCAATTTTTCTGAAGCAAATAAAAATAACGTTCTGATAAACTTTGGCACATTTAAGGGCATGCCACCACTGACAAATATGAATGTTTCATAATTGCAGGTTCCTTTAACTATGGTGGCAAAACTTTCAAAACCTTTCTTCTGTACGATACTGTAAAGTTGAATTAATTCAATAATGTGTTGGCTTTATTCCGTACCAAATTTGCTTGTAATTTAGCAATTAGATACCTTGTATTTAGGTGGGAATTATGTAAGGGTTGTGTGTGAGCGAGTGTAAAGAAATTCAAGAATATGTGCATTTGGAGGTTTCTCGCAACTAGATTTCGCGAGTGACTTGCGACTGGCAACTCAACAAAATGCCACACATGTGAAGCATGCAGAAAGCTAAAAGGTCATGACAGCTGGAGCACTACAGGACAAAAAGTACAGTCTGGCCAGACAGTTATCTCGCGACTCAAACTCGTGACTTATCCCACTCGTGAGACTGAGTCGCCAAAATGCCGTGTTATGCAGAAAAATGACCTTTCACATTCTTCACATACACTACTATAAATACCCTTATACGCATGAAATGTAGAGGGCTTCCAAAGTGAATTTTGAAAGAGAAACTCTAGAGAAAACCAAGATTGACTCATTCACAATTTTAGACATTTGATTCTCCAAATTCCTCTACTCTCACCCTCTTCATTGACATATCCTTAAGAGGTACATTGGCCAAATCTTTATCTCATCGTACCCATATCAGTGAGGAGGTATTTTGCTGTTTGGGAAGCAGTTTGGAGATGACCAATTCATTTGATTGATGCAATGAGCATATTGCGAGATCCGGAAAACTAAAGAAGACACGGTTAGGCTTAACCTACTTGGAGAAAGAAGCTTGGAGGGTTTAGGTGCATTGGGTAGATTAGACTTGGAGGGTCTATTGCTATTCGTGTATCTCAACTTTATTCTTTAGTGGATCATTTTACATTTTTACCACTTGGAGGGCGGTGGAGAGATTTTTCTCCAAGTTTTTCGGTTTCTTCTTTGATAACACATGCCGGTGTTATCTTTGTGTTTGGATCTCTCTAACCCTTACTCTTACCTTTTAATCGTTGTTGTGTTGTGGTTAATTATGGTGTAGAGTTGTTTATTTGTTTGAGTTTCTGCTTGTACCTATTATTCCGTACATATATTGTTTGAGTATTAGCTTGTGTTGGTTTAATTTGAAATTGGAGGTCTAAACATTCATTAGTATTTTACACACTAATTGAACTTTCACGTATTACATGTTTGATTTAATGATCTTGAAAAGAAGAATGTTAAACAGGTTAAGGACTTCAAGTGGTGGGGTTCCACTTCTACCATTGTTGTCTATATCGAAAAGAAACATGTTTGAGCTGTATGCTTTATGAAAAAAAGAAAAAAAAAAGTAATTAATTGTTTTGATAACTTTTTCAAATTTCCAGAAAAATTTTCGCAAAATGGATGGCATACATTAACCAGATCCTAATATTATTCGCTTTTTGTTTTTGTTTTTGTTTTTTTTTTTTTTTTTTTTTTTTTTTTTTTTTTTTTTGTTAAACTATTATTAGCTCTTTGTTGGTAAAAGCATTATTAGCTCTTTGTTGTTTCGGAAGAAGAAAGAAGTTGTACCTTTCTGTCAAAGTAACTTCTCTCAACAACAGTGAGAATTATTTGGCCTTATTTGATATCCAGAATGTTATTTCCTAATTATCCCAAGCCAATTATTGGTTTACATTAATTGCACTATCAATGTAAGATTTACATTATGAATTAGATAAATGTGTACAACATTGTACACATTTATTTAGTTTACAATGTAAATCATTCATTGATGACTCAAAAAAAAAAAAAAAATCATTCATTGATGGTATAATGTAAACTAAGAATTTTTCTTATCGCAAATGTTACAGAAAATTAAAGCATACCGCTAGTAATTCACAATAAATCCTCCAAAACTATTAGTGCCAATGTGATGCAATGAGTATAGACAAAATATCTTTAATTTGCCGCTAGTAATTATCTTCTATGGAAAATGCTACAACTATAAACTACTTTATAATATATTTGCAAATTGTTGATATGACAATTCTTCTTAGTTCACATTTAAGTCCACAATTAACATCACTTTTTACTTACCAATAATCACTCACCATATTTACAGTTGTAAAAAAATGGTAAAATAGTTTATGGTCACAAGTAGAGGGCAATTATTAATTTTCATTTTCTTAGTAAAATGTTGTGTTAGTGTTTTTTTTTTTTTTTTTTGGAAAAGTTGTGTTAGTATTTGTGTCTACCAGGTTTGTAACTTCTAATTTAACTTCTCAGTTCTGGCCAATGTTAGAAGTCGGAATATTAGCTCAATTAGTAATTAATAATTATCCTTAATGTTACAGCAAATTGTAGCGTAAAACACTTGTAATTCCCAACAGCAGGAAGCCGTATACGTCGGTTTAACTCTTTTTTTGCAAATCCCAACTCTTTTGTCACCCTCTGACTTCTACTTAATTTGTGTTGTGTTATCATTCAGATTCAGATAGAGTGGTGCCTGCACTAATTATATGTTATGATTAAATTCAAGTGCAAAATTCGTACTTGCACTTAATAGGAACTGTTAAGTCATGTCTACAAGAAAGATATAGTAGAAGATAGTAGGAGTTTGTAGTAATAACTAGGAAAAGATGGAGCAGATTGGAGAATATCGCCCATGAAATATCCCATCAACTCTCTGGTCCCTCCACAGTTTTCTAACAATAACAATTCTCTTTTTTTCTTCCATCTCATCATTTCCTGTTATGTGAAAATGGAATCCTGTAAAATCTTTTCCAAGATTTTACTGGGCTCAAACTGGAAGCTCCTCTTCTTTTTGGTTTTTACCTCTTAATTCAACTCTTTTTTCATTTTTTTTTTTGGGGGTTTCAATTCTTAGTTCAAATGATGATGACATTGATTACTTGATGAAGTCCTGTCACCTGGTTTCTTTATTGTTTATATAAACAACTATTAGTTTCTTTCTCGTCAGAAAAAGACCACCGAGAAATGGTACGTGACAAAGATTTGCTGTAGCGTCCAGCGTATTATAATGGTGAACTTTTCGAAAAGAATTTAATTTTTAATCGCTTTCAAAAAAAAATTTAATTTTTAATCTGTTTTCGTTTTCGTATCTTTACGTTATGTAAATGTAAATGTAAATGTAAATGAACACTACATGGGGAGACGGGACGATGGCGTGTGGTAACTGGCAAACCCAAAAAGAGCTCGTTTCCCTACTTTTTTTTTTGTTGATGGGAAGCTCTTTTCCCTACTTTAACCACACGGTCGATGCAGACCCTTCATCCTTATTAATAATAATAATAATAATAGAGTAAAACCTATTACACACATGGGTATTTTTGAACTGAAAATGTAAGTTGAAGATAAAGATTTCTAACTTGAAATAATATGTATAGACTTCGCAAAATTTAACCATTGGGTAAGAGATGTTTTGAAAGATATTAGAGAAGCAAAAGGTTTGGAGTTGTAGTAGAGAGATATAATGAAAAACAATTGTTTGTCTGCATTTTATATTCTATTAATTACAATTTGCAGTCTATTTATCATTTGACTTTTTTTATAAAATAACCAAAGTATTAAAAAAAAAAAAAAAAAATCAAATACATTGCTTACCATGATTGGTGGAGAAAAAAAAAATGAGACAAAAGATTTGTTTTCGATATAATAGCATCAACTAGAATAGCATTGGCTACTCCAACAAAAATATGCCTAATAAGTCCGTAAATCAATCATCATTGGACTAGCAATATTCCATTAACCAAAATGCATTTTAGCTAAAGTACGTTTATCCAAGAATAGATAACATGCTAACTTAGTAAAAATACTAACGATGTTTGAAATCTCAGTTAGTCACCTAACTTGCACAAGAACCAAAACATAACACTCAAATAAAGGGACAATGGCGTAGTGTTAGCCAAAACTGCTATAATAATTAAGCTAGTACTTCCTATATTTAAATTAGAATTTTGTGTATGTTAATTGTGTGTTCACTTACTTTTTGGATGGAAATAGGTTGACTTTTCTAAGAAATGATTAGAGCAACTGTATCAGTTGATGTAAGCTTTCCTTTTATTTTACACAGAAAAAAGTTACTTTTTCTATTTTATACACTCATTTTTACAAAACACCCACATCAGTTTATCTATTTTATACATTTATTCAATAAAATATTCATTATTTTACAATTTTTTATTATTCTCTCCCTCACCACCTCTCTCTCTCTCACAGACCCAATCCGCCTCTCTATTCTAACCAGACAAGTTTCACATCCTCAAAAAGAACTCTCCATTAGCAAGAAGTTTCTAGAAAGAAGAACAAAAAAAAAAAAAAAAAATACATAGAGAAAAAAGAGAGAAGACACTCTGTACACACAGAGTGAGAGACAGAGGAAAAAAAAATCAAAGAAATCATGGAAGGCATGGCAGAGGCAATAGCAGTACCACTAGCACCATTGCAAGAGCTAGTACTGACTCTAGAGCAAGCCACCCACATGGCCAAACAGCTCCCCACCACCATTGACCCCACCTACCTCCTCCAAATCTACACCTCCACGGGCCCACACTTGACCCCAGCCTCGTTGCTTCAGGGCCATGGAGATGTGAATTCTGACAAAGCCTGCAAGGACAGTAAGGCTGGAGTTGGTGAGGCCCGTGACGAAGATGGCGAGGGTTGGAGCCAGAAGGAGACGAGAGAAGGAAAAAGAAGTAGAGAAAAAAAATAGAAAAAGGAGAGCACTAGAGACAAGAGAGAGAGAAAAAACTAATAAAATAATAAATACAAGTGCTACAGTAACCATGCATTTATGCACGGTTACTATAACAATTGTGCATAAATGAACAATTTTACACGCACTGATGTGAGTGTTTTTTTGCTCAAAATGTGTAAAATGAGCACATTTTTCTATTTTGCACAACTTTGCATCAACTGATTCAGTTGCTCTTACAACTGTTATTTTAACATCTCTCTCTCTCTTTCTCTCTCTCGTTGGGTATGTGATGGTTGGAGTTAACTGTTCACGAGTGACTGTCATCGATTAGTCAGTGGCTAAGTTTGCAATTAGGATAAATCATATTGCAAATGGGCAGTGCTAGCTTTGATTTGGTCGGTTTATGTTGGACTGTGTGGTGGTTGTTCTTACCATTGGGTTTGTTGTTGTGGGTTTGCTAGTAGTCAATTATGGAAGCTTTGAATTAGTTATTGGGTGGTGGTGTGGTGTGGTGCTAACTAGGTGTGAGAGTCTCAATGTTATTGACTTCAACTTGTCGTGAGAGTCTCACTGCATACATATGTTATAGGAGATACCCTCTTGCAGCTTACTAAGTTTTTACATCAATTTTGAAAATGTGATGCTAAATTTTAGTACGTAATACTATTTACAAACTAATGTCATTAGTTAAAACAAAAAATAACTCAAACATTCATTTATTAGGTAGTTAAAATTCATTAATCACATTAATTATCACATACTTGTAAATTTTATGTAGTAAAATTTATGTAGTAACTACCACCGCACACCCTGGGTGCAATGGTTACTCCAGTGTGGGGGGTAAGGGTCAGAGTTCAAGTTTTTAGGAGGGAGTTTCACACACATATACACTTAGATTAAGTTAGAGTGGAATTTTATCTTTTATAAAAAAAATAATAAAAAAAAAAAATTATGTAGTAACTAGGGAGTTTTTTTTTTTTTAATTAATTTTATTGTTAAAATTTAAAAGGATCTGGTTATTTGTTTGTGGCAACTTTATTATTATTATTTTTGTATTTTATTTAAATGTTAATTTCAGATGTTCAGGTAACAATTTAAAAAAGAATTATAAACAATTATCCCCTATGAGAGGGAGAGAGAGAGGAAACATTTTTAATTTTGTGTCCTGTTGTTTGCCTTTAATATTTCATGTATTTTAAGGGCAACCACCTCGTCATTGGCCTTGTTAGTATTTTTTTTTTTTTTTTTGGTAAACAAAAAAGGGGTAGTGGGGGATGACTAGTGTAACTTTCCTACTTAGACGTGACTATAGTAGTACTCTACCCGCTTACTTATTATCATTTGGACAATTTGGGATGAAGATGAGGTATAAAGAACACCAACATACAACTAATTGTTGAGGCTCGAATCCAAGTCTTGAAACTTGTTGGCTCGGTATCTAACCAACTAGGCCATCCGAATGTTGGACCTTGTCAGTATGCACACACACACACACACACACACACATATATATATATATATATATATATATATATATATATTCGTTGGGACAAAATTTAAGTACAATATCTTAGGTGTTGTTCCTTAGATTCTCCTTTTAGGATTCAATTATATGACTACTTAATTAGAAAATACACTTCCATCCTATATGAAAAAATCCACATAATAGAATTTTAAGAGGGAATCTAAGTATTGTAGGTAAGTCTTGTCTATTCGTTTTTGGAGGTAATGTGCAAAACAGCTATCCAAAAGAATTGTATATAGTTAGTTCGGCAACGTTTGAAACAATAAAGGAAAGTAGCATCTCGAGTTTTAGAAACTCGAGATCCATATTACAAAAAGGCCACATAGTTCTCGAGTCTTTAAGACTCGAGTTTCATGCGAAAAAAATTTCACTTATAGTGGCGTTTTTAAGCCTTTCAGTGACGTTTTAAAGCCCTATAGCGGCGTTTTCCTGGAAAATTTTTTTTGGTAAGTACAGATTTATGGAGTCCTATAGTGGCGTTTTTAAGCCCTATAGTGACGTTTTATAGACCTATAGCGGCGTTTTTATTCAATTTATGGAAATCGACTCTTTAAAACTCGATTTTCAGCTTATTTTTTTTCCACTTTAAACTAATCCACTTACAAATCGAGACTTAAAAACTCGATTTTTATCTTGGAACTCGAGTTTTAGACACTCGAGATGCTAGTTTTCAAAATTGTTTTGAAACGTGACAATTAACTAAATTTTTTAATATTTATTGTTATTTAGAAAAAAAATTCTTCGTTTTTGTAATCTCTGGTTGGCATATTTATAACAAGAGTTCGGTAATTATCAATTGATTCTTCCAACATCACAAAAGTTCAGAAATGAAAGGACTGCAACGGCCAACGATTCATTTTAATGCATATGAAAGTGCATCATAATCGTGCAAGAGAACGTTTATGCAATTGCATTAATATTAACAATCGTAAAAAAGTTACATGATCTTAATTATAGAGAATATTACTCATAAAAATGAGACCCAAAAAGAAGATATTAATAGACACAAAGAAATTTGTGAATTTTAATGCAACAATGCTCTTTCCCGAGGGTAGGAATTAAGTGGCAGTAAAAGGAATAAAGGATCCAAAAGACACACAGAAATATTACTTTGTGTATCATTCATATACAGAATTCAAAATCAGTAGATTCTTCTTCACCTAAAACCCCCAAATTCAATTGATTATGGGTTGAAGATGATTTTCCCACACTTGCATTTCCAACTCATGGGCTTGTAGTTGGAGTTGTCATCGCCTCTTGCATATGCAATATTTGAGGCCGTGGAAAAGTTTCTGTTCCGATTTTGTACTTGGGGATTCGAAGGGACCTGAATTGCCTCGCAGTGCCCACATGTGCTGCACCTTCTCTCACACCTTGGAGGCCTTGATCCTATCTGAGCACTCAAAATTGCCTTATCTTCTCTTACCGTCTAGTTAAAGAAGCAAACAATAATATTAGTCATTACTTTCACTTACCACAATCCTTTTTAAATTTTTTTTTTCAGAGTCCAATTCTCACCTGGGAAAATGGTTCGGATAGTGATCTACCTGCATAACACAAAGAAGCAAATTACCTATCAAGTTGCAAACATGGTTTATCATTTTGAAACAGTGACATACTAGTATTTATTACCTTCAGCTGTGAGTCTCGGCTTATCGGAGTTCAAAATGAGAAAGAGAAGAGAAATGGCAACGTAGCAAAGTGTACCGCCGCAAATGAAATTGTGACTCCGTCTACACCCCATTTCAGAGAGAGAGAGAGAGAGTTTATAAAAAGAACGCAAAGTGGAGTAGGAGAAATGGAGAACAAGAAGACAGAAATAAAGAGTGTGAGTGAGTGAATGAGAGTAAATAGGCAAGTTTTGCGGAATTAAAGAGAAAAATGAATGTGTGAAGTATGGTGTAAGCAAGGTCAGTAACTGAACGATAATTCCCTACCCACCAATCTCTCTCAATGAGATTTTTGAGGTGATGGAACGCTGATAGACAAATAAGAAAATACAGAGAAAGCCGAAAGAAAAGAAAGCAAACAACTCATCCCGAAAAGGGAAAGCACCTTAACCTCGTTTTCTGAGCCTCTAACAAAACTAAACAACCAAAAAAAAAAATGATAAGAGGAAAGAGACCCAATAGACCCAGCACAGCAATAAGCTGAGATTAAAGACAAGAAGCAAACCAAGACGGCAAAAAACCACAAACCCCATATATATACAAGGGACAAGTTCACACTAACAGAGATGCATATATACAGCTGTAGATTATGGGTTTTCGCTTTCTACTCTTACTACTTTTTATTTATTTTCAACATCTTTTGGGATTTCTTGTAGTTTTTGGACTGAACAATCTAACCTAATCACGCCATACCCACCTATCTATGTGTAGTATATGTGTCGCAAGAAAAAGAATGAACAAATTATCTACGGTAATCTACCATGGCATCTCTTCCCATCCTCATTACGTAATGACACATCACGTTTTGGATCGAATGCATCACTTTTCAGAGATCATTGGTGATTGAGTAATTGGAACTTGGTCGACAGGGTATGATTAGTTCCAATGTACACCTGATAGTCCCAAGGTTGGTCTGGGATTTTATATATATTCTGAGGTCAACATATTACGTGAAAATCAAAGGTATTAAATATATATATATATATATATATAGTTTTAAGTTAATGAAAATTCTAAGATTGAATTGAATGTACCAATTAACAAGTACTAATTGTCTAAACTCTTATAGCTCAACTGATATTTTTTTTAGTATTTCAAACAAAAACATCTAGGGTTTGAATTTCCCTACCTTCAATTATCAATATTTTAAAAAACAACATACTCATTAATGTATGTCCAAAATTAACAATTTGAGTTTAATAGTTAACAAAATTGTGGGGGTAAGTATTTCGAGTACATTTTTAGGCTATGGGCCTTGTCTCGAGAATGATCAAAGATCTACTCATATGTTAACCAAAGTTTGACACGTAGACCAAATCTGAGGAGAGAAGACGTCAATGTCATTCAAAAACAAGCTAAAGTTGTAAATAAGAGGTTCGAAGAGAAGAAGGCAAACTAATCCATTGACTGAGGATCTCGAGGAGCAAATGCACCTCGGGAGTACTTTATATAACTCCCTACATCGAAAAGTAAAGTTCTGGGGAAGACAAAGAGTCGTGCAAGAAATGGAAAGAGGAAATATCGGGGAAGGTGACTACCACCTCCACATTTAATGCACTGCACCAACTAAACTGACTGCATTTATAAGAAAAAGACACCTGAACAGTGACTTCACAGCTCATAGCTCTCTCTACCACCTCCAAAAGGGTCTTGATGGGACAAACAACCAAATTATTCCCTTGAGATGTATAGATGGAAGGTTGAGATGCAATGGAAGTGACTATATAAGAAAAGGAACCCCCTAGAAAGAAGGGATGAACATTCTCCAAGAAAAAAGACAGAAAGAGAGAGAACAAAGGATAATTCTGTAAAAATATCACCTTTACTTATTAATAAGAGATCTATCCTCGGACCCACTAGAGGAAGAATTTATACTGAATTGTCGTTCTTTTCATTCATATTAGCCGCTTTGGTTCTTTTGGTCTTAAGTTTGTAATTTTCTTAGCATTACAATTGACTTGGAAGCCTATTCTCTTAAAAATTCATTGTATTGGGCTTGGCTTGAAGGATTGGGAGCCATTATTCTAGGTGGACCTCGGTTTTTTTTTTTTTGAGTCCTTACAATAATCATGATAATAATCACCACAATCCAAATCAATAAAAGAAAAAACAACAAAAGAATTTTAGTAAAGAAGTAGAGAACTTAAAAAAAATCAAAATAAAAGCCACTCTAAAAATAATAATAATAACTACTACAATCCAAATCAATAAAAGCAAAATAAACAATGTAGAGGGGTGTTCCCACCAAGTGAATCGTGAGCCAAAGAAGACAATCAAAGCAATGATTTAAAGGCTCTTGGCCAAGCCCAAGTCTTGAGATCATAGGCCCGAGGACCAAGAAGGGTTGCAAAGCAACTTCAGTTTACCTATCGAGATAAATCGAGGGACCTTTTGCCAAGGGTGGTGGTGTCAATAGTAGAGCCGAGTATCGAGGTATTTCTTAGAATAACACCGAGGATCTAGAATTAAGAGACAACACAAAGCTCAAAGTAAGGGTCACCTCTGCATTAATTAGGTGTTTCTACCTAATGTCTACCACGTTAAATGGTGAACGATCGGTCTAAACAGTATGAACACTCCAAAAGTCTTATTTCATGATCAAAAAGTGAGAGGAGAAAAGTCTAATGGGACAAGTATCCTCTAACATCTAGAAAGATAATCCATAGTTGGAAAGGGAGGAGTTGGGAGGATAAAATGTGGACCTTCCCATGAGGGAAGGGGATCCTACTTTTGAGAGAGAGAGAGAGAGCTTTGTATTAGTCTAACAACTGTTGTAT
Organism: Quercus lobata; assembly: GCF_001633185.2. Classification (NCBI taxonomy): domain Eukaryota; kingdom Viridiplantae; phylum Streptophyta; class Magnoliopsida; order Fagales; family Fagaceae; genus Quercus; species Quercus lobata. The sequence continues at coordinate 38,254,603 of NC_044909.1, forward strand.
ACCTGAAAGCCATTTTTAGTGAAATATAGCCAATCAATCCATCTTGATCCTTAGTTTGTTTTTTCACTCCTTCTATTGTTTGTTACCCTCTTGTTTCTTACAATTTAGTTGTGTCGATCGAATTCATTGAGATTGTTCTTCATTCCTAGTGTTTTTTGATCCCCAAACAATATAAGAATTTTTTTTGTAATGAAGTAGAGAACTTAAAAAAAAAAAAAAAAAAAAAAAAAAAATCTTCAAAATAAAAACCACTCCAAAAATAAGTAATTCATGAATACAAAATTTTATTATAGAAAAAACAATTATAATTAATTTATACTCATAAAACCTTTATATATTAAACTTGACTTTTAACTTTAGCAAGCGAATTGTTTGCCCCCCATTGTAGTAGCCATAAAATTTTGGAATCCTTATACAGAATTTGACAAAATTGTAATTTTGACCCCTTAAAGTTTAGAATAATTTTCAATTTAGCTTTCATATTTGATGCTATTTTCATATTAGTCATGTTGTTAATTTCCATTAGTAATCTAATTAAGATTGCGATAGTTTGGTTGATTGGGATTGTTTGGCTTGTGGTAGATATTGGGATTGACGCTTAATTCCTTAGTTGGTGTTAACCTATTTTTCTTTTTGGTCCCGTCATTAAAAAGTATACCTATATCATCTTTTCGTTAGACTTGTAGGCAAAAAAATTTTGTCTGATTAACGAGTGTTCTTAGGACATTTATTAATGAAAAATTTTAGAAAAATTTAATACTGCTTTTATGAATACAAAAAACTATTAAAAAAATTAATTATTTTTTTCTTTTCATATATAAAGTTTTTAAAAATATTTTCTATACCAATATCCCATTCATTAACTTTTCTCAAAATCTTAAGAAAAGTAGAGGAAGAGATCAATGCTCATTTTATTTATTTATTTATTTTATTTCATACTTTTAGGGATTAAAAACACTCGTTCGAAATTTCAGGACCATACTTTAGGGCCAAAGTGTATATTTCACCCATGTTTTTTTTTCTTTTTTTGATGGGTATTTCACCCATGTTTGATATTTCTATTTTGTGGAAGTGGAATCTAGCCGTTAGTGAATAAAATGCTTCTATATCTATAGACGAAAGCAGGGAGGGTCTTCCACTCTTCCCGACCCTTCATTGAAAATAATAATAATAAAGAATTAGAGAACAGAGAAAGATGGATATATAGAGAAGAGGAAGTTCTGAATCCCTCTTTGTCAGAAACGTGAAACCTCACAGATTCCAGCCAAAAACCTACCTCTATACATATTCATATTGTGATTAGCGTTGCAGCTCTGCTTAGACTTACGTCCGATCTCCTAAACGAGCTCCCTTTAATTTATACATACTAATTCTAATTTGGTTTATTTGGATTCCTAGGGTTGTAGTGCGAGTCCGTTGTCCGATTATAACCTGTTCGTGTGGAGCGACACCGTATTCGGCCTCGACGAGACTCCTTGTCCTTGGGAAGCTATATAAGATCCAATTGAAATTTGTTGGGAAATTAAATTAAGTCATTTGGCTGAATTTTTTTAGTTCGAAATTTATCAATACGAATTAAGATTGTGGGTGATTGCAATGTTTAATTTAATTTCGGTATTTGCCAATGAAATCTTAATTGCACTTTGGTATATGATAACAAATGAGAGAAATTTGTTGTTCATATATAAGGGGAAAAGAAAAAAAAGGAAGAAAGAAAGAAAGAAAGAAAGAAAGCAGAAGCAAGTGCTTCATCACTATAACATCGTATCGGCTAGTAAAATGCTGACAGATTTAGGAAAAGACGCTTTTGAGGTTGGATTTTATTGACGATTGTTAAAGCCCGAAATCATCATCTCTGCTAGCAATGCATTACAATTCTTATGACAACTGCAGAAGTACTAAACAGTTGAAAGATATATCTGCGCTTCGCGCATTTCTGTTGTTGTGTTTTCTCATTTTGTTCCATCCTTTTGTTGTTTATATTTTACCATTCTTTGCCTGCATTTTACGGCTTAGCCTCTCTCTCTGGAATTTGTTTTTCCTCCTCCTTTTGTTCTAGGTAAAGTTTTACATCAAGGGAAATTCAAGTAATCGGGAAGGATTCTTGTAGAGAATCACGATTCATGGTGAAAGGGAAATAGAAAAATAATAGGGAAGGGTACTTCTTTTTGCACATTTCTAAAACAATTGTTGGTAGTGCCACAATTAATATAGCTGTGTATTATTGTTGTTGTTTTTTCTCTTTCACGGACAAATAGGAATGCTATTAGGATGAATAAAACTGCATTGGGACCTATCACAATAGTGCAGTGAGGTTTAGAGCTAAAAGATCAGATTATTGCTGCAAAGACATCATGGGAAGGAGAATTCAATGAGCTAGAAAGGGGGAACGCGGTGAGTATGGATGAACAAAGTGGAAACACAACATAGTTTTGGTGATGTTTTCTTTGCTACTTTGACTGTTTCTCAAAGTTTCTGTACTTGCTATTTTTTTCTCTGGTTGTTGTATCTGGTGGTCGCTTATATTCCTTTCTGCTTGTAGTTTTTTCTCTGCGAGACAGAGTATGGTTGTGTTTTTCCCAATCAGATTCTAACCCAGGTTATATCCTTTGTATATATATATTTTTTTGGTATGCAATAAAAATCTGCGGCTTTCATTTAAAAAAGGAAAATCGCCTTAATGTGTAATTGTACCAAATGCTTTGCTTAGTCCTGGTATTTTTTAACTTATGTTTGTATTCTCTACTTTCAAAAGTTTGTTGCATTGATAACATGATTTGACAATTGCACATCTATGATGGACTGAATTTCGTTGAGCATATCGTTGGATTGGTTTGTCTTTTCATATCTTAACTATGGACCCAGCAGGTATTTTTTGGAGAGAAAAGAAAAGCCAACATCAAATGGTTGATACAAGTCCACAACTCCATATAAATTTCTTTGAAGGAGTTAAAAATAATAGTTGGATCAATACTGAAGTACCAAAGAGGTGACTGTTGCAGGGAGATTGTGCAGGGTTGACCATACTTACATGAATTTGGTCTGCATATTTAGTGGGGTAGACTTCTAGTTGCCAAGTACTTTCAATCAAGATTCATGCTCGACCTCTCTCCTGCCACTAATTGGCCTTTGCAGAAACTTGGGATCAGCTTATTGAGGTTAATCTGTGACAGACCATTACAGTTGTCCAGATGTTAAATGGAGTGCCTTCCGATTGTAATGTCATGATACCTTTCAATCTTAACTTTCTTTATCATGCTAAATCTACAATAGCTAAAAGGACGTGGCAGAAATTGGTGTACATATTCCTGTATTGAAATGACAATCTTTTCAGCTTTGCTTTCTGTTCTTCTATTATGGTGTTGTAGATGTTTTCTAACTTCCTAGATACATATTTTTTTCTTTTTGTTTTTATGGTTGTAGTTTTTGCTGTTGAAACTTGGATACTTTTGAACTGTGTATGTGTGCGTTTCTCATGAAAATGGTTAATGTAATCTATCATGATGGCATGTTATGCATGGATATCATTTTATTCAGGATCTAAGGCCACCCTGCCACAATGCATCTACAATTTTGACATCCATTCAGGTCTTATTCCAATAACACAAATAAACATTTCTTTCTCTCCATCCATAATACACCCTTACTACACAAATTACTGTAGTAACTTCTCACTGCCCCAAAACCAGCTAGTTCTGCAAATCCGCAGGCTGCTCAGATGTATCAGCATGACATTCAAGCTTATTACAAGTTTGTGATTTATCATCATGATGTTTATTCAATTTATTTCAGGAGGGTGCACCGTTTGTGCTCCTTTTTCCATTGAATTATCATAGTATCTGTCTGGAACTTATCTCTTCTGTTGAATAACTTTCTGGAGAAAGTTTTGCTGCGACTTCATGCTCATTTTGGAGTGTCATTCCGATATCCGATTTTGTCTTTTAGTTTGTCATTCCAGGGTTCTTCGCTGACATTGTTCCACTTCCATATATCATGTGAATAATATATCAAAGCATATATCAATGCGATTCTGAGGATCTCAAAAGAGCTCCAATGTGACTAAAAATTATACTAACCTAAGCATATAGATTTGCAGTGTGGACTAAGTATTGTCATCACTATGTTAAAAATTGCGCAAAGTTGATGAGTAGCCAAGTCATGAACTTCCAGTTTACATACCTGAGGTGCAGAGACACGAAAGTGATGTTGCTGTCCCTCCTATGTCAGGTGATAACCCGTCTCATTTTTTTTTTTAAGGAGCAGTTCAATGAATTATATGGTATGAGACAGCCATTTTTTCTGCTTGAGTCTCAACCAAAAGTGAACAGTGAGAGAGAAGCCGAGAGTTAAAACAAAAATTAGGGATTTACTTGGAATTTTCCATAAGAGATTGAAGGGTGGGTGATATGTTGTCTGACTTTACTGAAATTTCAATACCCGGCCACCGGCCACGAGAGCTCTATATTTGTGTTATATTCTGGGTGGTTAAAATTCTTTTACCAGTGAGATCATCCTTTTTATTGTTATTATTCAAAACCATAGGATGATGAATATATATAAATAACCTGAGAATGGTGGGTTGTTTGATATTTTGATAATCTTTAGTATTTGTGTAAAAGAGAATTGTAATAAACCCGTTATTTAAATAGTGAAACCATGAAAGTTTTGACTAAATATTACTTACTAAATATGTTGCCCCAAATAGTAAAATACAATAGTACAGTCCAATAATCGTTAGTTCACAGCAGAGTTAGCATACATTTTCAATAAATATCTGATGAATACATTTACATGTATATGTACTACAAGTATAAGAGATATCCCTCTGCAGAATGAGAGTTAGTCAAGAAAGAACTCAGTCCCAACTCCCATAATCTTATTGCTTTGAGCTAGCACAAAATTATGGGGTTTGGAACTTGAGTCAATCTTAACCATATTGAATGCTAAGATATTCTGCCAAAGGGTTTTTCTTCTCTACTCTTTCAAACTACTCTACTATGATTTTTCTCTACTAATCTTGATGACTCTCACTATTGTTGTGTTGCTCTTGTTGTTGCATTGTTTTTTCTGAATGAGACCTACCCTTATATATACACAAATTTGAGAACTTTCCAGCCTCTCTCTTCCTCTTACGGTACACTAATCCATGATTGTCCTTTTTTCCTGAGGACTCCATTTTCTCTGGGTCATGCAGCAGAGCAGGACCTACTCTTTTCTTTCGCCACTTGATAGTTGATGCCCATAACTGAATTTAAAGCTCCTGTACCCTCTTCGTGTTTTGCGGCTTTTCCTTCCTTTTTTTCGAAGTGCTCAGAACCTCCGATCTTTTATATCATGAAAGTCTAGGACCTCCTGGGCTTGGTTCAATTCTTTGGGTCATTTAGTGGAAGCTCTTTTTTGTGGGCTTCCACTTTCTTCTACGTGTTTTGGGCCATTCTTGGGCCCGCTTTTGCTTTTCTCATGAGCTTCATGGTGAGGATTGTTTTCTACTCCTTTTCTCAACTGTAGGTGACCGAACATCTGTTTGCCTCATCCTAAGGTATTCTGTAGGGAGACCTCTTTTTCGGTCACTTTAGTCAAATTGGCCAAGATATGGGCCTAGTGGCCCCTTCAGTCCCTTTTTCTCTTGTCCTTCTTGGGCTTCCTCGGCTGGGGCTGGGGCTTCATTCGCTGGCCCAGTAGTGTTAAAAATGGCATCATCAGGAACTTTTGTTTTTTGAGAAGAAGCGCCATTAGGAACTTAGAATCATATCATTGTGTATTTAGTTTTGAGAAGGATTGAAGAATATTGTTGTGATACTAATTGGTGTTGACTCTTAAGTCTTAACAAGTCAGTCATGTCTCAATCCTTCCAAGAAGGATGAACTTGACATCTAGCGGGGCAAAACGTTGATGAGATTCTCATTCCTCTATCTCATTTCTGTCTTTATGGGTTATGAAATACATGATGCTCACAATATTATAAATGCTTCCCTTTCATAATAAATAAGGATCAGTGCTATCTTTATCCAATCAGAATCAAATTTTGTAAGGTTCTTGTTAGTCGATAAATCAACTAGGTTGTGAAATGGATTTGAATTGAGGTGGGATTTTTTTGTTTAAAACGTGATGCTAACAGCACAAGATTCCTTTGTGTCTCTGCTGGTTCATTACATCTTTCTCATTTTTAAATCGTGACAATAACATGCTGCAAAATATTTGTATCTGGGTTCAAGTGCTCAATGATAATGGTATCTTATATGTACTCTGTATCTATGGTTTGAACCCTACCTCCTCCCTCCCCCACTATTTATCTTAAAAATTAATAAATTTGTACCAGCCATCAAATAACCTGGTGTATATGCAAACAAAAAAAAAATAATAAATCATTCCCTTTTGTTGTATTTTAGGCATGATTGAATCTTTCATATTGCCAATCTGTGTTAGAACTATTAAGATTCCATCAGAATCATAGGCTCAAGTCTGTTATATATCTAATATCTTATAAATCCTACATATTTCCAATCTCCAGCTTTCTCACTAGTAAGGTTCTTTAATTTCAACTTTTTAATTGACAATATCACAATACTATAAAATAACATTTGCCCTTGACTCAAGCTGGCCCCTCTTAGCCCCTAGTCCCTACTATCTACTCTACTGATCTTACAATAGCTCGCATTAACTACAGAGTGATTAATCACCTTTATTCCGGAGTCAGTTTTACTATTATTTTTAGCAACGACACAGATTATTTTATAATATTTTTATATATTATTGATGTGATTTTAATAATTTTTAAATAATTATTGATAAATATAAATATGATGTTAGTAGTAGACTCATATTAGAATTAATAAGAATTTGTCACATTAATAGCTTATAAAAATATTATAAAATAATTTATACATATAACATTACTTTTATTTTTATAATAAAATTGATAATATCTTTAACATTTTTCTTAACGAAAAGTCCTTAACTAAGTTTCTCATTATTGCTTTCTTGGTCTTTTGATTTGCTTTGACGCGTGGCTGACAGAGTCAAGCAAAAACTTATGAGTAACAAATAATCAAATAGATTATGCAATTTTTCTTTTTATCGTTTGTTAAGAAAAATTTTGTAAAATTTTTTCAACATTTTAGCTGTCCATTGATCTTTGGAAAATTTGTGATAATATCTTATATGTATAATTGTATAGCTATTATTATTAACAAATTAAGAATACTGAACAGACAAGCACATGCTTTTGTGATATTTAAAGCCTATTTTGTAAAAAGTGGTGTATTCACTTTTCATTTTCTTTTTTTCTGTATTTAAATCCTAGAATTGAATATATAAAAAAATAATCTATTTTCACATTTGAGGGTGTTTGGTAAGTTATTTTGAATACACAATTTGGATTTAAAATACATTATACACGGCTTTGGTGCTGGTTTTTTTTTTTTTTTTTTTTTTTTTTTTTTTTTTTTTTTTTTTTTGTTTTTTTCACGTACACACTATTTTCACTAATTCCAACAACTAGAGTCTGACTTGAGAGGACGTTACAAGAGGTGCAGCCCTTTGCATTTTCACAATATTTACGAAAATCGCCATTGTATTCGTTTTTTATAAAAATGAAAATGTTGAAAATGTGTTTTCATTTTTTGTATATTGAAAATAACAATTGAGTTCAAATTCTAAAACCAAACTTTTTTTTTCTTTCTTTTGGTGATGGGTCCTACTGAAAAAAAAAAAAAAAAAAAACACACACACACAAATTTTTCCAGCTAACTAAGGGTCTGTTTGGATAGAACTTATTTTACTGAAACTGAAAACTGAAAACTGAAAACACTGTAGTAAAATAATTTTTAAATGTGTGAATAGTGTTGTGGGACCCATTTTTGATGAAAATGTTGATAAAAAGTGGAGTTTGTGGGACCCGTGAACAGTGCACAAGTGCACTGTTCACAGCAGACCGGGTCAACAGTTGCAGCTGGGAAGAATAATTAAAAAAAAAAAAAAAAAACGCAGAAAGAAAACGCAGACAGGCAAACGCCTATCCAAACTGTACCTAAATAGCCTCTTACTTTTCTCTAATGTGCTTCACCATAAGCACCTAACCTTAGGCGCAGCAAGAGAGCACGCTTTAGCTCATTGGAAACATTTTTGTTACTAAATCTTGTAATTGAGCTGTCCAACCTTTAGGTAGGTTTGTAAAAGAGAATAAGGAAGACTTCTTTTGATTAGAGTGTGACTGTCCCTCTTTCTCTTTCTCTTTCCATTTGTACAAAGTGTTGGATTTGTTATGAAATATAGATGCTGTCGTTTTCTACTGAAAAAAAAAAAAAATAGTAAAAAGAAGAAGAAGAAGAAGAAGAAGAATTTCTTGCCAAAATCAGTGTTAATGCCTAGCCAAGAATATACCCTAATCATTGTAATTGTTTCTATAGCTTCGAGGGATCAGAATAGAACCAGCCATGGCTCGAGCCTAGTAGGTCTTATGCTGGGACTTGGCATCAGCAATTCCACAGACATCTGGTTGACTAGATGAAATCAACAAACGCTTGGTCCCGGGTGAGATGTCTCAGTCTTGTCCACCTTAATTGTTTCGATCTCCATCCAAACCTAACCGATTGGACTAGATTGATCGGAGCACCTCAAAAGATGTTAAAGGCAAAATAGTTCATAAATGACATGATGAACTAAACGGCAGTGGGAAGAATGAAGAAAAGAAGAAAACGACAGAAGGTAGCAAAGTTATAGCACATGCTAGAAAGAAGAAGTCAATAACAGTTGTCAAGCATTGATTGGAGAAAACAAGTGTCATGTCTTGATTGGTTGTATAGTTAGAAGTTTGTTAATTAGTTATTTTGGGTGGGAAATGCAGCCCCTGTTTTTCGATGTATATAAATAGGTAATTTGTTAATTATTTGTAACCAATTTTTCATTCTGTAAACATTGTATCAATAAGAAATTTCCAGTTTCTTCAAGAACCTTATTTCTTTACATGGTACCAGAGCATTTTCCTTCTGTTTCAGCAAATTTTCCTTTTGTTTCTCAGTTCCCAAACAAAGTTTGTTGGGTTTTTTTGTTTCTTGATTATGGCTTCTGATTCCACAAACAACCAATCATAGACTGCAAATTCAATACCTTCTTCTAGTGCAGTAATGGTAGACGAATCTGTGAATCTTCCAGCGAAAGAGAATCCTGGTCTTGTTCTTACTTCACAGCCTCTGACTGGTCTGGAAAACTATATGAGTTGGGCACGGTCTGTGTTCTTAGCCTTGAGTGCCAGAAAAAAAATTTGGCTTTGTGAATGGATCAATTCCTGAGCTAGATCCATCTTCTCCATTGTTCAATTCTTAGAGTAAATGCAACACCATAGTGCTTTCGTGGTTAACAAATTCACTTAGCATGGAGCTCAAAGCAAGTGTCATGTATATCAACACTACGAAGGATCTATGGATTGATCTTAAGGATAGGCTTTCTCAAGGAAATACTCCAAGGCTTTTTGAGCTTCAAAAGGAAATTTCTCACCTTTCACAGGGATCACTCTCAGTGAGTTCCTATTTCACAAAATTCAAGACCTTGTGGGATGAATTTGCCAATTATCAACCTTTCACAGTATGTACTTGTGCTTGTACTTGTGGTTCCAAGACTTCTCAAGTGGAAGTACAGCATAAGGAGCATGTATTTCGTTTTTTGATGGGATTGAATGATAGCTATGGCAATGTCATTAGTCAGATTTTGCTCATTAGGCCTTTTCCCTCTCTTAGTAAGGTATGTTCTTTGATCTTACAAGAGGAAAAACGAAGGAGCATTGGTCATGGTTTCAACATGGTTCAGTCCTCAAATGTTGTTGCTATGTATGCTAATAACAACAGGGGTTTTCATGGTAATCAAGGCATAATCATGGAGGAAAATGAAGTAATTCCAAGAAAGACAGACCAGTATGCATTTACTGTGGTCTCACTGGTCACATAGCAGATAAATGCTATAAGCTTCGTGGATATCCTCCAGGTTATAAGCCAAAAGGAGGCAACAAAGTCATGGCAAATCAAGTTTTTGCGATTTTGCCCTCAGGAAACTATGGTTTAGATGGTTTTCCTTCAGCACTAAGTTCTGGTTTACCTATTGCTGGTGTTTTACCTAATGTCAATGCTCAATCTGACATGGTTCCTGCTTCACAGAATTTTCTTGGTCATTCTTTTGGGGGTTCTCATTCACAAGTTAGTCCACAAGCTTCCTTGTCTCAATGCCCTCTTTCTCAGGCCCAATGTGAGCAATTCCTCAACTTTCTGAACAATTATATGGCTCTTGGATCAAGCAATAATGCTCAAACTGGTCATCAAGTTACTTCTATCATGGCAACAAACTCTTCCATTCCACAAACATCACCTTCCACCTACACTTCACCTTCTTGTTCTTCAAAATTTTCAGGAAATTCTTATTGGATTCCACCCAATTTTTCTCACTCAATCTTTTCTGCTCAAGTTGTTGATAGGCATGCGTATAAAACTGATACTTGGATTCTTGATACTGGTGCAACTAATCATATGGTGCATTCAGTTACTCAATTCACTGAAATTACTTCTATAGTCCAAACTTGTGTCTTTTTGCCAAATGGGGAACAATCTTTAGTTACACATGTAGACACAATGCAAGTTTCTTCTACACTCACTCTCACTGGTGTTTTATGTGTTCCTTCATTTTGTTTTAATCTGATTTCAGCTAGCAAACTCACCAAGAAAGAACCAAGAATCTTTCTTGCTGTCTTATCTTTCTTGGTGATTGTTGTTTTATTCAGGACCTTGCTCAATGGAGCATAATTGGTCTGGGTAAGGAACACAATGAATTGTATTTGCTGTAAGACTCATATTTTAGATCAACTGCATCTGTTATTGCTGCTGCCGTTAGTCACATTTCTCCTTCAAATTTGCGGCAAATTAGACTAGGTCATCCATCTTATTCAAAACTTTATTTGTTGAAGCAAGTTGTACATACTGATGTTTCAAATAAAACGCCTTGCTGTGATATTTGTCATTTTTCAAAGCAAAAAAGGCTTCCTTTTACTCTTAGTACTCATGTATCCTTTAAGCCTTTTGAATTGATTCATTGTGATCTCTGGGGTCCCTTTGCAATTAGTACTATTGATGGTTTTAAATACTTTTTGACTATTGTAGATGATTTCAGTAGATGCACGTGGGTTTATCTTCTTAAACATAAATCTAAAACCCAAGTGTTTCTACCTCAGTTTGCAACTATGGTGAATACCTAGTTTAATAGCAAGATTCAAACTATTAGGAGTGATAATGGTATTGAATTTTTCTTAAAGGATTTCTTTCACTCCAATGGGATTTTGCATCAATTAGCATATGTTGATACTCCTCAATAGAATGCAATTGTTTAGAGGAAGCATCAACACATTCTTAATGTTGCAAGAGCTTTAAAATTTCAATCCAAAATTCCTTTGTGTTTTTGGGGAGATTGTATTTTAATAGCAGTTCATTTGGCTAATAGAATTCCCTCAAAATCTTTAAGAAATAAAAACCCTTATGAAATGCTTTTTCACTTTCCACCTTCCTACCATCATCTCAAATGTTTTGGCTGTTTGCACTTTGTTTCTACATTACCTCACAATAGAAATAAATTTGCACCTAGGGCCAGTAAGCGTGTTTTCTTAGGCTATTCCTATGGCATTAAAGGTTACATGGTATTGGATCTTGAACCCAATTCAGTTTGCATCTCTAGAGATGTTATTTTTTATGAACATATCTTTCCATATGTCACTTCATCTCAGCCTTCAACTTCTTATTTAGATGATTTTGTATCTCCCCATTGTACTTTAGACACTACTATTCCTATTCCTGCCACAGACCCTTCCTCACCTTCTTTACACTCTTATTTCCCCAATATTCCTATTAATATCAGTAATGAAGTACTAGATACTACACCTACCATTTCTGTAGACACTATTGCCTCTAGTGACACCACTTCCATATCTGAGCCTATCAATCCTGATTCACCTAATTCATCTTCATCTAGTCCTTCCTTTCTTGTCTTAAGAAAATCTACTAGACCTCATAATCCTCCACCCTACCTTTTAGATTATTCATGCCAATCTGTCAACACTAAGCCTGGTTCTGGTTTGCCCTATGATGTTTCAGATTGTTTGGATTACTCTCATCTTGGTCCTGCCTTTCATTCTTTTGTTATGGCAGTCACCAAAACTCCTTCAAAACCTGTCTCTTTCCATCAGGCAATTCAATTTCCTGAATGGAAGGCTACCATGGACAAAGAGATTGAGGCTTTGGAGATCAATGACACTTGGACTTTAACCCTTTTACCGCCAAGTAAGACCCCAATTGGTTGTAAATGGGTCTATAGGATTAAATATCTTCCTGATGGTACTATTGAGAGGTATAAGGCACGTTTACTTGCTAAGGGGTTTACATAGAAACTTGGTTTAGACTATTTAGAAACCTTTTCCCCAGTAGCTAAATCAGTTCTATCAGGATTTTTCTTTCTTTGGTTGTTGTGAAAGGATGGTTCTTCCATCAAATGGATGTTAATAATGCATTCTTGCATGGCAACTTAGTTGAGGATGTTTACATGTGTCTACCACCAGGCTTGCACAGCAAGGGGGAGAAGAATTTAGTTTGTAAGTTGAACAAAAGTCTCTATGGCCTTAAGCAAGCTTCAAGGCAATGATTTGAAAATTTTTCAAACACTATTCTGCAGATGGGGTTTGTTCAGTCCAAACTAGACTATTCTTTGTTCACTCATACTCAAGGATCTTCTTTTACAATGTTATTGGTCTATGTGGATGACATACTACTCATTGGGAATAACCCTGCTTGTGTTGCTGGTTTAAAGAAGTTGCTTGATGACAGGTTTGGCTTGAAAGACCTTGGTCCACTAAGATATTTCTTAGGACTTGAGCTAGCAAGAACTGATGAAGGTATAAATTTGAACCAAAGAAAATATGCTCTAGAGATCTTGAAGGATACTGGTTTTATTGGTTCTAAGCCTGTAAAGTTTCCTATGGAGTAGAATTTGAGATTGTCTAAGTATGAAGGCAAGTCACTTGCAAACCCGGGTCAGTACAGGAGATTAATTGGAAGGCTATTGTATTTGACTCTAACAAGACCTAACATTACCTATGATGTGCATAGGTTAAGCCAATTTGCCTCATAGCCAAGGGAACCTCACTTATATATAGTCCATAGAGTACTTCAATACATAAAAGGGTCACTATGGAAAGGGATTTTCTTTCCTAGTAAGTCTTATTTGCATATTAAGTCTTTTTGTGATGCAGATTGGGCTAGATGCCCAAACACAAAAAGATCATTGATAGGCTATGCTGTTTATCTAGGAGAATCATTGATATCATGGAGATCAAAGAAACAAGGAGTGGTCTCAAGGTCCTCAGTAGAAGCTGAGTATAGAACAATGGCTAGTGTAGCATGTGAGATAACTTGGGTGTCGCAATTGCTCAAGGATTTGAAGGTTGAACACTCTAAACTAGCCATGTTGTTCAGTGACAATCAAGCAACATTGTATATAGTTGCTAACCCAATCTTCAATGAGAGGACCAAGCATATTGAAGTGGACTTCCATTTGGTTCGAGACAAGATTTTAGAGGGAATGATTAAAATCTTTCATGTAGCAACAAGTGCTCAAGTGGCTGACATCTTCACCAAAGCTTTAGGCTTTAGTTTCTTTGCAAGACTGTCTAAGAAGTTAGGATAAAAAGATATATATGTGCCAAAGCAAGTGAAGGAACCATCTTCAGTTCAAGTCATTGAGTTTACAACTCAGGACTTGAGGGGGAGTGTTAAAGGCAAAACAATTCATAAACGACATGATGAGCTAAACGGCAATGGGAAGAATGAAGAAAAGAAGAAAACGACAGAATGTAGCAAAGTTATAGCACGTGCCAGAAAGAAAAAGAAGTCAATAACAACTGTCAAGCATTGATTGGAGAAAACAAGTATCATGCCTTGATTGGTTGTATAGTTAGAAGTTTGTTAATTAGTTATTTTGGGCGGGAAATGCAGCCTTTGTTTTTCAGTGTATATAAATAGGTAGTTTGTTAATTATTTGTAACCAATTTTTCATTCTGTAAACACTGTATTAATAAGAAATTTCCAGATTCTTCAAGAACCTTCTTTCTTTACAAAAGACGTGGTATTTTAGCCTCAGATTGACCAATCTCTAGATCTATGTAAGCACAAATCTTTAGTATTTAATAATAGGGTTTTACTAATATGTATTTTTAGGGCATACATTAGTAAATCATTTTAAAAACTTTTTTATTAAAAAATGAAAAAAGGTTTAACTTTTTTTCATAACTTTTTCGATATCCCATAAAATATTTCCAAAAAATAGGATTAATATGTGCTCTAATTAAGGACATATATTAATCGGACCCTTAATTAATAAGAGTGATAGATAAAGACTCATCTTATTAAGAGTATATTTGTGAATACGTGACTAAACCCTAATTGGTGAATAGTCACTAAAAAATATATCCGTCAATGAATAAAACTCTTAGATGGAAGGAGCTCGTAAAGGAAATAATGGCATATTAAGGGGGATTCCTAGTTAGTCCTGTCTTTGAAAAGTCTGTGTTTTTCACCAAATGGTTTTCTAAGGTGTAGGCTAGCTATAAATTAGAAGAATTTTTTCATAATTCATTATTTTGTTCATTAAGTTTTTCCATACAAATCACTTGAACATCAAATGATGGATTAATTTCTTCCCTGTTGTAGATTTTTTATGAGTGTCCCAAAAATCAGTTTAGTTCTTCAGGATTCAGGTATATTCCTTAGAACAAAGTGAAAATATAGATAGATAGCATGTGTTCTTAGCCTTCTGTCTTGATCTCACGCAAACCAGGGTCAACATTCCCACAAATCAACAAATTATAAATTAACAGTACTGCCAAATGCGAATATCGGTGGTTCATTGCCTAAACCAGACAAATATATATGAGGTGGTTCTTACATGCACATCACAATAATGGTATACATCGATAGCTGCAGCTGTTCTATAAGTTAGGGGTTGATAAGCTTTCTCATCAATGCACATTATGACAATTGCAAATAATTAAAACACACTAAGCTGCAGCCTTTAAATAACAAATGGTTCATATCTTTCTTATCCATAAGCATGTGGGGTTCGTTTCCATGCTTACGCATGGCCATTGCATATAAATCGAAAATTGAAAGGGTCATTTGCTAGAAAGGCATACAGTTTAGACTTCACTTCAAACCAAATCTGGGTCCTTCGTGTTACATTTTTTTTCGTATGGTGTAACTTCTCTCTAAGCTCCCTAGAGACCCCACATGAATTGTCCTTATCTTTTCATTTGGGTCTTCTTGTTCTGGCTTGGTACATTGATAAGGAGAGAAGGGATCGAACCCAAGTTCAAATTTCCACATCCCACATGACCAACAGTATTCCTGTCCATCGAGGATTATAACATATGTCTAAATTTACATCAAAACCATGCAAGTACACAGTATATTTGGTGCATGCGTTTCAATCATGCAAGTGCTCAAATTTCAGGATTTGGCTCTTAGATAGATAGAACTGTATCTGAATAGAAATGTGGATTGGTTTTGGTTGTGGTATGGTCCAATTGGGTTCAAACGAGGGTCATATTTTTGTCCACGTAATTGCATTCTTTTGTATCATGTTATATATATATATATATATATATAGGGAAATTTTTAGAGCCTAATTAAGCTGTAAGAGGAGCTTATAGCTTACAGAATTTTATTATCTATCATTTACAACTAGACACCTTAAAAAGTGATACTACTAGAACTTATTGAAATGCTGTTTATTGGTATGAAGCTGAATTTGATTATGCTGTCAAGCATAAAAAAGATTTCACTGACATTCATACAAAAGGAACGAGAAACAATGAATTTGAATTGTTATAAAAATAGTTAAATGATTAAATTCAGATTTTCTTAATAATTTCAAACAAGAGTTAGTTTATCATGGTATTAGAGTAAGTAGTCCTAATTTTGAACAATTTCTTCGCTTTATCTCTAGCTTAAACTTTTGATATAAGTGGTACTTCATCATGAATATTGTTTAAAGATTTTAGAATATGAAATGATCTAATCGATATTATCAACAATTGATGGGAGAAAGAATCCAAAAATGGTATAATCATATCAAAATTATCTCCATTAGGGACAAGAGAGCAACTAATTGTTTTTTATTCACATCTACGTCGTTTTTCTTTTTGGTTTAATATTCACATCTACGTCTAGTTTTGTACGGTTGCATGTGATCTTTGTCACTACAGGTTTCGAAAAAGAACACGAAAAGGAAACCTGTGAACCATATTTGTCGTTAGAACTTAGAAGCCTGTTAGATAAGTTTTAATTCTGTTGCTTAGTCTAATCTAGCCACTTATAATTACCGGCAAAGAATGAAGTTTGAAAGATCAGTCCCTTCGATAGTCATATTTCCATCTGTGCATTATTAATTAGTGGGTCAACTAAAGAAAACAAAAGAGGATTTAGAGTAATACTAGATAGATATACAATATTTTCTACAATTATTGTAATGGGCTATTAATATAATTAAAGCAACATCATTTTCGTTTATATCTGATATCACTTTTATTATATACAAATCATACTAAGTTATAAGTAATTGAGAGAAAAATTGTCAAAATTGTTGTTTACTTATTGGAGGCTTTATCTTGAAATCCACTTGACTGACCAACTTTGGCACAGAAAATGTGTTGACTTTGGTAAGAAAATTTGAGCATATAATTGATAGATTTCAATTATTATTATTATTTTTTGAATCAGTGTTGTTATGTCTTTATCGATCTTTTATTATTATTATTATTATTTTTCATTATGTATGTGGAGGATAAAATTGTGCATGCATGTCATCTTCAAATATGTGTGGTGCAATTAAAGATCTTTTCCTTTGGGTGGCCGGGGTTTTTCATAGGTTGAATTGATAACTGCTATAATGTTCTCAAGTTTTGTTTATAAATCTCCTAATTGAATCATATGAAATGTTTTATATATTAACAGGTAAAATCTTTTATTGTTGAATAAAGGATTAGGGTTTGAATCATATTCATATAAAAAATTGAATGGTGTATTAGTTTGATGATAAAGCACAATAATTATGGAGTGGATGCTATATTCAAATCTGATCACATCTAAAATAAAATTAAATAAATTTTAAAAAATTAAATATTTAAATTCAATGTTACATATTATTATTAGACCAAAATACTAATTGTTTTTTTGTATAGGTGAAATTTAATCCTCACATCTCTTTATTGACAATATAAGACTTTATCAATTGAACTAATTATAATTCATAATGTTACATATTATCTAAGTTACTTATACAATACATTAGGTTTCATAATTAAATTCAAACACAGATGCAGTTAAATTCAAACAAATAACTAAATTTAATTTAATTGATTTTGAGAGAGAAAGTGACCCGACCTGACCCGTGCCGGTGCAAGTGAGCAGGATTTCGGGTCTTGATATGGGGTCGAGTTGCAAGTCAGGCCTAAACCCGACCCAGGTTCATATGTGCGCTAGGAAGACTAATGCCTAGGAATTTAAAAATGTAAGTTCTACCATTAATGCATTCCTTGGCAATCTTGATTTTTCTGTTTTTTCCTCTTCTCCTGGCGAAGTGATAAAAGAAATTAATGCACCCCTTGTACATTATACCAATTATTATTCTTTCAAGAGCACGGGTGAAGTGTCAACAGTTTGAAAGCCCAAAATTATTGAAAGTTGATTTTGATGGTGTACAGTCTAGGCAGGTGTGGCTCATCAATGCGTATTCTTTGATCGATTTGAAAGCACCAATGGCTTGGCTCCTTATCAATGTTGGCTCAATGGCTTTCCCTTTCTTTTGTTGTTAATTGTTATTGTTGTTTTTCCTTTTTCTTTTTCTTTTTTAATAAATTTCTGATTCCCATAAAACATCAGCATCAGCTTGAACGGATGAAAGCTAAATAACAGATTAGCATAATTTGTTTTTTTTTTTTTTTTTTTTTGCAAAAATTCAAAATTGACCCTCTAATTTTTAGCTTTTATCATTTCAGTCCTTTAACTTTCAATTTTGTCATTTTAGTCCTCTAACTTTCAATTTTTTTCAATATAGTCTTCTGTTAGAGCTTCGTTAGTATTTTCCATTAAGGGCTCAAAATGATGCCATTTTGGTTTTTTTTTTTTTTTAATAATTTTCAAAATTAAAGGAGTTCTAAAAAAAGCTGTTAAAAAACAAAATAACAAATAACCAAAAAAAAAAAAGTGTCTCTCGTACTGACTCTACTAAGTGGGGTTCCACCAAATACTTCCTAAGCCAACTTTAGATTCCCCGCAGTAGAGAGCAATCAACGTCATTCTTGCCCCTATATCTGGTTTCGGAATTTTGTTAAATAGGTGGAGAGCATAAGCAATATGTGATGATTTGCAATAGATATCCATCAGACGGTTGAGGATGTGGCCACATGGCTTGAACCCAAAAGCTATCATATGGGCATGGGTGGTTCGATCTATGAAGAGGTTGATCTTTGAGAGCAACATAGTTGCAGTTGTGTGGCGTAACGATTGGCCTCCGTTCGAATGTCCAATGTGTTTCTCACGTTTAGAAAGCTTGCAAGTCATGGTTCTCTTCCAGTCCCAGTCCCAACATGGTTCTTTTTTTCTCTTTTATATATATAT
Organism: Quercus lobata; assembly: GCF_001633185.2. NCBI lineage: Eukaryota > Viridiplantae > Streptophyta > Magnoliopsida > Fagales > Fagaceae > Quercus > Quercus lobata. The sequence continues at coordinate 38,273,301 of NC_044909.1, forward strand.
ATATATATATATATATATATATATATTTTTTTTTTTTTAAATTCCTTCGATTATGAAATTATTTATAAAAAAAAAAAAAAAAAGAAGCCGAAACGGGGTCGTTTTGAGCCTTTAACGAAAAACACTAACAGAACTCTAACAGAAGGCTACATTGAAAAAAATTAAAAGTTAGAGGACTGAAATGACAAAACTGAAAGTTAGAGGGTTAGTTTTGAATTTTTACCTTTTTTTTTTTTTTTTTTTAAGAATGTTTACGCATACAACTTTTGTAATACAATTTTTGTCATAATTCTGATATAATTGACTATGAATATGAGTGGTAGAATTTTTTTTTTTTTGATATATAAGTAATTATCATTAATCACGTTACTTTAGTAAGTAATAGAAAACGTTATAATAAATGGTGGTTCTAAAAGAATTTCTCTTTGCTTTCGTTACAAAGTCATAATCATTTGTATGTTGTAGATATAGAGGGCACAATAAATTTTGATTTTTCATCTTCTCTTCCAAATGCATGAATGTACAATGTGTTAGGCAACTTATTTATTTATAGTTATTCAGCAAAAAAAACTTATTTATTTATAGTTTGTAATTATGACAATCACAAACATTTTCCCAAACATTATATGCTCAACATACCACTACAAATAAAATTGTAAACCATAACTTTTTTTTTTTTTTAAACCTTCAAATGGTAACATCTCTCTCTCCACAAACTAACCATTGATTGTTGTTGAATGAATGTTGACTTTTAATTTTCCTAAATAACATTTTTTTTTTTGCTCAAAGTAGTTGCTTTCCCATGTAATTTTCGTGTAGATTCCAAATTAGGAGTTTATTTTCCCATTTAAGGCTCCCGAATTGTCCAAAAAAAATAAAAATTGTTTTCTCATTTAGGGTCTGTCCCAATAGAAAATGTGTTAGTGTTGCAATTAAATACAAGAAAATTAAAAAGTTTTCCAAAAATCAAGTTTTTTTTTTTTCCGGAAAAGGGTAAAATTTAGGTGTAATATTTTAAATTTTCCAATTAAATTCAAACAAATAGTTGCATTAAATTTAATTGTTGATAGAAAAAAAATAACACTATTTGTATTTTATTGATTAATATAACCAATTATGAAAATACGGCATCGGCTTCCATTTACTCAGTAACACTGCCAATATATATATATATTTATATCAGCGACAGCAAAGCCATCACCAGCATTGAAACAATCTCTAACCAAAAAGAAAATATCTAATGTCATATATAGATTTAAACAGTTTATAGAAAATAATATTAATATATAAATAAATAAATAAAAATCCTTAACTTGACCACAATTAAGCACAAGAATGGGACGTGAGTTGAAATCGATTGGGCTTGACTACGTCTAATTAATCAGTACAGTCGTCATTCCTACCATATACGTAACGTCGGATAAGGCCCAGAAAATTACTATCACTTTTGTGCACACAGCCCATTTATACCTTCCCTATCCAATGCCATTTCTTCATTTTCAATTACGCCAGAAAAAAGTGGTCTGTTTGTCTTTTAGCTTCAAAAACTCTTTAAGTCTTTACCTGTCAGTTATAAGGACTCGTTTGGACGGCCCCATCTTCCAAATTCTCTTTATATATATACAGTACTGCTGGACCGACCAAAATATGAGGATCCTCCTAAACCTGCTATCCCAATTCCCAAAGAAATTTATGAAGGAAAAAGAATCGCAACCAAATAATCTTGAGTGCAATTATACCTTTGATTGGTATTGAATTTGCCACGTATTTACTCTTTATTCTTTAAGTCTAGTGATCCCTTGAATAATACTACAAATTTTATATACTGATATGCCCCTCGTTACAAAAAAAAAAATTAATTCAAATATTTTTTATTATTATATTGTTGAAATAATATCATTTGCATTCCTTATTATATCAATTTGTAAGCATTTTTATAATAAAAAAGAAGTAGTAGCATAGCAGCAGTAACATTTCCAAAAACAAAAAGAAAAAACAGTAGTAATATTAATAAATAAGGAGAGGGTAGATGAATAATTTCACATCAAATCTATTCCCTTTCCACTTTTTCTCTTTAGATTTCAAATTTGGGAGAAAACTTTTTCCTCTTAAATGATGGTCTTGGGACTCCTCCACCCCTATTTTCTTCTCCCCCCGCCCCCCTCCCACCGAAACACTCTCCTCTTTCATTTTCTCTCATATTTTCTCTTTCCTTCTATCATTTCACCCTAACCAAATGGGCCCTAAATCCTTGTATCCCGTTAACCAATTTTTGTTAACTATGAAACCATGGCATGTGGTTATTAATTTTTACACAGAAAATATTTTCTCAAATCTCACTAAAAGTTGATATCATCATATTCATATTTTATCTTAAAATATTTTTTATCAACTTTTTTTATATATAAATAAAAAATAATAATAATAGAAGGGGTGACGAGAGTAGCTCTCCTATCTTAACATTACCATAGTAACATTCTATTCACTAGATTTTTGCATTGAAAGTTGAAATGATGACTCCCCCATATGTTATTTGTACAACATTTATAATGCTACCAAAGGATCTTAATTCACGACTCTCACATTTGACATCTCAAGGTTTTCGTTTATTTTTTTGGACCACTGACAACTCAAGTTTGATGTAGAGAAAACTACAGACGTATTTTTGTTAACTGTAAAAAGGAGACTCGGCTTCGCATTTAAACACAATAAAACCATATAGACGTGTTACTTGACTATATGATCATTGACACTCCAATTTGAGTCTTTAAACAAAGCTTACTAATAAAGTTCACATATGTGGTAATTTTGATATCAAATCTGATCAGTAAGCTACTACTGTCATGATCAACTTTATCTTAAAAATCCATATAACAGCTTGAAATGATGGCTCACTAGTCCATCCTCAACCTAGAACAAGGCCCACTTTAGTGGTCATACGCTACAGTAGTCTGTACACTTGCCTATAGCCATTCAATATCAATCAATTTCTCCTGGCTGTCCACAGATATAGCACGAATTGATTAGATTGGTTTTAACTCCAGGGCATGCTAGTTGACTAAGAATTCATCAGGCTATGAAACAAAGATGGGCTAGACCTTGGAGTTAGGTGCTAGCTAGTTAAATATATGGCTGTATTAAATCAAACTTTTGAATCAAATCACAATCACACCCAACTTCTTTTCTTGTTAGAATGTCACGGAAATTAATCAATTAGTATAGGATGAGTTAGGCAATTTTTACATCCACATAAAATAATAGTTAGATGGACATCACTATTTCATTGTATCACGCTATGAGATGAATGATCAAGAAAATCATGAGGCTGACGATAAAGAAGAGGCCCAAATGGAACTAAAAAACAATTTTTGGTAGGGCCTAATGACTGCTTGCGTTTAGCTGTATGGAAAGCCAAGCTGTAATGGCACTTTCCATTTGAATGCAGCACTCAATCACTTGCTATCACTACTATATATACAACCCCCCAAAGTTCTCTTCCAAATCACATTCATAATAAGTCTCTCTTTTATGTCCATCTTTTCTTAACACAATCATCACGGCCATGTATTCCTCCTTAAGAAATGCATTTGCTTGTCTCTCACTTTTTGTGCTTGTATTTGCTCTCTCGGTAACAGGGAGACCAGCCACTTTTCTTGAAGATTTTAAAATCACGTGGTCTGATTCCCATATCAAGCAGATCGATAGAGGGAGGGCCATCCAACTCATTCTAGACCGAAATTCTGGTAACACTTTGCGTGGGGTCACATATATAGTAATGAAAAATAGCTTAATTGGATATTTTATGATAGACATATATATAGATATGACAAACTTTGTGTTTAGTAGCAGTACTATATATATGATCAGAGAATTGTTGCATTTCAGGATGTGGGTTTGCTTCCAAGAGACAGTACTTGTTCGGGCGTGTCAGCATGAAGATTAAGCTGATTCCCGGAGACTCTGCCGGAACTGTCACAGCCTTCTATGTATGTTTACATTGCAATTTGAAAATTTTCCTCTCTGTAAGCAAAGTTCTTGATATTCATTTGTTTGCACTGAATTGTGTTGTAGATGAATTCCAACACGGATACCATTCGTGACGAGCTGGACTTTGAGTTCTTGGGGAATCGGACCGGACAACCGTACACGGTCCAGACCAATATCTATGCTCGTGGAAAGGGTAATAGGGAACAAAGAATCAACCTTTGGTTTGATCCTGCAGCTGACTTCCACACTTACACATTACTCTGGAACCACCGTCATATTGTGTAAGTTAACAGTGTCATGCATTGACTTTTTTTTTTTTAATGTTTCTAATAAAAATGTCCAGAATTTAAGTAGATATTCTCAAACTCAAATTAACATTTTCAATATAACGATCAAATAATAAAAATGAAAATGTTAATGAATACACTTAGAGTATTAGTTAATAATACATTTAAAGAAAGTTTTTATGAAGAAAAAAAAAATTAATGTTTTGACAGCTTTTTTTTCATTTCTCATAAAAGTGTATCAAAACTTTCCTAAAATGAATTATTAACCAATGTCCTAAATGACATTCACTTAAAAACAAAAGGTATTCTATCCACCCAAGTGATATCTACCCCTCTATAGTTCTATGCCACTTTATACTTCTACTTCCTTTATAAAAAATGTTACACACACCTTGTTCGCTTGACCTAACAAAATAAAATAAATAACAATGTCATAATAAGCATGACCGACACATATTTACAAGCAGTAAAGTCTTTTAATTACTTTGTGAGTCAATAATTGTGTTATTAATGTTATTGTTGTTTGGTACTGCAGTTTCTATGTCGATGACGTGCCAGTTAGGGTCTACAAGAATAACGAAGCTAAAGGAATCCCATTCCCAAAGTTGCAACCCATGGGGGTCTATTCAACATTGTGGGAAGCTGATAACTGGGCTACAAGAGGTGGACTTGAAAAGATTGATTGGAGCAAAGCACCTTTCTATGCTTATTACAAGGACTTTGATATTGAAGGGTGCCCTGTGCCAGGGCCCTCTAACTGTGCCTCAAACCCCAGCAATTGGTGGGAAGGAACAGCTTACCAATTGCTCAGTCCACTTGAAGCTAGAAAGTATAAGTGGGTTCGTATGAACCACATGATCTATGACTACTGTACTGATAAATCGAGGTTCCCAGTGACCCCACCAGAGTGTGTTGCGGGTTACTAATTTTCAAACCAACCAAATCGTTCATCTACCAAGTGGTACATATAACATATACTCCTACTCCTTACGTACGTACATGCCCTTGTACAAGGAATAAATATGAATTATCAAACCAACCAAAGAGCCGCTAGCCATGCATATTGGAGATACAAGGAATAAATATGAATTATCATGTGTGTGTATATGTTGATTAAGTCTAAGTTGAAAAAAAGGTTTCCTACTTGTGGGCTACAATATGTGCCCCGTATTTGGTAGGCATTGTATTTGTACAAGCCAATAAAGCTTCTGCATAATTGTGAAAAGGATGTTTTTGTATGTTATGCACTGCTTTTCAAACATTATAAGCAAAAAATCTTCGTAAAAGACAAGAAAAGAAGAGAAAAAGAAGGTAATAGTACCACATATACGTCCAGAAAACATAGGGTGTGTGTGTGGATTAAGTCTAAGTTAATTAAGTGTGTGTGTATATGTTGAATTATCAACATATGAATTATGAATTATCATCTGTGTGTATATGTTGATTAAGTTTAAGTTGAAAAAAAGGTTTCCTACTTGTGGGCTACAATATGTGCCCCGTATTTGGTAGGCATTGTATTTGTACGAGCCAATAAAGCTTCTGCATAATTGTGAATAGGATGTTTTTGTATGTTATGCACTGCTTTTCAAACATTATAAGCAAAAAATCTTCGTAAAAGACAAGAAAAGAAGAGAAAAGGAGGGTAATAGTAGTACCATATATACGTGCAGAAAACATAGGGTGTGTGTGTGGAAGAAATTAAGAACTTGAATTCATTACCCATTAATTGTTTTAACTAGTTGTATACCTATGCCGTACGTGGGAATAAATAATTTTATTTTAGTTATAGTATAATATATAATTTGTTCTCTAAATTTTGAGGAAAATAATTTGTTCTCCTAACAACTCAAACAATTTCTAAAATTATTTTTCATTTATCTATCTCAAAAAATATATCATCATTTTATTATTTGGATTTATTTTTCCTGTACAACTAAACTGTTTGAGTATCACATATATTATTCAAAAATTTTATTGTCTTAAAAAGAGATTATTATATTTATAATTTTTCTTATCATAGGAGTAGCTTCAAACTATTGATCGAATTTTGTTTACTAATATAGATACATGAGATTGGAACTACATATTTCTTAAACATTCATAAGAGACTATACTATATTATAAATTTAATACTTAAAATAATATGTAGGAAAAAAGTAGACTTTATGTCTAAAATTGAATACTTCACCTATCGAAATGAAAGAAAATAATTTGTATAACAACATAAAGAGAACATGATCTAATTTTTCTTTTTTACTGCATACACTTTTATTTATTAAGATTTAATTGTCTTTAACTGGATCTTCATATCACATTTTTGTTGCTACATACTCTCCTGTTGAGCATTCTCATTCGTTACATCATTGGCCACATCATTATTTTTTTTATTATTTATTTTTTACTTTTAATTTTTTGACAATATTAAATATATTGGCTTTTACAAATTCATCTTAGACAGTTTTAACTTTACATATTCATTTACTTTAATTTTGATGTTATAACTAAATAATAAATCAATGAAAAATAAAAATAAAAATATTTTCTATACATATTCATCTTGGGCGGTTTAATTTTAATAGCTGATAGACACATTCAAATACATAGCCAACATTGTATTTTGATATAAACTCAAAATCTCACTTCCAAAATAATTAAGTATTACGCCAAAAAAAAATCAAACAAAAGCTAAAAGAGGGAGAGAGAAGACTTGTGGCGAAAAACTTAAAAAATCAAACACACTACCAAATCGTATTAACCAATAATATTATATAAAAAATACAATGATTCATCAACCTAAAGTAATGTTGCAAAAAAGAATAAATAATATATATATGTGTGTGTGTGTGTGTGTGTGTATACATACATACATACATACATATATATATATATATATATAGAGAGAGAGAGAGAGAGAGAGAGAGAGAGAGGAGAGAGAGAGAGAGAGAGAGAGAGAGAGAGAGATCACCTTTTTCGGGAGAAAAATAGAAAATAAAATGAGAAAAAAAAAAGCATTAAAAAAATAGTCATAAGTCAAACACTAAATTATCCAAGCCATAATATATAATAGAATAACATTATATTTTCTTTTTTTTTTTTTTAGTAAACAGTAATACTTATTAGAACACACACGAAAATAATAATAGTATTTTAAATTGGGTTTATAATACATAATCAGAGTACAACTATAAAAGGGTCTAACCTTTGTAATTGTAGACTGAAATTATAAACAACGGATACTAGACACATACAACCAATGTGAGATAAACACCCCTATTCTTTTTCTTTTTTCTTTTTTGGGTAAACAGTAATACTTATTAGAACATGCATGAAAATAATAATAGTTTTTTAAACTGAATTTATAATACATTACATAATCAGAGTACAACTACAAAATGGCCTAACTTTTATAAACTATATTTATATGTAATAGACTAACATTTAACAATCATAGAAAAGAAAAAATAAATAAAGATAATAACTTAAAAATACAAAACCAAATTGCAACCCAAAGTGAAATTCTAAAGAACACATAAATACATCAATCTAAAGTAGAAATACCAAAAATAAAAAATTCACACAACAATAAAAATATGAGAGAGAGAGAGAGAGAGTGTAATAATCTTTTTCATGTGAGAAAATATGTATAGAATGTGAGAGAGAATGTCATATCTATAGTAATAGAAATGAGATAAGAAGAGTCAAAATAAAGAGAAAATGAAGAGATAGATGAAGAATGACATTAAGGTTGAGAGTAGTGGAGAATTGAAAAGGTAAAAGGAAAGTTATGGTTGGAAGTAGCCGAGAGAAATGGGAAATAGGTAGATGATGTGGTCGCTGATGTGGTTTAAAAGAAGCATAACAACAATGAATACTACGCTTCAGCTTTTAAATATATATAGATTTGTCCATAAACAACATTACAAATTGATTTCTTTCCTCTGCTTATTTTCTATTTATCTTTTCATAAACGTCCGAATAATTGTGGTTGTATGATTCTTCTATATATGGTCATCCCTGAAATTATATCTCACGTGGGCTTATAAGTTATTACCACACCCACCCAAAAAAGAAAGATAGAGAGAGTGGGCTCTGCAACGAGCACATAAGCAGATAGGCAAAACTTGTGTCACATAAGACATGGTCCCGACTCCGAGTCAAGGGTGGTCATGGTCTGGGTTGGTTATGTGCACGTGTGAGTATTGATGTACATTGTCATGTTCTAGTCAAGAGGATTCACAAAGCACCATATGAACCATATAAGGCTACCTGCCCCCATTTGTAGCATTGGTGGTGATTGGCGGGGGGTGGGGTGGGGGGATCAATATTTTTTTTTTTTTTTTTTGAGAATCAGGGATCAATAACTATTGATCGATGTTTCATTCTCACAAAGCCAACTATCAATAAATATTTAAATCTAACCTTATTAAACCAAAATTATTTTACTGAAGTAAGGGGATATTTGCTTTTCTTACAATGGAGTTTTACAAGAATTCCGTTTAAAAGAATGTTAATCTCTCTTATAAGGATAAATATTCATTAGTCAATAGCTCATACACTACAACGTCATTATGTATATATTTTTTAAAATTTGTTTTGTATGGTATGACCAAAAGAAAACTGATAAGCAATAGGGTCCCCCCAATTAATCCTCAAATTAATCGTAATAAATATACTAACGCTTGAGTTGAATGGTAATTAAAGGAAGTATACGATAGGTAGATATATTGATAGGTACGATTCAAATGTCCAAACATATTAACAACCCTAGGGTATGACTGTGGCAATGGTAGGAGTAATGTATCAAGTGTATCTCCTACAACAAAGACATGCATTTTTTTTATACGGACTTTCAGGAACATATATATTGATTTTGAATAGATACGATAGAATTAGGATTTAAACTTATGACATCTATTTCATGGTAATTGCTATGCATTGCTAGGTTAAGAAAGCTTTTTTTTTTGGTATGTGTAAATAAAATTCAATCTTAGGTTTTCTAACTTTTCAGTCAAAAAAAGAAAAATCTTAGGTTCCTTAACAAGCGACTTTAAAATAACTGGTAGAGGGGGAGAGAACTATTCGTTTCTTTACTATTCTATATGATATGGGCAGGGCCATCTTAGCTTGATATGAAACTTAAGGACCACAATCCCAACCGGCTTGATGGGAAGGCATTAAAATGAGGGACCTCGATGCCCCACGTTTTGACTTAAAAACAACAGGACCATCCTGTGAAATATTTATTTTGAGTTAACAAAAGTGTAAAGACGTAGGCTATGCAGTCAATATATACGGCAGTCGGCTCTACCTGTTGATATCATATCAATATAAAGCTACTCATCATCACAACAAGCAACAAGGTACATAAACTCATAAAGCCAAAATCATATCATGAGGTAGATGACCCCCAAAAGATAAGCCAAAGGGAGCAAAAGATAGTGGGCATGGTGTATAATAGCTACTTTTGACAATTCAATGGAGGGGAAACGTGGTCGGATCCATTTGTCAATATTGGTAAAAAGCTGGGTTGCTTGCAATGTATATACAGCCAAATTTAATTATCACTGGAACTAAAGAGTCTCGGTTACAAGAGCATGAGGTTAAGATAAGCCTACTAGTATCTTAGGCAGGTCCCATTGAACTACGAAATACAATCAAATGAATCGGTTGATGGACAAGGTTAAGAGTTAGGACAGGAACCATAATGAATTGAAAGGCACATATCATTGTTAGATAGCAGGTCACAATTTATGAAGCAACAGAGTACTACAGGGTGGGTAACAGATGAGGCCACATTTAGATGACACCATAATTTAACTTAATACTCTGGACATTGTAAATGTGTCAGATTAATAAATTCTCATTGCTGCCATGGCTGAACAAAGAAAGAATCCTTGTTGTTAGATCACAAAACAAGGAGGAAGTGTATGGTCTTGATCACCTCATCTCCAAAGATTAGTAGTTTACCATCAAAGATATCAAATCAAATAAACGTGCTTTGTGTAGGTTGAGGAATTGCTGCCCCTGTGAAGGATGCGTCCAGGGAATAGAATACTCAGCTTGATGAGATGGTTAATAATTAAAGAGCTCTGTGATTCAATTGGCACCTCACGGTGTTATAAAGACATTAAAGGTTGAAATCTTCCTTCTTCCAACTATCCAATTATCATAATTAAAAATAATAATAAGTAAATAAGACCTAGAGTGGATGATTTTATGGTAGCTTTGTGTTTGTGTTGTTTGAGGGCAAGATATATATACCCACGACTATCATTTCGGCATGTTTTAATATCCACCATTCATTCGTGAATATGAATAAAAGGCTAAGATTAAAACATTAAAAAACTAGAGATTCAAATTAGTGAACGCCAAGACGTAGCCTGAGATTAGCAAAGCTTGAGATTAGTCCCACTACCTCAACTCTGGCTCCCCCATCTTGGGAGTGGCTTTGACATGTGAACACCATCCCCATAATTTCACATTCATTTGGCTAGCTTGTCACACTAGCCTAGCAACAATTTCACTCTTGTCCCAAAAAAATAATTTAAAAAATATATATATCCTGATTGATGCTTGCCCACTCTGCAATAATACCCCATAAATGGTTCTTTATGTTATCCGAGATTGCCCCATGATTGCCAATTTGTGGAGAGCAATTGGGACCTTGCCCCTTCAAGTTATTTCTCATTTCGAAAGATGGAGCAGTGGATTAAGTTTGCAACTAGCTCCCACTTGGTTTCTGACATCTTTCTATTGTACCTTATAAAGTTGTTTTCCCCATTGCTTCTTGGAAAATCTAGACAGCAAGGAACAAATTGGTCATGGAAAACAAACCTTTGGACCCATGGAATCTGCTAGAGAACACCGTTTCTTTGGCTGTTGAACTCTACACTACCCTCTGAAAATTGGACCACGGGATTGTCTTTGCAGGCTGATTGGTTGGAAGCCACCCCACTTTGGTTATTTCAAACTCAACACAGATGAGTCAGTCATTTCCAACCATGGAAGAGCTACTGCGGGGGCCTTATTAGACACTACAATGTCACTTGGCTCAAAAGTTTCTCCAAGAATATTGACATAACCAATTCCTTCATAGCTAAATTTTGGGCTCTTAGGGAAGGACTCAACTTAGCCCTGCATATTTGAATCCGGAAAATCATAATTGAATTGGATGCTAAGCTAGTTGCGGATTTCTTAGCTTTGTAAGACACTTCAGTTCATGATTTTCATCTTTGTAGGGCTCTAATTTCTGATTGCAGATCTTTTTTTGGCATTTTGAGGCGTCTTATAAGTTATATCCAACATGCTCCAAGAAGGGAATCACTGTGCAGACGTTAGCAAAAGATGGAAGTAGTCGGGAACCTTTTGTGTTGTTGCATTCAGTCCCTCCAACTTTTGTTGTAGGCTGGTTGTTGGCTGATGCCTGAGAATTGGTTACCCTAGATGGTTTTGTCTGCCTTTATCTTTAAAGAATTTTCCCTTCTCAACAAAAGAAAAGAAGAAAAAAAAAAAAAAAAAGATTCTGATCATAGTCCATAGCAAATCCCAAAGGTACCATAGAAAAACCCGACCTAGAGTTCAATTTTTAACGTTGTTGATTTTCACAGCAACTGGATCTGAACAGTATGGACAATTCCCAAAAAGAACATTGAATGACCTGAAATGAAGTATGCAAATCAATCATGAATCAAGCAATAATGAGAACAATATTAGAACTTATTGTAAAAGGGCAATTTTATTTTATTTTTTTAAAAATGACAGCTTAAGTTAAATTCATGCATGATCCAAATAGAAAGCCACAAGGACACTAAAAATTCAACGTACTGCCTTGTTGTGGTGATAGAACGCAACCAGTCCCCAAGACAAACACTATGGAAAGCCTTACTGCAAGTGGTATTATCACATGTGTAGTCAGTTCCACTTCCACTCTTAGCTCCAAGCTCATCATCTACATCGACAATTTAAAAGTGAATGATGTATGAATAAAGATGTAGTTAGTAAACATCTCAGAAAATGTAAATATCAATACCAACTGGAAGACATTGAGCATAACATATTCCACATTCAACTTGCTGGTCATTCTTTGGTACATCAGTGGGCCTTGGCAGTTGAGTCTCCAGAAGACATGCAAGATTTTCCAAGTATGGTTTGTCCTTTGTCCTATGCAGATTATCAGGGCACAAAAATAAAGTATATCACTGATAATGCCATAGGCAATAATCAAGCGAATATTTTTCAGAAAAATAAAGGAAAAGTGTTCACTAATTCAAAACAATTTGGCAATACACAATAGCAAGATCAAGCAAGAGGAAGCGTTATTTCAAGTAAAAAAAAATGACCCTTTGTTTTTAAATATAAAACTTCAAGTATTACATTGTATCCATTCGAAATCCTTCTTCCCTTTTATTGGGGGTAAGGAAGAGAAGGTGAGGGAAGAGAGAGGGAGTGGGTTGGAAATCAGCATTCACTTTTAAGCTAACATATCAGTGGGAAAAACCAACAGAAACTGAGCCATAATATCTTGTTGCTAAAAGAAAAAAAGGAGTGTTACACTGGTAGGATTGTGTATCCGTAGTTTACTCCCCAAGGGTGGGTCCAAAGGGCCCTACTTGGGGAGGTTCCACATCATCCAAAAAAAAGAGCAGTGTTACAGATGAAAAATGTCATTTCTCAGGTAACTACAGAAACTTCCAATTTTTACTACCTTTATATAACAAGTATTGAAGTCAAAATGCAAATTAAGATCCATAGGAGCAAGCAAGAGTATACCATTTTCTGCTATTTCTCTGCCACTTCTTTCTCAACAAACCCACAAATGGACCCGAACCCATAAAACGACACCTAGCACAACTTATATATTCAACACCACATGAAAAGCTAAAACTAGCAGTAGCAGAACAGTGATGTGAGATGAAATCTCACTCTGGTAAAGATCTAGGATTGTTGGCATCTATACACAACATGATGAAGCAATCATTTCCTGAAAAACATAAACCTAAAAAGGTTTAATACGGACAAACAAAAAAGAGAAATGCTTTATCAATATATTCATGATCAACCAATGGCTCACCTATATTGATTTGACGATGGGAAATTGATCGAGAAGGCTGTTTAGGATCAATAACACAAAGAGACTTGTCAATATCATCCAACGTAGACCAAAATTCCTGAAGCTTCTCCAGATACTGTGTACAAAATATAGTAATTGCATACTTTAGTAAAAGTTGGAAAAGCTCATAACCTTTTTAAAAAGCTTGCAACAAATACCTCGTGGAACTGCTGCACCACATCCTTTAATCTTGAGTTTATTGACCATTGCAAGTCAAAATTATATGGTACATCCTGAGGAAGGAAACTCAAAGATAATTTAAGCCTATAATGCAAAACTTCAATTTCAGAAGAGATGAAAGAAAACCGACCGCTGATATTGAAGGTGGACTTTTGGGATAGGTTTTATCCAATTGAATTTCCATAAAGTGCAGTCTCCCCTTCTCATCTCTATCAATCAAATTTATCAAAGGCTCAGTCCACGACATGAATAAGCATAAACAAATGAAAAAATTCAGGAAACTGTGACATGTGGTAATAAGCATATAAGATTATACATTCACAACCAATTGACAGAAACCTCTAATTAACTTCACAGCTATGATATATTAAAGATTATACCTCAAAAAGTGTTAGACATTACTGTGGACTCATGTTAAGTTAAATCTAATGAAATTTAATCCAGATCTTCCATCTGCCTCCAAAAGGTGTTCATGTTTCTCACTGTATTTCAGCGTGGACTTCAATATGCTACAGGGAAAGGTAAGAGAGGAAATACAGATTTACCTACTTGATTCACATGCTACCAGTGTATATCAGGCTTTGAGGAACATTATTAATGTCCCTTGCCAGTAAAAGATTGTAGAAAGATTAAAAGTCAGAGGCAATGAAGTGGCATAGGTTTGTGGAAGAGGAACATATGATTCCGGAAGAAGAAAAGCAATGTTTTGATCTCAGAAGAGTAACCGGGAAACGTTATCCAGCACTTGCCTACAAACAAAGTATGCTTAACTTACTTCACAATCACCTGATTTCCGATTCATTGCATATATTTCAGTTTTTCATACTCTCAGAAGATAAGTTCAACTTTTAATAAGTAACACACTCTGAAAACATTCACAGCATGCTTTACGGCTTTGAGATTCTAAGGCAATAATGTTTTACAGCAATCTTTTCATATCTCAATAACAGAGATTAAAAATGTTGTTTCTAAATCTGTTTGCCTGTTCCGGTGTCACTTATTTGGCCTTCATAGCACCAGATGTCTTTGGCCAATTAAAACATTCTCTCAACATATAAAACCACAAATTAAACTTTAAGCACCAAAGCTTTCCTAATTTCTGTTGTAACTGCAAACTACATGGGAATAGGGGGGCAAAAACACAAGCACGTGAACATTAAAGAGAAGGCAAACAAAAACCTGGATCCTCCTTCTTAAAGGGAAAATAGTTTGGAATATGAAGGCAAGAAAGAACATCTTACAAGATACGAAAGCTAAGAAATGTCAGATCTCCACCCAATCTCACCAGATGCTCCCATCCAACCTCTTCTATCTGTATATACAATGATCAAAAGGAACCTAAAAGACCTTTTTTGCAATAACAAAATCAATGCACTCAACTGAAGCAAACAAAGTTCCATACATACTACTCAATGTGGAGCGTACACATTCATAATTGAACGACAATTACATAAATTTGTATTGGTATGGTGTAAGGACTTAAGATCCTCCATAGTAGTTGTTCAGTATTGGAACATCAAGATACACTTTCACAAAAACAAAAGGAATCCAAAACTAAATTACTTGAAGTATATACGTGTGTGAGTGTGTGGAGTGTAGACAAAAAGTAATTAGTATTAAGTAATTCTGAAAAATACACATTTCATTACTGACTACCTGAGCGTTCCATTTCAAAAGAAGGTAAAGGCTCTCATAACTCTAGGGCTTTGTTAGTTTAAAGGGAATGAAACCACACGAAATAGCTTATGAAGGAGAATGGTTGTTGAAGGTTGATGCAATAAAAGATAAGAGGTGAACTAAAGTGTGTGGCTGTCCTCTTCCCCACAAGCCCTTTGCTCTGAAATAGAAGACTGGTTTGTGGGGGTGGGGGGAGGAATTGGATAATTCACTTTTGGAATATAGAATTTGAGTCCAACTTTTACATACTTTTCTTAGAAATTAAAATATAAGCAAAGGTAGTTTTCTAGGTTCACATATGTAGTTTTCCATATATTTGAAAGTAACTTGATTTGAGATGAGCCCATCATGCTTCACAACAGACTTAAGGGATGGTATTGAAGTAAAACAATACAGTAAAACACAATAGAATCTGCAAAAGACAAAACCAAACCAAATCAAAAGTAAAAACAAAAACAAAAGGTTTTCTAATGATAAAGGAGCTGAGGAAACAACAAAAATTAGGTTTTATTTTTAATTCCTTCTGACATAGTTTTTTTTTTTTATGCCTTGACTTGATAAATCATGGCAACATGTAGCCAATGTATGAAACAAGACTCAAGAAGATAAAGTGCATAATTTCAATATGCTAGACTGGATGCAAGTACTGTTATGCTATGATACTTTGGTCCTGGATGGTGAAATAAAACTGATTACACAGAATCAATGAGTGGCAGTAGTAATATCATATGATTGATCAAGTCACCTCTGAGTACACCGAGCGGTAAAATGTAGATGATTTGGCCAGCTCTCTGCATCTAGCCTGTTCAGTATGGTCCTGCGGATAAGAAGAAGTGGGGAAAAAAAAAATGTAAATAATGTCTCTGCATCTGCATGTCAGCCCCACTATCTTTCTTCCACTTAGAACTTTTGAATCTCTAGGTCTATCGATTTTTCAAGAAGCATAGAGCCATACAATTAGGCCTTTTCTCTTTTATTTGAAATTTAAAATCTCATGAATTGTGAAGTCTTATGACTACTAACAAAGGGAAGGTTTGAAATCTCAATTGTGTAAATTTTATTGTTTTTCACTTACTTGTTGAAATTTCATACATGAATACCTAGAGGTAGAGCTGATATATAATGAGAATGATTGTAACTAAAAACAAGAGGTGGAGGCAGTGATAACAAAGCTACAATGCAGTGCATATACATGTGATGGGACACTGATTTTATGCATCCAACATATTAATTCTATTTCAACATAAATACCCACAATCGAAAAGTTGTTAGATATAAAACATTACAGCAAGAATAACAATTTTCAGCTTAAGAACATTGCGTAGTAGTTGGTATAGCAGAAACAACATAGTCCTGATTTCGCTTCAAAAACTTCTAACTCATTCAGGAATTTCAGCAAACAATTGGTGCGCTTGCATTCGTTCTTTCAAAAATACTCATCCATGATCTAGTAACTGATAAGTACGACTCAAATATATAAATATACAAACATAGAATTCAGATACATGAATCGTTGGTGATAGAGACTAAGGAACAAGAAAAGGTACCATTTTTGATTTAGCAAGCAAATATGACTGCCTTCGCTGATAGAATGAGGGAACAGTACCGCTTACGATTTTTAGAATTAAGAGAACCCACCGACCTCCGTGTATCAAATAAATGACAGCAACTGTCTTAACGACTGTCGTTTCTTGCAATAGTCCGTTAATGAGCTCGTAAAAAATTAAAATTGATAAGAGTTTGACATTTATAACATGTGACATTTCAAGAACATTTATTTTGCTAAGGCTTGAGTTCATCAAAAAAATTTTGCTAAGGCTTGGATTATTGTGAGGGACTATCTTTATTGAGAGACCACTTTCACCTTATACACGGCAAACAAAAGGGTTTTTTTTTTTTTTTTTTTTTTTTTTTTTTTTCATCCCGATGGATACGCAAGTAATGCAATAGCATTTAAAATTGATGGTGTCTATTTTATAATGATTATTTTTTTATCAACAAATCACAATGATAGCAAGTTTCTTCTTGGATGAACATTATTTTTTTAGCAATAAATCACAATGATAATCGATTTTACCCATTTAGTGAGAATTTGGATGAACATTGTCTACCACAACTATACAACAAGTATTTTCAATCATAAATATTGACAAAATTTGTCTTCACAACAAATTGAAGATGAATTTCAAAAAGTCTCTTTCATTTTGTACATTGAAATGAAAATTTTGTGAAATTTAAAACGCAAACAATCATATATGTTTTTCAAAAGAATGACAAATTCTATTTTGATAGATTATTTAATTAGAAATGTATTAAGAAAACATTATTTAGTGTCTTTTCTTTCGTTGTTAACTATGAATAAATGCTAGTTTTATTTTTTCCTATATTCATTTAGTTTTAAATTTTAGTATATTGTTTAGTCTGGAATTTAGAAAATATATCGGCTTGGTCCCTTAATTGAAATTCTGGTTCTATCTCTTAGTAATAAAGTAATTTACCAACATCACTCTTGTAGGGTCACAATTCAGGGCCCAGGCCCAACAGGTATGGGTTTCTGGCCCAAGGACCCCGAAACAATGAATTTATAGAGAGTGAACTACAGAACTAGGCCTTAACGAAGTGTATACTAGCTAAAATTGGGCCATGCAACAATTGAAAGTAAGAAAATCTCTTTCATATCCATTAGATATTTAGTCTGAGGAGACGTGGAGGATGTATATCGGTCCCCGCTCAAAGGTTATGGTTCTAACACTATTCTTCTGTTCTAAGTTCCTTTTTTCTCCGTCCCTTTCTTCATGGGGACTCCCCTCTCTTATATAGCCCTCTTGAAGTCATCAGGGCCTTACATTTGTTGATCATCTGGACCTTCACTTGAGTGCCTGTCTCATCGGACACCCCCTCATCTTTCTGTGAATTGTGGTAGCTAAGACAACACAGTTCACAAATCCTCTCCACATTAATGCAGCCAGAAAAGTAGCTGTCATGCATTTAATGTGGCAGCTGCAGCCTCACCCTTGGCATCCTACGCTTTCTTCCTTCTTACAGGCTTGTGGGACTCATCCTTGTTACTAATGCTCGTTGGGGTGGATCCTTCTAGCAGGCAAAGTGTATGTTTGAGCCACATTTGGTACGTCCGAGGAGGCATTTCTCTTCGAACCGCCTTTTAAACATCTTCAAGCCCACAAGAATTGGGCCGGGAGCCCTTTTGGCACTCACGCCATCTCCTCGGATGTGGTCGAATTTTCCATACGGGACCCAAGGCTCATTGTATGATCTTGGACCTTTGCCCCTACAATAGCTCCTCAAAATTCCGGGTTTTCCCTCTTATCTGAGGAGAAAAGGTGGGATTTTGATACTTATGAGATTACTTATTATAATTTCTTGACTCACGCGTGTGGAAGTACAGCCTCACGTGCCTCATTACTACTACTGGCGTTTCGTAACCCACGAGGCGCTATTAATTGCGCCAGGCGGCTTTATATCCCCCGCATCCAACGGTGGGGCGCCTAATCAACGATTGATATTTCCCCAATCCTTTGGGCAAGAGTAAGGCCGTTCAGTTTCTCCTTGCTATATAAGGCTTCTGAGGGGAATTACTTCCTTTTTTTAGAAAAAGCACTCAAACGTCCCAGAGCACTCCAGTACTTCCTTTTGCAAAACATACAAAACTCCATAGCCACTCCCGTGAGGATTTCCGGCGAGTTCTTCGCTAGCTCAAGAGGTTTAAGATCTTCGCTCCCGTAAGTGTTCATTTCCGTATTCCTTAACTTTTCCTCTCTGTTGTCTTTCCCGGCTTCCTTTCCTAAGTAAACCTTCTTCGTATCACCTAGGGTTAGTAGGATGGGTAAGTTTGAGAAATTGGTAGATTCTCCAGCCGGTATGGAAGGTTTCAAGGCCAAATACCGTATCCCGCTGGGAGTAGGTCTAGAATATTGCTCCTCGGACCAGATCTTAACCAAGAAAGGGACGGGGCAGGTCGCCATTCCAATGATAGCTTTCATAGAAGGAGGAATGACGATCCCCATGGGGAGGATAACTAGGGATTATTTACGCGGTCATAGGTTGGCCCCCCACCAGTGCGTCGCGAACATATTCCGAATCCTAGGGTGCGTAGACACTCAGAATGAACAGATGAACCTCGGCCTCTCATGACACGATGTAGTTCACTTGTATGAATGCCATTGCCTCAAAGAGTCATATTACCTGAAATCCAAGTCCGACAAGGTGAGGCTGATATCCTACCTTCCCAAGTCCAACAAAGGCTTAAAGGACGACCATTTAATCGTCTCCGGAGCATGGCACGACGGTCTGCACTGCCCAATTAGGACGGGAACACTAGGTGGGGCACTGTAGGGTCAAATCCCTCGGCGGGGATCTTAGTTTTGAGCTTTCCTCTCACTTATTTCTGTTTTGGTTTTGATTATTTTCCTTCTTGGACTGACATAACCCTCCCTTTGGGTATTTTACAGACAAAGAATAAACAACTCTGAGGATAAGTTTGGTCAACGTCCAAGCCCTCAACTTCCTTCTAAGATCCGAGATCTTTGTGAGTGAGGACGGGCAATTACGTACCTCTCCCCTTATCTGGACTATGAGCCCCTTTCTCACGCTTTTGTGGATGCGGGTCAAGCCATAAGGGCTGGAAGTCTCCGGTTAGCTCGTATCAACGTTTCTAAACCAGGCTTTCTTTCTCGGAGAGACCTACCACCAGCCCAACTGCCCATTCAACGTGTTCTCCAAAAGGTAGCCGCCCCAGGAGAAGGAGTTGACTCCTCGCATTCATCTCTTGAGGCTGAAATCGACCAATTCCGCTTCGCCGAGGAGGGAGAGGTGTTAACCAGGCCTTTAGAGCTCTCAGATTCCGGCTCGAACATTGATCGTTTCTTAGCGGCTCATACTCTTAGCCTGGTAATTGCTCAGATTGACACGAGCCAAGAGGTTAAAGAGGAGGATATGGACTTGAAGCCGAGGTCCGATCTAAGGGGCCTTTTATCCAATAGAAACAAGGGGCAGTCTTCCAAGGATGCCCCCAAGGAGCAGGTTCCAGCCAAGCTTCCCCCTCTTCTTCCTCCCTCCACTGATCCCGCGTTATAACCCCTTCCTAATTTGAGGCGGAAGAGGCCAGTGGAAGAATTGGAAAAGGGTGAGGTCAACCCTGAAAAGGCCAAACAACAAAAGAAAGGTAAAGAGCCCAAGGAAAAGAGGACAAGGTCCGTTAATAGCCGAGAGGAGGCGACTATTAAGAGGGAACAACGCACCTGGTCTCCCTGCTTAGAGCTGGAACGCGCCCCTATTTCATGGGACGCAACTCTTTGGGAGTCCCAACGAGGGCAGGTGTCTTATCTCGCCGAGGCCCTACAGCAGCCCCTCCTTCTGCCTCGTGACATGGAAGGGCTCTGAGCTACCCGGCAACTGGATCTTTTCATGTCGTTGAAGAGAGATCTAGTCATGGTAAAACGAAAACTCTTCCTTGTTCAGTTCCTTTATTCCATGCTTATCTATTCATCATTTTCCTTCTAATGATTCTTCCATTACTCCTGTGCAGGTTACTCAACAAATCTTCATGGCTGAGGAATGGGCGAAGAAATCTCGGGAAGATCTGAATACTAAGGTTCGGTCTTGTCTTGCTGCGGAGAAGGCTGCAGGTGCTCTCAAGCTGGAAAAAGAGCGTCTGGGCAAGGAGATAAAAGAGGCACTTAAGGCTCGAGACAGTGCTGAGGCAGGCCTTAAGACTACAACAAAGCAGGCCGAGGACATGCGCCAACAGTTTCATCTATCCGAAATAAACCTTGCAACCGAGAAGTAGATGGTCTCAGACTTTAAGGCACAGCTACTACAGACAAAAGAGGCAGCTCGCCTGGCCAAGGAGGCGGCTAAGGCTGCGGTGGCAACCTCCTATGAGCGCAGAGTGGTGGATATTGAGGCCAGGCTAATCAAGGAGGTGGCTACGGTCTACAGGGACTACATCACCATGTCCTGGGGGGTAGCCTTGGATTGGGCGGCAGTTCCTATGGACTCCGACCTTAGGAAGATTGAGAATATCTTATTTCCTGAAGATATTCGCAAGATTCCGGGTTCGGTTCCTCCTAAGGAGCCCCCTTCTGTTCCGACCACTGCTCTAGATTCCCTCATACCTGAAGAAAAAAGAGGGAACGGGGAGGTGCAGCCACCAGCTAAGGACAAGTCACATGAGGACGCCCTCACTATAAGGGACGTTGTCACACAAGCCAAGGAGGTCGGACCCAAGCCCATGGCAGAAGGTGATCACCCCGAGACAGAGGTCCCTGCTAAGAGCTCAGCTCAAGATAAAGCTTAGGACATTAGTGTAGGGCTTTTCTTGTAGTTGTTTTGTTCTGTCTTTCATTTCCTTAGCTTTTGTTGACGCTTGTAAGATGACACCTCTTGGAACTAAATGAATGATATAATTTCTTTTTTGAATTTTGTTTTACTGCTTCCATTTTTGCCTTTATTAAGAATAAACCTCGACTATGTTACTAAATTTCTGAGGACAAACCGTTACTCATAGTTTAAGCAATACAGCTAAGTATGAATGAAAGAATGATAGTTAATTTTCCCCAAACCCATGGCCCGAGGAGCCACGCAGACCTTGGGTTCTATTTAACACTTAGATAAAAACTGTGTCGTGGTTAATTTCCCCCAAGCCTGTGGTCCGAGGAGCCATGCAAGACTAGGGTTCTATTTAACACTTAGATAAAAACAGCATCGTGGTTAATTTCCTCCAAACCTGTGGTCTAAGGAGCCACACAGGACTAGGGTTCTGTTTAACTCTTAGATAAAAACGAACAGTGGGTGGCACCATGAATATGAACTTTCATTAATAATAGTACCTTTTCAGGTTATTTACATTCCAAGGACGTGACACTAAATGTTCATCCAAATCTTCTAAAAAGTAGGCCCCTATGCCAGCCACCGAGGTGATACGATATGACCCTTCCCAATTTCGTCCGAGCTTTCCCCACACGGGATTTCTTGTAGTGCCCAGGACTTTTCTTAATACCAGGTCCCTAGGTGCTAGTGGTCTCAACTTCACCTTGGCATCATAACCTTGTTTAAGTTTATATTGGTAGTAGGCGAGTTGGACCATTGCTCTTTCCCTTCTTTCCTCAATGAGGTCTAAGCTTTTTTCCAACAGCCCGTTGTTAACATTAGGATAGAATGTGCTGGTCTTCAGCGTTGGAAAGTTTGTTTCTAGAGGGATGACAGCCTCGGCTCCATAGGTCATCGAAAAGGGGGTCTCCCCTGTGGATCTACGCGACGTGGTGCGGTATGTCCACAGGACATGGGGCAATTCTTCTACCCATCTCCCTTTCGCGTCATCTAACCTCTTCTTCAACCCATTTACTATGACTTTGTTGACAGTTTCGGCCTGCCCATTCCCCTGTGGGTAAGCCTATTCGCAATTCCCAACTCGGCGCAATACCTTCTAAAAGCCTTACTATCGAATTAGAGACCGTTGTCCGAGATTAGGGTGTGAAGGACTCCGAACCTGGTGACGATGTTCTTCCAAATAAATTTCTTGGCATCTACGTCTCTAATGTTTGCCAATGGCTTGGCTTCGACCCATTTCATGAAATAATCAGTGCCGACAAGAAGGAACCTTTTGTTCCCCGATGCTTTGGGAAATGGTCCTAGGATATCCAGGCCCCATTGTGCAAACGGCCAAAGGCTGGACAGCGAATTGAGGGTCCCGCCTGGTTAATGTATATTTGGGGCGAACTTCTGGCATTAGTCGCACTTCTTCACGTATTCGTGCGCCTCTTTCTGCATGCTTGGCCACCAATAACCTTGGGTTATGGCTCTATAGGACAGGGATCTACCCCCGGTATGGCTCCCACAAAGTCCTTCGTGCAATTCCTCTAGGATAAGCTCCGTGGCATTTGGGTGTACGCATAGCAAGTACGGTCTTGAAAATGAACGTTTATACAGTCCTCGGACAGCCAGAATCGAGAAGCCTTTCTTCTAATCTTGTCGGCCTCGCTCTTCTCTTCGGGTAAGGCATCTTCCTTTAAAAATAGTATTAAAGGATCCATCCAGTTAGGCCCTGCCCTGACGCTGTGAACATGCATCATCCTGGCTTTCACCACCAAGGGTCTGTGTAGATCTTCCACGAGTATAACCCGAGGTAGGCATTGCGTTGAGGAGGTGGCTAACGTGGAAAGAGAATAAGCATGGGTGTTTCCACTCCTGGATACATGCATTAGGCTGAAAAAGTTAAAACGCGCCCGCAAGTGCTTAGCTTGGACTAAGTACTCTTGCATTCTTTCATCCCTTGCCTTCAGTTCCCCATTTACTTGTCCTACAACAAGTCTTGAGTCCGAGAATACGTTTATAGATTTCCCACCCAGTTTCTCGACCATAGACATTCCTTCCAACAGGGCCTCATATTCTGACTCGTTATCCGTGGCCGAGAAACCCAGTCTTAGCGATTTTTCGATGGTAATCCCCTCGAGGGAAATCAGGACAAGCCCCACCCCGGAGCCCCTTTGATTGGCCGCGCCGTCAATGTATGCTTTCCAATAAGTGGGCTCTTATTGAGAGACTGTGCCGACTAGTTTTTCGTCTGTGCTTAGTGCCCCTCCCCCTTCTTTTGGTGAGGGTTCCGCAAACTCAGCTACCAGATCTGCGAGAACTTGGCCCTTCACAGCGGTGCGGGGCATATACCTAATATCGAAGGCGCCAAGAATGTTCCCCCACTTAGCTATTCTCCCTGTGTAATCGGCACTCCGGAGTATGGATCTGAGCGGGAGTTGGGTTAATACAACAACGGTGTGTGCCTGGAAATAGTGGGGGAGCTTTCGCGTGGCTTGTACGATTGCTAGGACAGCCTTTTCCAAAGGGAGGTAACAGATCTCTGCTTCATGCAACAACTTGCTCACATAGTAGACAGGCCGTTGTGTGTCATTGTCCTCTTGGATCAGCACTAGGCTCACCGCGTGAGGGGCCACAGCAATGTAGGCGAATAGAACCTTGTCGGCTTCAGGACTGGACATGATTGGCGGCCGAGACAGATACTCCTTAAGCTGTTGGAAGGCTAAGACGCATTCTTCAGTCCACTTGAACCCTTTTCACTTGTTTAATAAGAGGAAGAAAGGCTTGCACCTGTCCGCCGAGCAAGAGATAAAACGGTTCAAGGCGGCAATCATGCCGGTGAGCTTTTGGACTTCTTTGGGGTTCCAAGGAGGCTGCATATTGTTAATAGCTCTAATCTGGTTGGGGCTGACTTCAATACCTCTATGGGTCATCATATAACCCAAGAATTTCCCTGATCCAACTCCGAACGAACATTTCGATGCTTTTAGGCGCAGCCTGCATTTTCTCAGAATTTCAAAGATATCGTCGAGGTCTCTCACGTGATCGTACACTAACTTGCTCTTCACCACCATGTCGTCTATATAGACTTCGATGCTCTTGCCCATTTGTAGTTCAAACATCCTGGTCATCATCCTCTAGTAGGTCGACTCGGCGTTCTTCAAGCCAAAGGGCATTACCTTATAGTGGTAGTTTCCAACGGGGGTGACAAAAGCCATTTTTTCTTGGTCATTGACGACCAGGGGTATTTGATGGTATCCTTGAAAGGCGTCTAAAAAGTTCATTCGAGGGTGTCCCACGGTCGAATCCATCAATCGATCTATCCGAGGCATAGGGAAAGGATCCTTCAGGCAGGCCCTATTCAGGTCTATGAAGTCCACGCAGACTCGCCACTTCCCACTCTTCTTCTTCACCACAACTATATTGGCCAGCCACTCGGGGTAAAAAACTTCTTTGATAGCCCCTACTTTCTTTAATTTCATCACCTCCTCCCTCACCGTGTCCGTATGCTCTTTCGACGGTTTTCGAGAAGGTTGTTTCTTAAGTGTCACGGCCGGACTAACGTTAAGATTGTGGCAGATGAAATTCGGATCGACCCCTGGAGCCTCGTAGGCATCCCATGCAAACACGTCCACATTTTTTCTGAGAAAATCAATCAGCTTTTCCTTTTCTTGGGGCGGCAGTTCCGAGCCGACCTGAAAAAATCTTTCTGGATCGGAGCCCACAAGAACTTTTTCCAAATCCTCACAACTCGCCTCCTCGGCGGGTCCCCCACTATCGGAGGCCAGGGCTGGGGTTGTTAATTGTTATAAGCCATTCTCGGTAGTGGTAGAAGGCTCAGTACTCGGTCGTAGCAAGATGGCGAACACTATGCATTGCCGAGCCATGGCTTGGTCCCCTATCACTTCTTTGACCTGACCCTCCGACGAGTACTTCACCTTTTGGTGTAGGATTGATGATACAACTCCTAGGGTGTGAAGCCACGGTTTGGCTACAATGGCGGTGTAGGGCGAATATGCATCCACCATTATGAAGTCCACCTCCACTATATCCGAGCCTATTTGTATAGGCAGCCTAATTTGGCCTTTCAGAGTAACAGTTTTCCCTTCGAAACTCACCAAAGGGGAGTCATATGCCATTAGGTCTTCTGGTCGCAGCTTCAGCCCCTTATACAAGTCAAGGTACATTACCTCCACGGCACTGCCCTGGTCACCCTCCTCATGTCATATCCCCCAATCCTGAGTGTGACAACTAGAGTATCGTCGTGGGGCTGGGTGGTTCCAACTTTATCCTCATCTGAGAATCCGAGTATGGGCAAGACCATCCCTTTGACCCTCTTAGACTCCCGGTCGTCAGCTTCCATGGAGAGTCGGGCCACCGACATCACTCTGAAAGGATGGGAGCCAGTGGGCGGTCTCAATGTGCTTTGCCTTACCTCGATGCTCGGCTGCTCCTGCCGTCCAACAGGATGATGCAAGAGGTGTCTCAGCTTTCCCTCTCGGATCAGCCAGTCCAAGTGGTTTTTCAGATTTCTGCAGTCATCGATGATGTGGCCAGGTTCCTGGTGATACTCACAATATAGGTTCTGGTTACGCTTTGCAGGGTCGCCTGCCATCCTACTTGGCCATTGAAAGAACGATTCATTCTTGACCTTCTCTAAGATCTTATGTAATGGTTCCCAGAACACAGCATGGACTGCCTGTGCCCCGGTAGATCCAGACTGTTCCGAGTAATCCCTTCTCAGCCGGTTACTGTTGTTAAATCGATCCGACCTGAAGTCCCTCCTCTCCAGAGGGACAACCTTCGCCTTACCCTTTCCCGTCTATTGGTCCTCTTTGACCCTCTTGTACTTGTCGATTCGATCCATGAGTTGGCGCACGCTGGTGACCGGTTTCCCAGTCAGGGACTTTCTTAAACCGTGCTCTATCAGTAGGCCTCTCTTGAATGTGCTGATGGCGACGTCATCGTAATTTCCCTCTATCTCGTTATACATCTCCCAATACCTATCCGAGTAGGCCTTCAGGGTCTCTCCTTCTCACATGGACAAGGACAGGAGGGAATCTAAGGGCTGAGGAACCCTGCTACTCGTTATGAAGAAAGCACCGAAAGACTGTGTTAGCTGCTTAAAAGAATTGATAGAGTTTGGCTTGAGGCTGTCAAACCATCTCATCGCCATAGGTCCCAAACTGGACGGAAACACTTTGCACATCAATACCTCGTCCCTGGAATGGATGGCCATCCTCTGGTTAAACTGGCTTACGTGTTCTACGGGGTCCGTCCGACCATTATATATGGCAAAAACGGGTTGGTGGAACAGCCGAGGAAGCTCAACCCCCTCTATCCTACGCGTGAAGGGTGACTGAGAGATGCGGTCCAAGGCCTTGCGTATGGCGTCATTTGCTAGGCCCTTGTAAGACGGGCTTTTGCGGTCGCGTTTGTGAGGTTGCTCTTCCTCATAGGAGAAGGTTTCACTTGGCGGGGTTCTCGATCTTCGCCTGTACTCATTGTCCTCCTCATTGCTGGTGTCTGGACTGGGGGAAGGACGCCTTGGCTGCGCTCGGCGCAACTTCTTCTTCAAGTTGTCGATTTCTTGCTGTAGAGCCCTATTATCATCCCGCTTTTGGGTTGCGTGACCTTTTCCTTTCACGCGACTTCTGCTCATGTGGGAGGTATTTACGCAACCCTGTCATCGCTTGTCCTGATCTCTTTCTCGTTCGAGGTTCAAAAACTTGTCCTCTTGTTGGGAGTCTGCGTGTCCCGTTTGGCACGGATCTGATCCTTCCATCTCTAACGGTCTCACTTATTGAGGCACAAGTTCTCCCCACGGACGGCGCCAATTATAAGGTCACAATTCAGGGCCCAGGCCTAACAGGTATAAGTTTCTGGCCCAAGGACCTCGAATTAGGCCTTAACGAAGTATATACTAGTTAAAATTGGGCCATGCAACAATTGAAAGTAAGAAAATCCCCTTCATGTCCATTAGATATTCAGTCTGAGGAGACGTGGAGGATGTATATCGGTCCCTGCTCAAAGGCTATGGTTCTAACACTGTTCTTCTGTTCTAAGTTCCTTTTTTCTCCGTCCCTTTCTTCATGGGGACTCCCCTCTCTTATATAGCCCTCTTGAAGTCATCAGGGTCTTACATTTGTTGATCATCTAGACCTTCACTTGAGTGTCTGTCCCATCGGACACCCCCCTCATCTTTCTGTGAGTTGTGGTAGTCAAGGCAACACTGTTCACAAGTTCTCTCCACATTAATGCGGCTAGAAAAGTAGCTGTCATGCATTTAATGTGGCAGCTGTAGCTTCACCCTTGGCATCCTACGCTTTCTTCCTTCTTACGGGTTTGTGGGACTCATCCTTGTTACTAATGCTCGTTGGAGTGGATCCTTCTAACAGGCAGAGTGCATGTTTGAGCCATATTTGGTACGTCCGAGGAGGTATTTCTCCTCGGACCGCCTTTTAAACATCTTCAGGCTCACAAGAATTGGGCCAAAAGGGCCCTTTTGGCACTCACTCCTTCTCCTCGAACGTGGTCGAATTTTGCATACGGGACCCAAGGCCCATTGTATGATATTGGGCCTTTGCCCCTACAACTCTAATAAAACTAAGAAAAAGACGAAATGAAGATGATATATTGTTAACACCTTAGCCACAAAAATAAAAGTCAGTCCCCATATCTAAGGTAAAAATTTGAATTGAATGACCCTACTAATTCAAGATTCTTTATGAAAAATTTAAGCAAGATCTTATCCTAAAGGAGTTGGGAACAACTAATTTAGTTTAGTTTTTTTTTTTTTTTTTTTGAAAGTGTGCTAAAATATATTATACTTTGAAAAAGTGAGAAAAAGTAAGAAAAAAAATGAAGTTTTAAAAATTTGTACATAAAAGATAAACAAAAACAAAAAGCTAATTTATAAGCTAATCTCAAACACACAAGAAGCACTAAAAGTGAAAAATGCACAACAAAACTGTATGGTAGAGGAAATTGGAATAAGAGGGAAGATTTTTTTTTTTTTTTTTTAATTCCTTTTTGATTTAGTGGGAAATCAGCAAACTAATAAAGTTTTTTTTTTTTTTTTTTTGAGAGAGAGTTTCAATCTATAGCATCTGCTCCTAATAGTTGCTATTTATCATCAAACCAAGACACCAATTATTTTTTGTGTAAGCGGGAAGTGAATTTTAGATCTCTTATTAAACCACAAGAGACTTTACCAATTAAGCTAACTAAAACCCACACAAACTAATAGAGTTATTTGAGGAGAAGGATATGAAAGGGAGTTAATTAATAGAAAGGGTCATTGTGCTAAAATGTAAGAGATGAATTTGTTACTTTTTAATGAGAAACTGCTGCATAAACTCTCATTAAAAGGAAAACAAAAGGGCTACAATGGCCTGGATGGGCCCAGACCATTTCCAACCCGAGGGGAAAAGCCATAAAAACCAAGCTTATGGGCTTTGGAGAGTCAGAGACTACAAACCTTGCAGCTTTAGCTTCAGCCCAGTTGATCAAACATTAGCCTCTACAAAGTTAGATTGAAGCTAGAGACTTCTCCTCCGAAACCAATTGATTCCTCGCCCACCATAGCTAGTCACAGCGGATGGCTGCAAAACATTTGCCTTTTGCAATGGTATAAAACGAGCAAGGCTATAGACACAATAGTTTTCACAAAAAGCTTCACATATGCTTAGTTAATTGGTTATTATTGATTTTCATATGAGCTCACCACTAACACTACTTTATTATTTAACAAAAACAACTTACCACCTCAAGTAGTTTCAATATACATAGTGTATTGTTTCACACTTAATATATATAGTGTGTATACTTTATATAAATAATGTAAACACTTTCGTATAAAGTGTCCAAAATTTTGAAAAATATTCATATTTAGTACACATAGTGTGTAGCTAAGTTTATAAAGGAAGTGTGAGGCCATCAAACGTTTTTTAAGAAGGGAAGAAGGGGGTGTTGGTGGTTTTGCCGTTTAGGAGACCAGACAAGAAAAGATAACCAGGCCTAACAAGCAAATGAGACAACAAAAGAGAACATATAGACCATCCCCAAACCCAATTTGACACGTATGGAAATGGAAGCAACAAAGCAGCTCGCCTGCTCTCATGCAACAAAAAAAAAAAAATTATTCAAAAACTTATCAAAAGCAGAATTATATATAAATGTCTCACGCGTGGTACAAAAGGAATTAATTATTATTTCTTATCCAATAGTTGAAATCTCGAAATAGGTTTAAACAATATCAGGATTAAGTATACTATAGTTTTGTACATCACATGCTCTTTTCCTGCGTTCTCCAAAAAAAAAAATTTGGGAAGTGTCATCTACGTAACGTTATGTCAATTGTCAAGACTTGTTTCTTTCTCTTATTAAAAAAATGAAAAACATGTGATGAGCATTTTTTAAAAATAAAATAAAATTGAAAATGCAAGCATGCATGGTGATAAAATTTGAAGTTGCCCCATCTATTTGGCGTATTACAAAAGCAATTAAGAGCATCGAGAACATATATTTTAGCCAAGATTGTGATTAGGAGAAACCAAGATTATATTAGAGCGTAAGTAATTAATTACCAGGTTCACATTCTATATATACATTCTTATTGAATATATGAAAGTATTAAAGTCATGGAGAATTATAGATTGTAAGAGGATAATTAAGTGAATTTTATTTCCCCTTAAAAACCAAACAAGAAAATCGAGTAGCATAACATGAAGGAGTTGTGGTGGTGGTCTGATGACTCTGATAAGTCATCTAGAGGTACAGTAGGTAATAATATTTAGAACTATTATTGTTAGATGCTATGCTATGTATATGTTCGTAAGTTCACTAAATGCTAGTGAGTCATGAAGCAGTGCATAATGGCACTGGCATACAATTTCTTTATTGATCATTAAGCCTTAATTATATAAAACTAACAAAACAAACTTATCATAGCCATATAGGCATGCCAAACATTTAATTTAGGTTAACAAACCAAGAGACAACTCATGCAAGAATATGTCAGACCCCACAAAAGAATCAATTATTTTTCCATTTCTTGTATCTTGAATACATGTTCACAAGCAACATCCAAAAACAAACAATAGAAATCAAAGATTCCCTTAACCCTAACTGTGAGGAAAGCTCAACATCTCTCTAGTCTTTCTCTCTCTACTTGTTATGCAGAGGATTAGCTCCTGTCGGCACACCTCTCTTATCTTCTGAAGTGAAATTGTAAGAAACCTTGGAAGAAGAAAAATCAAGATCAGTAGTGAAATTTGAAATCCGTCGCGCAACTGCAGGAAATCCACAATTTGCAAAAATCAGCAGAAACACGAGTACAGCATGCAAACCCATAATCACGTACAGCCGGTGCTTTTGAATCAAGCTTGCTAATTTGGAACAGATTTAATTCAGAACCAAACCAGAAACTAGTCAAATAATAGCTAGGTTAGGCAGCTAGTAGCTTATCAAGCATCACATTGGAGAAGTGAGGTGTCCAGTGAGACAATAAGAACAAAGAATTGCATTAGCATATCCAACATATTGGCAAACTGCAATAAGCCAAAGGAGTTGCTTGAATGGAAGTATATGAAGCAGTGTAGAATTTTGAGTTTTGAAAGAATGGGTATTAGAAATTCAAGATCTCAGAAGAAACCTGTGATATCTTTGGAGGTTGATCGGCTTCTGGGAATCTAATTATTATGTCAACAAGTTCAGAAATAACATGCTTTGAACCTGGGAACACATTGACCATGTGTGGAAAGCTAGCGTGGATTATATACCTATCTTTGGAACTTCTCAGGCTAAGAAGTTCACACTCAATTGAGCCTTCAATGGTATCACCAATCTCTGGATCTTAGCAGTCTTGGAAGTTGCAAAGGACTATTCCTTTATAATAAGAACACTGTACTAGGATTTTGTGCATGTAACAAGGGAAGATACCTACTTGACACCCCACTCTGCAGATAATACAAAATGATAAAATTTAAATACAGATCCTTAAGTCTACTACATTAGATTCTTCAATTAAATTCAATTA
This sequence comes from Quercus lobata, assembly GCF_001633185.2. NCBI lineage: Eukaryota > Viridiplantae > Streptophyta > Magnoliopsida > Fagales > Fagaceae > Quercus > Quercus lobata. The sequence goes on from NC_044909.1 coordinate 38,304,910, forward strand.
TTAAGTTGTTTTAAATTTAATTGTACTTAAAAAATATAACATTATTTATGTCTTATTGGTTAATATAAACAAATATTTGAATTCAATTGGAGAACTTAATGTACTACATCGATCTAAAGTATTATATCTAAGTTAAGTGTGTGCATGCGGTGAGAAGGGGGTACAATGGGGTATGACAAAATAGGAACATAGGTGTCCCATTTTTTATCTATCTCAAAAAAGGATCATCTCAATTTAAAATGGATTTATTTTATGGATTACATTAAATGTTACAAATCTAAGACTCTGTTTGGTTGAAAAATTGGAGATGAAAAATAATTTGTTTTACACCATATGTATTTGGTTGAAATGATGGAAAAGTTGAAGAATATAGAGTAAATTACTATTATGGCTTTACTATTAAAAGTAGAAAAATGGAAATGTGCATATAATCTTGTACTTTTTTCCAATGCCATTTTCTTTCCTCTTTTCTTTTCAATTTCGAAGGAATAAAATGGTGGGTTTAGATGGAAAACTTCATTCACCCCTAATTTTCTTTCCTCTCCTTTTCCTTTCCCCATTTTTTATCATCTACATTCTCACCCCAACCAAACTCATCATAAAGGTGTATACGTGCAACATCATTTAAAATTTCTATTAATATAGATCCATATATACTGTAAGATATAATAAATAAAATCTTTTTTTAAAAGAAAAAGAAAATCTTAAATGTGAAATATATTCTCTCAAATTTCACTTGAACTTGAGAGAATCCTATTCATCCACCATTCAAGATAGATAAAACTCAAGTTAGGCAAGGCATGATGTGTTAGGACTAAGTGAACTTATAAGGATGAGAAAGATGATATGAGATGTGATTTGGATCAATTCAAAGGCAATGCTAGCTTATTAGTCATGGTTAGCACCTTAGTCGGCTTATTATGCCTTCCCTTCTTCTTTTATAGCTTAAATGTATAATTTTTAATAGTTTGATATAAATCCTTCCTACCCATTTACGATCCTACAATTTTGGCAACCAAAGCACAAAGGCACTGATGGTGAACTAAAAAATTGACTAACTCCAATTCGTCCATAAGAGTCGTCTAGATTAGAAAGGTTATCCTAACATAAGAAGGTTGTCCCTCGTAGGAAAGTCGTCCATGGGCATGAGGGTCGTCCATCAAGAAAGCACTTAGACAACCCCCAACACTTGGGAAATTTCCAAAAATGGATTTATTTACAAAAGCTTGTGAATCAGACCACATGCTACTATTTTGAAACATGAGCAAGATCCTTGTTCATCGCTATAATTTCCTACTAAGTACTTAACTTCCAATGGCAATTGGAGAAGATAAGATTGAACATTCTAACTTCTATAGCAGTTGTGAAAATTAAGTTTGAACCTTCTAACTTCTACAAATATTGGGGAAGTTACAAAACAAGTAACCACTTCAAAACTCACTATATAAGGACTCATTCGCATCAAATGGAAGTAAGTTCTCACTACACCCAAAGTTGGAATTCTAACGTTCCCAAAAAAAAAAAAAAAAAAAAAAAAAAAAAAAAAAAAAAAAAAACCTAACTTAAGCATCAGAGGGTTCTTGGCCGATTCATCCCGGTCACCTTTGATCTTGTGTCTTTTTCTTTTCAAGCCTCCCAAGCAATCACTAGCCCATTGAAGCTCAAAGCATTTGCCCTACTGATTTTCTTTGCATCATTATGCACCATTTAGGATTTACAGATAATGTGAATGGCCCAATTTAATTTTAGGAATAGGCCCAACTATGTGGACTGTACAAAAAGTCCCCATCTAGCGTTGCCAAACTACAAATGTCCTCGTTGTACTGTAGCATATCATGCCACCATTCGCCTCCTCTCTCAACCCAATTTCCCTAATCCAAAATTTCAAACATTGAATGAGACACATATAGGCTTTGGTTGAGTTATATGGTTTTTGGAAAATTGGTGGGCCAGTGGACGTCCAGACATTAATCTTGGGCCGTCCATATGTTATCCTTCGGCTACAACATTTTGAACTTAACAATGTCCACCATTAAATGGGCTGTCACGATACTGGCTTGGGCTCTATCGTATCAACTCTCTTTTTTCCATGGGCCCCCATGTTAATAAGTGACACATTACAAAAATAGTGAAGTGCTCTACTTATCATTGTAGTGTTATTTTTATCTCTATTAAGAGAATTTAAAAAGTTAGTTATGACATTAGAAAATTTCAAAAATGCCATAATTCTTATTCTTAAAAAATAAAAAATAGGGTTAAAATTTTAATTCAACAAAATTAAAAAAAAAAAAAAAAACTTTTTTCCTAAAAATTAACACTTTTTATTTAAATATATTTCATGTACATTTAATACATTTTTTTCCCTATAAACTAGCACATACTAAACCAACAATTTACTCTATTTCAAATCCTAAATTTTAATTTCTTAAAAATTCTTTCTTGTGTAAACTTACTAACAATAGATAAATTCAAATTAAAAAATTACATTAAACTCAAAATAAAAAAACAAAAAAAGCCTCATTGCACATGCAGAGTACGTGTGATACGGCTAGTTTATATTATGAATTTGGGGCCACGAGTTTCTTCTTTTTTTCTTTTTTTCTTTTAAAAAAAAAAAAAAATGATGTCTAGGAAATATCAAAAAGTGTCAACCAGGGGTGTGCACGTTCGATCGATTCGATTTTTTTCCAAATTTATTACCGAGCCGATAGAAATCGGTTTTCTCATAATTAGAACTGATGCACACCACCTAAGGTCGGTTTTCCGACCTATTGCAGTGCCTTTTTTTGCGGTCGGTTTGATCGGTTTAAAATTATTCAAGACTTTAAGAAAATGCAAAATGTTCAAGCCAAATATCAATACACCAACCTGTTCAAAACTTCAAGCAAATATGAACTTTTATTTATTTATTAAGCTGTTAAAGTAGGCTGACAAAGTCAAACTCTAATTTTTTTAGCAATTAACCTGTTCAATGTCCAATAGTTCATCTAAACAAAATGTCCAACAGAGTAACAATTGAAGTTGAGGTGGACTTAGAGTCTTAGAAAAATATTCATATTGTCAGATAGCTCAAGAACTTAAGTTAAGAGCGAGAGGTGAGAGAGAAACAGTACCCTAAAAAAAAAAAAAAAACTTTTCAATAGCACCCTGTGAAACATATTATTGCATTGTTTTCTTCTTCAGTACAAAGATAGAAGCAAATCCCAAAACCATCCCCTTTTCTACGTTATATCCTCAGCAACCAAAGTACCTAAACACACTAATGGCCTGTTTGGATGGAGGAGGGGGAGTGGAGGGAGTAGAGTAGAGTTGGCTAAAAATAAGCTAATTTTGTGTTAAATCTACCCTATTCTCCCTCCCTCCCCCTCAATCCAAATGAACCATAAATTCACTAACAGTACACAATCAAAAAGTCAAAGCAATCAAACTTTATGCTTTGGATTTCTCTACAGACTAACACAAAGCCACAAACCATTTCTATGTTACCCATAAAAAGAATTATTATTATAATCACTTCCTGATGTGGTGTTTGTTGTCTAGTGAGCGGTGAGACAATGAGAGTGAGAATTGAGAACTGTGAGGCAAGAGAAAAAAGTTAGGTGAGAGGAGGAAAAGAAAGAATATATTGTAGGCTCACTTGACCTAGCACAAAACGACAACATTTAGTTTTTTTTTTTTTTTACTTCCTACAGTAAACACACCGTTATATATATATCGGTCGGTTCAGGAGATTTTGGTTTCAGGTTTCAATTCCGTTGGCTTCATCGCTCCGGTGTCAGATTGCCTCTCGCCCTCCACTAGCCGGCCTCGGCTCAGTCAGTCGATCCCACTAGCGGTGCGACTACATCAGCGTCGGTCAGTCTTGTCGTCTCTGGTACTAGTTTGCACAATCCTAGTGTTAACCAGTTAAGCTACATGGTCCACAAGCTTAGGAAAAAGTATTTTGTATCAAATGATATTATGTCATTTGTATCAAAATCCAATAAACGAGAGATATATATGCAAAAATAACTACCCACTAACACATGTCTTTCAATTGTTAGTGGGTTAGTTAATTTTTGCTAACATATCTCACACTTATTAGATTTTGATACTGCTAATATGGTATACCTTCTTCAAGTTTAGGGGTATTAGTTTGCTAAAAAAAAAAAAAAGGAGTTCCATGAAATTTAATTTTCAATCATCAAAATATGAAAATAATTAGACCATCTTACGGTTCCCCAAACGGTTAGTATCCACTTCTCTAGAGCCCATCGTATGATAAAATCCAAGATAGTTATAGGCCCAAATGTACTACAAGAGTGGGCTCACTGGGCCAAGTTATCGGTAGCCATCTTTTGACTCCTATTAACAACAGAGGCTTTCCCAAGAAATTATCCTAGGTGATTCGAAATGACTGTCCAAAACAGTTCTTATCACAACTTTTTGGTAAGTTTTGCTAGCGTCTATGAACAATTTTCCCCCCATCAATTGTAAAATCCAATTTTTTTCTCTCACAAAAATTTTAATTAGGGTCTCATTACTTATGTGGTTGTTAAAATTTCGAATAGTAGGAACTTACTATTCTAGAATTGCTAAATGATCTAAATCGCATTATAATCTTTTATTAGTAGAATTGCGGTTGAGTTTAGATTGAAATCATGAAGTTGGTGGGATTGAGAGTTTGAGATCGTATCACATTCCCTCATGATCCTAAATTTGCATATGTTTATAGTCAATTATTTGCACCTTTTTAAGATGGAGAAAATTTTATAAGTGAGCTTGGAGTTGGATGAGACTTATCACTAGTCGTGATTCACGACCTTGTGAGTTGTGTATATATATATAGTGTTCTGATCACGACAGGGTACGAGGGTGTATATAAAAACTGAGGACTTTCAAAAATGGTTAATGACCATTGATTGTGAGTGTAGGGAATTTAACCTAAATCCCAACCTGTGAGAAACAAAAAATAGAGAAAACACACGCCAAAGAGAAAACAATCACACGCACAAGACAGTATTTACATGGTTCGGCAATTTGCCTACGTCCACGGAGTTGCAGGGATTTTACTATTATCAAGGAAAAGTACAAAGTGCAGCTACAATATTTTTCTCTCACAAAAACATGGCAACACCACCCACAATAAAACCCTAATCACCAAAGTCGGTTTCTATATAAAAACAGGCCAAAAAAAATTTCCACTTGGGTCTATCGGCCCAAGCCTCCGCTCCATGGACTAAGCCTCAGTAAATCTCCTATTAAAAACCACGCAATATTATTCGAGTCGGGTCAGATCGTCGAATTGGATCAAACAAAATTAGGCTCCACAAAGCCCAACAGTGAGTGTCTGTACTTTTGGTACAATATACATATATGTATTAGTAGTTCATATATCTATCATTGATCAATCAAAAAGGAATTAGGCTCCACAAAGCCCAACAGTGAGTATCTGTACTTTTGGTACAATATACATATATGTATTAGTAGTTCATATATCTATCATTGATCAATCAAAAAGGCATTTGTGCATATAATTAATTTCTATATATCTATCACTGTGCACTCAAATCAAGTTGTTGACAGGGAGCAAACTTTCAAAGGATGTCAAGTATCACTTGTGCAGTTGGGTTTAGGTGTAGAATTGAATATTTTTGAACAGTCTTTATAGTACTGGGTGTTAGTTCAAATTTCAATGATGGTTTTGTATTTTAATCATATTTAATATTTATTTAGTTTATTTTAGATTATCATTCTTTTCTTTTGGGGATGCAAAAAAAGACCTTTGAATTTGGAATGTAGAGGGTTTCTTTAAAGTTGAATCAATATTTGAATTTGACGATTCTTGATCTGATCTAGAAAATTTGCCAACTAATTTTGTATAGTATCTTGATTACTCAACTAAAGCTTATGAGTTATGGATTTCAAGATATTCAACCATACAACTTATACCGCAATGATTACTGATGTGCATGGACCAAATGTTAATGAATAATCTATGTATGCAACTAGGGCGGCTGCCCTATTATAAAGCTATGATGTTCTAGACTTTGCTTGGAATAAGTACTTTGACAATGAAATATACCATTTGCTCTCATCCAAAGTTTGAGAAGTTAGGCTCTTGGTCAAAACAAATTGAATTCGGGCAACCTGGAGAAAATCAACTCTTTGGATTTACTTTGGCATAAACATGTCATGTTTGCATGATCTTCAACAAGAATCGAGATACTGTAAAGCATGATTTGATATTCAGGGAATACAGAAGTTGGTTTGGAGAAATTAAGTTAAGGGTTCCATTGATGAATGACTTTTAATGGACTGATGTCTTAATTCGCACCTTAATTTGGTCTTGCATGTGAGGATGTTTGGCAATGTCTTCACTGGGTGGTATGTGTCATATTATTTTATCAATATGATCATCCACTTAATTTACTTGAACCCTTGCCTATAAATAGGTCATTTATTGAGCCAAATAAGCAAGGGTAGCCAAGTGGAATGAAGTAGAATTGTGAGGATCAATCACAGTTGGTTTCTAACATGTCTCCAATTATTTAAGATTTGAATATTCTAAAATCTCTATCTTATCTTTACCAATATTTCTCGCAATCTCTTTTTAAGAAAATTATTAGGTACTTCTGGAATACAACTCTCTTCTCTCACATTCATGGTAGATCCCACCATGAATTTGATTAGTGGGATCCATCATGAATATGATAGGGGAAAATATCATGTCATTGTACTTCTAGAATACCTAATAATTACTCCTCTCTTTAGCTTCTTCTTCAAACCATTCTGTTATGATTCTAATATCCCACATGGATTAAGTGTAAGCTTAACCATATGTTTTAAGAAGTTCTTGGGCACCCTTCCTTTGCAATCTAGCTTTCAAATGTGAGTTCTACCCATGGGTACTTTTTGGAATACAACTCTCTCCTCTCACATTCATGGTAGATCCCACCACGAATTTGATTAGTGGGATTCATCATGAATATGATAGGGGAAAGTATCACACCATTGTACTTCTAAAATACCTAATAATTACTCCTCTCTTTAGCTTCTTCTTCAAACCATTCTGTTATGATGCTAATATCTCACATGGATTAAGTGTAAGATTAACCATGTGTTTTAATAAACTCTTGGGCACCCTTCCTTTGCAAGTTGATTTTCAAATGTGAGTTCTACCCATGGGTTCCTAACATTTGGTATCAATACTAACTATTGCATCGAGTAATCGATCATAACTCATTGAGTATGGGATCAAATGAGTTGCGGTTTTATGATTGGATCTTGAAGGGGGCGACCTAGAGACTAGATTAAAATAACTAATAGGTGAATGGAGTTGCCAAAAAAGAGAAAGGGCAACCATCAGGTTAGTGTTACTAAAGTGTGATGTCGTGGACGTTGGCTGCAGAGCGTGGTAGTATGTTATGATTCTAATGTTCCATATGGATTAGGTGTAAGCTTTCCCATGTCTTTATAAACTTTTGGACACCCTCTCCCTTGCAAGTCGGTTTTCAAGGCTGAATTCTATCCATGAGTTCCTAATACATTCCTAAAGATGTATGATGGTGATACAATTATTCCATGAACTTCATTCAACTACAAAAGATATTCTTAGATTAGTTCCAAGATTGATTGTCATTTTACACCATTACCATTAGTGGTGCAATGCCTTCAAGATATTTGGACCAAAGGTGCATTAGAGTCGAATAAAATAAAATTATGTTTACCTCGCACCTACTAGTTGTTTACTAGAAAAAACAAAATACTATTTAAGCACAAATTGTGCTTTTAAAAATTATATTATAAAAAATAAATAAATAAATAAATAAACTGGTAATAGTAGGAGAGGGAGAAGTGAGATTCGAATCATAAACCAGAGAAACTATAAAGAATTTTATTAGGTTATCACTCTTTTTTATTTTATTTAGAAATTAGTGGGCTATCACTTTTTTGAAACCACAAGTCTTACTAGAGAAACCATAAAGAATTTTATTAGGCTATCACTCTTTTTTATTTTTTATTTATTTTATTTAGAAATTAGTGGGCTATCACTTTTTTGAAACCATGAGTCTTATTAGAGAAACCATAAAGAATTTTATTAGACTATCACTTTTTTTTTTTTTATTCTCTATTTTATTTAGAAATTAGTGGGCTATCACTTTTTTGAAACCACAAGTCTTGCAAGTTCATTGTCAAAAGTGGTTACTTTGACTTGTCCTTAGCGCAACAAAAGCTAGAATGTAAAAATTCATAAATAGTCCTAACTCCTAAGCTATTTATAGACCACAACTATAAAATATATACTTCGGATGGGAATGTTGTTGGCCCATCATGAATTCGGGGCATTTTCCATGGTGAATTGGTAATTAAATGAAGACGGCAAGACTAATTCTCACGACATGTGATTCTATAGAAATAGTTGATTCAAAGTGAATTGCTCTTCAAATACATCTATCTATACATTAAATTTTGGATCCACATGTCTTAGAAGAAGGCTACCAATCACATGGTTGCGACATCTTTTGCATAGCATCTACATATTTGCTTTCAATCTCAAACATCAATTAAAGCCAAATTGACCTTTTTGAGTCGATTTTGACTTTATACAATGTTGTACAATTATATGACATATGAACCATGCTGTGTCGAGAAAAAAAAAATCATTAAAAACAAGAACCATGCTATGTTGGGCACCGGGTCGCTTTAACCTCAATTATTTGACATTTGATAGCACTCTAGGTCGGCTTCCCCGTTCGGAATAGTCTTATTCTAATTAATTTTGGCTAATTATTAATTCATACTTTTCACACCTAAAATGTTTCACATAGATTCTAAAAAAAAAAAAAAAAATGTTCTAATAAAGAAAAAAGAAAAAAAATGTTTCACGTAATATTTACACTTTTATTTCAAATATCAATTTTTTTTTACAAATAATATAAAAGAATATACACATAATGTGAAAATTTGAACATTAATTTTTTTTTTCTTGATAATTTGATAATTACAATGAAATAAAAGAAATTTAAATCCTTAACATATCTGTTGAAAACACAAAAAATTATTAATTAAGTTACAAGACTTTTGGTGAATATATATATAGCTGAATGTGAAACCATCATAGCCCTTAATTTTATCCATAAATGAAGCTGAATTAACTTTAATAGAATGAGAATCTAATAAAACTATAAATAATTCCCACATATAGGTTTGACATTTTTCAACCAAATCATCTTCAAAGCACACTACTTATGAGTCCAAATCACTAGCCATTATTTATTTCCAGTTCGTTGTAAAAGCCTAACAAAGGCTGCAATAAAGGAAATTATTGTATACTTCCGGAATACCATAAATGCATACTCCTTCCTCTTGTATAAATAGTAGGTCCCACTAATTAAATTCATGGTGGGACCTACTATTCATGTGAGAAAAGTGACTACGCATTTATAGTACTCTCGAAGTACTTAATAATTTTCCCCGCAATAATGCCATTATTGGCATATATGCATGTTCTAATTGGTCCTACAAACAAGCTGGCTACAAGCCTTCTATAATTAGGAATATATAAATAATTTCTCTCTCCTTTTTTTCTCTTTTTTTTAATCATCTCTCTTTATCACATTTTTTGTTTTATTTTTTTTAGGAAATAATAATAATACTTATTAGAACACACAAACACGAAAGTAGTATATAGAGTTTTTTAAATAGGCTTATAATATATTACATAAACAATAATATAGAGTTTTATTTTATATTTCATTAATTACAATTTGATGTGTTTAATTTTTTTTTTTTTTCCATTTTAAACAATGGTTATTTTATAAGAGGATTATATTAATGAGTATCCTTAAGACATTTGGTAAAAAAATATTTTAGAAAAATTTTAATACTACTTTTATGAACAATATAAAAATGTGTCGAAAAAATTAATTGCTAAATACATTACAATTTATGCTTTCAAAAAAAAATGATTAATGGAAAAGAAAGTGAAAGTGGGTTCCAGTTAACTCAACTGGTAAAGTTTTTTATGGTTGTATAAGAGATATGAGGTTCAATCCTCCCGTCTACACCAAAAACTGATTAGTGTCTTAGTCTGATGATAAAAAACTATTATTAAGAACAGACTTCATAAATTGAAACTTTCTTTAAAAAAAGAAAAAAGAAAAAGAAAAAGAAAGTGAAACACAAAAAAATTAAGACACGAAAAGTAAGATAGATGTATCGGACAATTATTAGTGCAACTGCAGAGGCGACTATCATACGCGTAAAGTCATACACAGTTTTGATTAAAATGGTATTATGTGGTACCAAAAACCAACTCAGTTCCTTTCATTTCGACCATGAATGACATAACAAAATATTAAACTAACTGTCACTTGTGCAAAATCAATTGGAATTATTCATATCCAAATTGCATGAAACTCGACAGGCCGACAAAATATCCAACAGAAGACATGTGTCTCTTTTTTTCCTTTAGTTTATTAAAAATCATTACGTGTGCACACACGTAAAGCGAATATATGATCATCAATTTTATTTCAAAGCAACTTTGCTACTTATTCTATGTACACATGTTGTATAAACATCACCCAAGAAAGCGAAGAAACAATTATTTTTTTTGATTAGCTAAAAAGAGGTAAGGAAAAAAGAAATAGGAAAATTAGTAAATTACATAGCTTTCGCACTTTATAAGGTTCAAAAATAAAATAATTAATCCAATTGGGAATTCAAAGGGGGGTTGAAGAGTTCATATCATGATGATGGTGATGGAAAAATGATGATGAAAGTGATGATGAGTAAAGAGTTTTCCAGGAAAGGGCCTCTTTTCCAGGAAAGTCCCTCTCATAATATTGTTGGTCCACGCCATTATGAATGATGTGTGGACTAATAATACAGGGAGTTCCCATCTCATCATCATTCATGTATTTGTCCGCACTAATCATGATAGCGTGCCTCTAACGTATACAAGGGGAAGAGAGAGAGAAGAGGCTACTTTTCTTGGTCCCGGTATAATCTGGACCGTTGATTTTGACTTTTTGAGTAGCTCTCAAACCTAAGATTTTCATTTCTTCCATTATTGTGTGATGGAATATCTGGCTTTTTAGGATGGAGATTTGGAATTTTAATCAAAAGCTATGGGGGTGGGATTTTTGGGGCCCATGACAAAAAAAATAGTATGGTCTGACTTTCATCAAGAAATCCCATAATAAGATTTTGTGTGAAGAAATTTTTTTTAAAATAATAATAAATAAATAAATAAATAAATTAAGGAGGCCATGGGGACATCACGTGGGGTGTGACCCACCAGTCCCCTTAAAGGGTGAGCATCTCACGAGACCATGACTTAATCCTCTCTCTCTCTCTCTCTCTCTCTCTCTCTAGTTTTTTCTAGTCATGCAACTGAATCATCCATTCCTTTCTTTCTCTACACGCCTATGACCACACATTTTTCTTAGACCAAAAACTCTCTCTCTCTCTCTCTCTAGCTAAACAACTGAATTATAGAGACAATACACGTGAGCTAACCTCCTTTCCCACACCTATTCCCTTCATTATATTTTACTTAAACATAACTTCCAACTGATCATTATGATCGTTATCCATTTATTTCTTTGTTGCTAAGGCACTTAAAAAATGCATGAATTTGCTAAGAGTTTCCCAGCCAAGTGACATGCATGCCCCGCCCTTTTTCCGTAATGGTATGACTAATTAATAATAATGCCACGCAAGCCCATTTGTATACCATAATGATTTATTAGATTTTTCCAAGAAAATCCAAAGGAATTTAATAGATAAAATAACTTCATTTTTTTATTTACTTAAAACATAATAAAAAGTGTAATACAAAAAATAGTACAGAATATTTTTATTTTGAATAGTCTTACCAAAGATCAATGTAAAATTATTCTCTTTATTGTTAAATCAAGTCATTTGCTGATAGTTAATCATCTCTTTGATTTCAAGTTAATAATTCTCAAAGTTCTGGAAGCAGAATAAGGATATCCCATATATAATCAACGGTATTGTTTTCTTGCAAGATGTAGTACTATATTCCAATATCCATCCTATGATCCAACTATATCCAAACTAATCAAATTCTTCAAGGGGGAAAAATTATCTGAACTTTGAAACAAAAATCAACAATAATTCAATAAATAATAGTTATACCTTCATAGATATAATGTTTTAACGATTTACAAGCATATATATAAAATTAAAAAAAAAAAAGAAAAAGAAAAAAAAAAGAAGGTAATTGATCAGTAACTTGTAACTACTATTTTTTTTTCTACAATTTAATTACATTAACCTTTCACTACAAGTCCTCAACCAACAAAAATATACCGGTTATGGGGAACTTTGTTTTGTTTAATTTCTCCCCCAAATCCTAGCTCATGCACTAACAAGCTGCAGAAGGATTTGTGAAGGGATTGTAAAAGTGAGGCTTAGGAGCCATTGAAAAGGGGCTCTTTGAAGCGTTTTCACCGACACCGCCAATTCTTTCACATGAGGGACACATGGTAAGAGTGGCCGCTGGCATATGCATATACAAGGGTTGGGCTAGTTTCAATGCTTTCAGTTCTTGAAGCTCTTTTTGTAGCCTTCTATTTTCATCGGTCAGTGTTTCACAGCACTTCTTCAGGAACTCACAGTCCACCTCAGTTTGCTTGAGTTTGGTCCTGCCAAATGAACAAGAACCCATTAAGTTATTGTAACATAGAAATAGGTTTTAGTAGGGTTTATTCGTGACAGAAAAGTTTTTTGTATATGGGTGTTATGGTACTTTTTGATAGAGATAATCATATGGTTATGGTTTTGACAGAAGTTTTGTAGCTGAACTGATAATATTTTTAACTGAGATCTCTCTATGTTTTTATTGTAACCATCGAAATTTAGAAAGAGAGAAAATGATATATAGCTAGTACCTGGCCCTCCTGTTCTGGAACCAAACTTCAACCTGTCGAGGCCGTAGATTTAACTGCCTTGCTAAAGCTTGCTTCTGCTTCTGCTAATTCAAGAACAAAATATATTGATCCTAATATATACCTAGAACGAATCAAACAATAGCTCTCAAAATAGAGAAGAAAAAGGGAGAGGGTTTGATGAATAATTACAGGGTTGAGAGTGCTATGTTGTTTGAAGCTTTCCTCCAAAAGAGCAGACTGTTCCTTGGTGAGCCTAAGCTTCTTTCTTGCATTAGGACCATCTTCATCTTCATCACTGATTCTTGAAGAGACTCTGTCTGCAGCCTCAACCTCTTCACTGCTGAGGTCTCTCTCCCTCTTGACCCTGCCACTAGAGAAGGATGAAACAGCGCTGTGAGGCGGCGAAGCTTGACGATACAAATCAATGGATTCCTCATAACCTTTGTTCACATCAATAATCTTTCTGGGGATTACTTGGTGATAACTCTCACCAGAAAGACCCAACGTCAAAGATGGCTCAAAACCTGTGGGAGTGAAATTGGAACAGGCTTTATTCTTTGGTGCCTTTGATGGAGAAGTACTTTCTTGAGCTGAAGCTGTGAGACCTAACCCTAGTACAAGGCCTGTATTACAAACATCATTAAAATCCATCTGAGTGCCAAAGAATGAATGGGCTTTAGAGAGATAGAATAGAAGACAATAATCTGTGTTATTGTGAAATGGGAATGGAGGAGATAATATGGTTGGAAGTTATGGAGCAAAGGGTTATAAGGAGGGGAAGAGAATGAATGAGACTTTTGTGGGGACGTTTGGTGGGTGGGTGGGTGGCTATGATTATTAATCAAAGGTGAGAATGAGTAGAGAAACGAATCTGGCACTGGGAAAATAATGAAAGTCCCCCCATCTCTCCTGCATAGGTTGACCATTTGAACCCCACTACTGTTACCACCACTACATATAATAACAATCAAAATAAAAACATAGAAAATTCTTCTCTCTCCTGGGAAAGTCCAGTCCAATCACATGTTGTCATGACTTTTGTTACAACTTAGACATGATAGACTGTGAATAATAGAGAATTAATAGTATGTTTGTGTAAAATTAATGAGCAATTGTATAGAATTAATAGTGCGTTTGTGTAAAATTAATTGTTCGTTACTTACAGTCAACCACTTTAATAAATTATAACAAAAATAATGGCAAATGGTAGGGTCCTAATATGCTAGAATTAATTGCTCTCATTGCTTATTTTCTCTCTCATATGCTAGAATCGTACAGTTCAAATGGCAGTGGGAAACACATCAAGAGTATGATTCGCCCGCCCCTTTCGCCACCCATTAGCATACCAAATTCAACTATTATTACCACTTTCTTTTCCTATGCTTCCTTGCGTATAAAGTTACACTTTACATGTATCAATTATTAGTCCACTTTTGCCTTGTTTTACTCATGTCCAAGCAGCATTGATAGATATTATCCTTTTCTTTTTCTCTCTCCTTTCTTTTCTTTTTTCTTTTTTTTTTTTAATTTTTTTTATTTCACTCTTTCTTAATATTACAAATAATTGCCCATGTTTTTGCACTCATTCAAAGATTGCTTAAGAAATTGCCAAAAAAGATATAAAAAAAAAGAAAAGATATATAAAAGCCATGATTGGATATTCATGAGTTCCTTTTATAACAGACCACATGAACTGTCTCCCACTCATGTGCGTAATTCATTCATCAACTAGCTAGCTAGAGATGGGTACCATGTCACCTTGCTTACCAAGATTGCATTGTTTTATTAATTAGGACGGTGGGCCGTTTTTTCTTGCTAATTATGAATGCTGAGATTAGAAAGAGATGTGCACTGTCACTAGCTAATTGTAAATATTGGTGGTTTTTGCTTCCTATGTGTGGTGTGTGAAAAGCAAAGAAAGCACAAGGGGAATAAAAAAGGAAAGTAGGTAGATAACACCATTTGAGTTTCAAAGAGTTATAATGGTGCCAGAATATGATTCATCAACAAGAATCCGGATCTTTGCTTAACTAGAAAGTAGATGTGGTGTGTTTGGGTCCTACTGCTCTGTACATGAACAATTTAGCACTCCCAATAATGCTTTGTCGGCGATGCTGATGAGAGGTTAGGTCACCCATAAAACATGATAAAGCTAAAATAATGGAAGAGAAAATAACACAACCTCTCTCTATTGCTTATTAGGTTTAACTGTTAGCATTTGTAGGAAAGTAATTATTTAGCAAGGAATCGTACCGTAGGGATTAGAAAAGTGTGTATATATATATACTGTGCATATTTGTTTCCACATGAAGCATTTATAAGCGATATCTAGTCTCAAACCTACCTGAAAATTCTAAGGTAGCTGAAAACACTTTTAGCCAAAATTATAAAGTTTTTAATGATGAGAATAATAATTTATCCTATTAACATATGCGTTTGGTCTTTTATATATCGGATTTTTGTTGAAAGGTATGTATCATATTGCTTGAAATCGACCATGTGTTTGAGTCTTGGATTTAGAAAATTCAATCTCAACCATAAAAAATATATACTATATGTATGTTTGGCAAAAATTAAAAAATCTGTTTATTTTACTATTCAGCTTATTTTTGCAATTATTTATGAGCTCCACTACACTTTTTTGTATTATTTATGGGTCCCATACTCCTATGGTATTATTTCAGCTAATTTTTACCTTTATCTACAGTACTTTCAGTAAAAAATTCTCGGTTTTAACAAAATAAGCAGATTTCAAACAAACCCTATATATCTCTATTTCATTTGAAATGAAAAGATATCGGCTTTTCATATTACTAATATTAGAAAGTTAAGGGGGATTGAGCTTTGAGATTAAAGATCAACTTTTTTTTCTTCTTTAAATCTCAATTTATGTATAATCATAAAAAATGAAAGAATAAGAAATTACATATCAATCTATATATAGCCCAGGTTTCATTCATGTAAATATATAATAATGTAATAAAATGTACTCTATTTGTTCAAGTTCTTTAGATATGACAAGATTTAAACATATAACAATTCGCTCTAGAAAATAATTTATTAAATTAATAAAAATATTGAAAAATATTTTTAATTGTATTTTGATGGTTATAGCAAGAATTCTAATTTTAGAAAGAATATACATCTAGCCCTTTTCTATTCCAAGAGTCATAACATGATTAAACTTTCTTAAGAAAAAAAAAATACCCAATGGCAACAATGGTGTTGCATTTCATGCATGTTTATGATTCATTAAACAATTTCAAGTAAGATTATAAAAATTAAAATAAATACATAGTCTGATCAATAGGGGGTACTATATACCTAAAAAACTTTATAAAGTACCATTTAAAATTATTATCATTATTCAATTAAGTGAGAGTTGAGGAATGAATACTGCTTTAATTTAAAAATACAGAAAGCCATCGTTGAAATTAATAATAATATGGTTATTATTGAGCATGAGAGGCGGCCAATGAATATTTTAAAAATATTATCCAAATTTTTTGTCTGCGAGTGGCTGAATACCAAAAAGTAAGAAGATTGCAATTGCTATAATATATTTTTGGACCCCAGTAGATAGATATTGACTTTGACACAGTTTGAGAAATTAATATCAAAAAATATATTTGTCTCTCATCCCCAACTTTCACTTTAAGGAATGATTGGGTATAATCGAGAAAATTCATTAAGCCAATCTTCTTTCTCATTTAAACAATTAAGTAAACTCCAATTCTCATCCATACAATAGAGTGACATAAAACCAACTAAGTTAGTG
This sequence comes from Quercus lobata, assembly GCF_001633185.2. Lineage (NCBI taxonomy): Eukaryota > Viridiplantae > Streptophyta > Magnoliopsida > Fagales > Fagaceae > Quercus > Quercus lobata. Next base: position 38,321,590 of record NC_044909.1, read on the forward strand.
GTGGTTCTCATCTCATGTCATATATCATATATCACTATAGCCATCCTTCTCTCTCTCTCTCTCTCTATCTCTCTATAGGGCACATGTGTGTCATGTGAAGGGATGACACGTGGAAGAGTAAGAGAGTTTTGTATATGTTAGACATATGGCCCCCACCAATGATTTGGTATGATGGGCATTCGATTCCGTGGGGATCTGATGATTGTGGAGCGTAGAAGTTGGCAATGATGGAGGAGAAGAATATGGGATAAGGTTTTGTGATGTTTCTTCCTTCCTTTTAAGGCCAGCCGACCGTCTTGCTTTTTTTGTTTGTTAGTTACAAAATTATAGGAGTATATCATAGGCTACTGCTTTTTTTTTTTCTTTTTTTGCGTCTCTGATTTTTCTTGCTCCTCTCCCTCTGTCTATTATACTATCCGTCCAAATCAAGGAAGCTAATGCTTTACTAATTATTTTGCTACTACTCTTATGCATGTCTATACTGTTTACTTCACTGTGATAGATATTTATATATATATTCCCACATTCCTCTAAGTGCTGTGATTCATACGACCTATCATAGCGTGACATTGTGTCATTATACGTGCTGTGATTGGGGGCTCACCACTACATGCTTCAGTCACAAGTAAATTTCTGCATTGGACTTTACTACTTAAGCTATAATTCCCATATGTTTGATTAGTCAGTTCATTGATTTCAGCGATTGATTTGATCTGTATCGTGGTTTGTGAATGTGCATTCAGGTTTTGAGGATATGATTGGGTAACTCATCCCGCAAGTAAATAACGAAGACTTTAGGAGTTTTTCTTGTGGGAAAAAATAGGAATTTAAAGCCCTCCTCTATTGCTGGCTACTTTGAATTTAAGGAGGGGATTCCAATGTTTTTCATTCACATTACTAAATTAATAGATAATTTGAAACTCGACTATAAACTTGCGAACCCTATATCACTAAATTAACAGCCTTTGTCTTTTATTATTTTTTTAGCTCAGCCATTTAAGTTTGATTGACAATTATTAACTATAACTTGTATAGTAGAGTGGGGTTATTCGAACAACTATTTGACAATAATTATTAAGATAATGTGAAACCCTTTCACGGGAATTGCGGCCTATAGTAATTAAATTGGAACTTTAGGCCATTCAACATCTGTTATGCCACTCCCTTTGTGCCCAAGTAGGTTAAACCTAGATCCTAGTATCTAATAATTAATACTATTACCTAATATTGCAAACTGTTGTGACAAAAAGGTTTAAACTCTATCATTTGTCATCCAATACAAATGGGTTTTGCTACCAAAACTTAGCCCTAGCTATATGCCTCATCTTCCCTATGGCTTTGGTCCTCTCACGAGTAAAAGCAACTTGATCAAATTAAATACTTCATTGAGCAGTTGTCAAAGACGGAACTAGGACTTGAACTTGGCGGGCAAAGTCTTTTGTTTGAGGATTTTAGAAATTGGAATATCAATACTAAAGAAGGCAAGGTGACAATATCATTATTGGGTTTTTCAATTTTTTTTTTGGTTGAAAAAAACTATATGTTCCCATAATCTACAAATCATTAAAGTCATAGTAACTATAGGAATTTATTATAGTTTTAAAAACTAGATTGGACAAAGAATCGAAAACGAGTAGTTCTTGGTTTTTTAGTCAAAATGGTGACATCATAATTATTATAATTATGTATTTAACATTATAAATACATAAAAATTTGGCTTTATTCTTTTCATATTATTCTATACCCAACCTTTTATAATGCTACATATTAATAACTATAGTTCAAAGTTTAAACCCATATCAACTACTAAATCAATATATCTGCTAAAATACTGGCTAATTAATAGCATAAGAGGAGAGATATTTCAAAAGTTGCATATCCAAAAATCTAATGATAATGACGACAGCTAAGCAATGAAGCAATCAAATGATAAGGGGTAAGTCTATCTTTTCTTTCAAAAAAAAAAAGAAACGATAAGGGGCAAGTTATACACTTGTACTAAATAAATACATAATAAATGTTTTTCATCATTTTTTTTTTTTTTTTTTTTGAGAATCGTTTTCCATCAATTAGTATCAGCCACAAATAAACCTTTTTGCATCATTTTATTTTCCTTTTTAAGTGCTTATCACATATTCAAATAAATACAAATCTAAACGTCACAAAGCCCACGACAACTTAAAAAAAATACTACTACAGTAATAAAATAGAGAGAAGTTTAGAGAACTCATCAAAGTAGACACAATAATCAGAGAGAGAGAGAGAGAGTGAGAGAGAGAGTGAGAGAAGAAAGGGGGAAAGATCAGATCAGAGAAGACAGTGATCAAGAAACCATACCTCAGCCAATTGTGGAGTCACCAATGAACCCAAGGAAGAAGGCTGGAGCGTTTGTAATTTTTTCGGTTAGGGATTTGTAATTTGTAATTGTTTATTAGTATTTTGTTGTTGTTATAGACCAAATATGTTATTTGTTTGTTGGTAATTTGGGTTTGTCTAAAGGTTTTCATTATTATCTAGATTTGTGAATTGTTTGTTGGTGTTTTGGTTTACCTAAAGGTTTATCTTGGTGTTCTTGGAACAACTAGGCAAAAGGAACAGTCAAATAATTTTTTTTTTGGTTTTCATTTGTCAATTTGTAAAACTTTTGTGGGAGGGGGGCCAAGAATAAATATTAAGGGTCAAGATCTAAAATTTTGTGTAAATTTATATACTAATAAATATATATATATATATATATTTTTTTTTTTTTCACAAATTGAGGGGGGCCATGCCCCCCACACCCCCCCCCCCCAGGCAGCCCCATGATAGGTCTGTCACTGGCAACTGTACTACCCCTGTACTAATATGTATTTTTTCACATATTGAGGGGGGCAGCCCTATGATAGGCTGTCACTGGCAGCTATACTACCCATGTACATGTAATCATGATATCATGGATTTTCATTGTCTCACACTACTTTCACATACTGTTCAACATCATTGTTAAATATGGACATTGTTAAAAAAAATGTAAACATTTTATGTAAAATGGTAAAAATTATATGTACGAAGTGTACATCAAAATGTGTGAAATTATAATTGTGGGGGGTAAAAGACCAGTAGACCCATGTCAATGTCTATATTGGGCCAAAGGCCCAGCCCAAGGGAAAAATCCCTCCTCGATCGTGGGGAGGAAAAGCCCTTCCTCAGCCACGGGGAGAGCTCTCCTCGGCACAGTGTAGCCGAGGAAAGAGGAGGCAACCTGCCACTGGTGGTGACACTTCCTATCATCTCACGGAGCAGGAAAAGTACTAAAGTAAAAAAGGACAACAAAAGTGTTTAAAGGAAAGGCTGCCATTATTACATTCAGTACCTTGCGCCTGACACGGCTATACTTCTTTTCCTTACAACCACTCCCAAGAACTGGAAGGAAGGGATGATGGGACAAGTACCTACCCTAGGGACCCTATTCGGGAGGAAGAAAATGACTATAAAAGGGGAGTAAAGAGAAGCAGACAGGGGCGGGACGAAGATCCCCCCAACACACAAAAGGGACCAGAAAGGGCTTCTGGAATTGTACCAAGGACCAATTCTCCCAGATGAACTCAATCCATCTCATCCTATCGAGTAAGATACCATGATAACTGTTATCCATACACCAAAATCTAGCTCTTTGGCCCACTCTCTACAAATTTATTGTACTGGACTCACTGGTCTAAGGTCCTACGCATCTTGGGCTAGATCAGAAAAATTGGACCCTACAATAATTTTCATACTTATGACAAGTTTGCAGCCCATTGGCACCATATACATTGGACAATTGTATACTTCTAACAAACAGATTTATAACTCAATTGCACCATATACTCTTTCTTTTAGGGTTGTAAATCAACCAAATATAGATTTAGGTTTGACTCTTAAAAAAGTCTAATTCTAATATATATGTCTGTGAATAATTTCATGAGTATGAGGCTTGATATGAGTATAAATAATATTATATGCTTATGTTATACATATATAAAAGTGTATTTATATAAGCTAAAGACTAGCATATGTAAATTTGAAAAATGAGTTCATAAGATATCAAATTATTATCTGTAATATTTTAATAATATAAATAGTCCATTTTGTAGTAAAAGTTATATAAAATTTGTAATAAACGAGGTTTGTAAGTCTAATTTTTACAAATTCTTAAACTAAAATAAAACTATCTAATTTTTACAAATTCTTAAACTAAAAAAAAAAAAAAAAAACTATCTTATTAACTCAAATAATATAATTTCAACTATGATTTAGTTATTAATTATTAGCATCAATTTGTTCAAAGGTAAAAATTTTAGTAGTGGTGCTTTATCATATACGAAAAAAGAATAAATTAGTCAAGTAACTCGTGGACAAATTCGAGCTTCTTCAATAAGAAAATGAACTAAGTTTGAACACATTATTTAGTTTAGTAATGAGTTGTGTTTGGCACTTGTTCGAAATAAAATTAAATGAATTAATTATTAAATTTTAATACTCCGTTCCACTCAGCTTGACTTGTTTACAAACCTTCTCCCCTACTCTTTATTGTAGGACTCTTACAACTAGAATTTCAATCCTATATCATGTCTAGAACTAGTCTAAAGATTTTATCCTTCTGTGTATTTTTTATTTTACATGAAGCTGAAGTAGTTATTTCAAAATTCCCTCTTATGCTTGTTTGGGAGATCTTTTTTTTATTAATAAACTATGCCAAAAAAACAAAAAAAAAAGGAGTAAAATTTTAAAAAGTTGTTTATAAATCAAATAAAGGCCTAAATGCAAAAAAAAAAAAATCCCCTAGAGTTTCAATTCTTTCTTCTAACTCCTTGAGATTTCCTTATATGCCAAATTGACCTATATGACTAACTTTTGTTAACTCTTATAGATGAAAGGTGAGTCTTCTTAATGTAGTCACTTGATGGTCACATGATTTTTTATTTATTTATAAGAGTTAATGAAAGTTAGTCTCAAGGATCAATTTGGCATATATGAAAATTTCATGGAGTTACAAGGAAAAATTAGAACCCTAAGGCAACTAACCCAAACTTCAAGATGTGTTTTTGTATTTTAGCCTTAAATAAATGGGGTTAAAGGTTCAAGTTATAACTTAATTATAACATCTTTATGGTGTTTTATGTCTTACTTGTCCACTATCTACCTATTTAAGGGTGTGTTTGGTAGAGTGGATTTTAGGGAGGATAAAAAAAAAAAATGAGGAGAGAAAACTTTTTAGAGAGTGTTTGGTGAGGAGAGGGAGAGAGGAAAATAATGGTGGGGTTCATGTGTTTTCTCTCCGGGTCCATAAAAAAGTTTTCTCTCCAAAATGGAGAGAAAACTGAGTGGGGGTAGTTTGATAGATATATAACAAAAATATCCATTTACATTTGCACATGAGCTTAGTCCAATACATTGCCTTTTTTTTGGGGGGGCACGGGGGTGGGGGGGGCCTGGACGTTGGCTTCTTCCTTCTTTTCTTTTTTCTTCGACATTGCCTTCTTTTTTTCTTGGGGGCAAGCTTTGTCCAACATTGCTCTTCTTCTCCCTTTTTTTTTTAGACGTGATTTTTGTTTTTTGATAAATTTGGGTGATTGCATTTTTTTTATTTTAATTGGGTATCATTTTTTAACAAAGATATATGAGTGAATTTACACAAACTTACTTTTTTTATCCCTCCGCTTTTTCACTTACAACCAAACAAAAATAAGAAAAATTAAAATATTTTTTATTCTCCCATTTTTTCACCTTCCAACCAAACTAACCCTAAAAGAAGAAATGAGAAAGAGAGCTCATAACAAGCCCGTGAGGCATCCTACTCATCCTCTTTTTATCTCAGAAGTCTCCAAAAAGTAGAAAGTACCCCCCTAGGAAAGAGGTTTTTCCGTCTTTGTGCTTGGGAGGTACATCGTATGCGCCCCAGTTCTCTAAAACGTGTACTAAGAATTTTACCTAGGAAAGTGAAATACAAGTGGCTCTTATATTTGAAGGAATAATTCGTAAAGTTCATCTGCTGAGAGAGAAAGAAAGAGAGTGAGACATTTAAATAATAGAAGACAGAATCATTCGGCATTGGACAACATGATCCTAGTCAGAGTTATACACATATATAAATTATATATAATCTGGTCTGATTTTGATGAGAGGATAAAATCAGCGAACTCACCGACTTTGCATAAAGCAGAAGCTTTAGCTTGCCCCACTTGAACTCTCTTTTACAAGACTTGCTGGGTGAAGCTTTCATATAGAATCATCATGTTTGCGTTTAAAAGTTGTGAAGGCACAGACCCATATCACCCCCACTATGGTGACTGCCCTCCCATCACAACGAGAGAGAGAGAGAGGTCCCACTATTTGGTTCACTTGGGGAGTGGGGTTTGTAAACATTTCTAAAATTGACTTGGTGGTCGGGTGTAAGGAGCAAGCACAGTCAAGGCTTTGCCGGCTATATTGTGGCACAAAGTTAAGGCAATAGGGCCCCAGCATATACATTATATATATGGAGCCGAGCACCGATATAATTATAAAGCCTTCCTGTGTTCAAATTAATGGGGCTTGCTGGAGTCTCATTATACTACATATGGGTTGTTGCCGCAGGAACATGGACGTCCCAGGCACATGTGCTGCAAGCAAAAGAGAATGCATTCTCACACAAGATTGATAAGATTGATCGTGAAAATATTATGACAAAAACTTGTGTTCACGGGTAGTAGATGATGAATTCATTATATTAAAGAAAGATTACAAAGTGTTTACACTTTACTCACTTAAATGAGAATTAACAAATAAAAAAATTTATTTAGGAATTTTTAAAACTAATTTAAAGTCTCTCCACGTGGGAGGAGGACCTAAGGCGAAAGTTACAAAACTCTTTATAATATTGTTTTATATGAGAATTTAATGTCTTTTCTTTGGTGGGTAAAGAATATTTTTTCTTAGTGGACAAAGAATAGACTTTTCATTTACATGGAAAAACTCTAAATCAAGCCAAATTAAAATTTTGAGACAATATTTAACAAGTTTCCACTGTTTTAACTTAAATTCTATTGATCTTCATTACTTTATAGAAATTTCACCTTAATCTAAATGATAAGGATAAGAATCACGGGTCAAATTATACAATAATTTCCACCTCTCGACAAAATTTTATTGACCATCAAATTTAATCAAATTACTCTCAATTTTGGCATGAATAGAGGCATCAAATACAAATACTCGACAACATAATCATGGGCTTGCACCTAATAATGACCATCCAAGATGAATCATTGCTTGAATGTCCATTAAATAGAATATCTGCTCAGTGAAAGTTATCATTATTGTATCCTTTAGCATAGTGGGGTCCGGTATTTGACACTACTGTTTGAGGAAAACCTCCATCATTTTGAGTAGACGTCCGGCCGTATAAGATGCAATTAAGGCAACACTACATAGCTCCATCATCGATTTTAAGACCTAGAAGTTGTCTAATCCCATTCATGGATTATTGTTCTCTTCTAACTATAATTATAATTTGTAAATTAAGGACTAATATTAAAGAGCAAATCATAACTAAATTAGAAAGGAAGATCTAGTTAGTTCAAAACTTCAAATTGAGTAGAGTGTTAACTCAAACAGAATATAATTAGCAATTTGTATAGTGGGACGTATGGACCTTTTCATTTTGGTCTAAGTATTCATTAAAGCTGAAAATTGATATTACATGCATTCACTTAGATACAGTGGATAACTTACGGGTACCCTACTATGGTAGGCTTTGACCAGCAAAAGTTAGAAGCCACGACAAAGTATGCATTTGGATAGAAATTATTCTCCTTGCGTCTACTTCTTTTCTTTTCTTTTTTTTTTTTTTTTTTTTTTTTTTATCAGTGCCTCTTATACTGTTCATAAAATATGAACAATGCATTAAAGCAGATGTACCGTGTTTGGGGTGTAAACAATAACTCAAAAATTATTTTTTTATTATTTTCAGCAAAATAAACGGTATCCAAACACTCCTTAAAGAGTTGCTGATCATGATAGAGAAGAAGAATGTGTACCCAATTACCCATAGTTTGGGCTAGATTATAGCTTTCACCTCTGGCTCGAGGTAGAGATAATAAAGTGTGGACTATGGAGTATGAACTACGGCTTCGATTATCTTACCCAACTCACGAGCTATAATTGGTTATTGTTGCCTAGTAAAGCGGCTCACAGCCACTCTAGAAAAAGGGATATTGTTATATTGATATTATTATTGATGACACTCAATAGTAGCACTAGGACCTATTTCAAAAAAAAAATAGTAGCACTAGGACCTGGACAGTGACACTCGAAAATTTTACTTAAATGATAGAGAAAATAAAGGGAGAGCAACTTTCTATAACAATAAATGAGATTTATTTATGAGAGCTTTTTCATATTATTATTATTATGATTAATGCTACGTACACAAATTATTTTATAATATTTTTACAAATTGCTGATGTAGTTTTAATATTTTTCAAATAGTTATTGCAAGTAAAAATATGATGTTAATGATAGGCCCATATTGTCACATCAGTAGTTTATAAAAATGTTGTAAAATAGTTTGTCTCTATAACATTACTCTATTATTATTATAGGAAAATGTTAACGAATGCCTTAAGGGCATTGTCAATGAACCATTTTAGTAATGTTTTTATGGGAAAAAAAATAAATATTTTGATAGTTTTTTCTATTTCTCATAAAAATGGTGTCAAAACTTTTTTTAAATGATTTGTTAACAATTGCCCTAAGGTTCCCATAAAAGTGGTGTCAAATTTTTTTTTAAATAATTTGTTAACAATTACCTTAAGGGCACCAGTTAATATGACCCTTATTAGTGTCTGTTTGGCATGATTAATTTTGCCAACTTATTTTACTATTTAGCTTATTTTTGTTACTATTTATAAGTCTCACTGTACTTTTTGGTACTATTCATGGGTCCTACTGTATTATTTTAACTAACTTTTACATTTATTTACCGTACTTTAGCAAAAAGTTTTTAATTCCTACAAAAGAAGAAGATCTCAAACAGACCCATAATATTACTCCGATGTTATACATAGCTGTGCCCACGAGTCAGTTGGACTAGGTTGGAGGTCAAATTGCTAATCAACTCGATCATTTCAGATGATGAATGCTCCCATCCATTCTCAACCTTAGAACCAGACGAAACCATATATCCACACGCCACTTTTGGGTGAGCAGTCAAACCTTAGATGGGTCATCAAGAATAACAATTTTAAGTTGAGAACAAAATAACAAAATATTATATATATATATATATATATATATTAAATTTCTTCCATTTTCTTGAGTACCAAACAAAAAGAAAGCTCAACGAAGAGTACAAAATATAACAAACATGAATTGCACGAAATGTCCCCAACAACCTCACATGAAAATTCCTACATCTACTCTAGAAATTACACAAAATGTCTGCCACAATTTCATAAATCAACGTCACCTGAAATTCGACAAAAGGAAAAGATACAAAATCACTTGGTTGCCAACAAAACTCAAGTGAAAGAAGAAAAGAAAATAAAGTCATGACTTCGAAATTTTGTACCTTAATTTCAACATAGTTCTTATGGACAGGTGACAACGACAACAACGTGATGAACGGTGAGTGGGCAAAGATGAGAGAGAGAGAGAGAGAGAGATTATGGGAAATGGGAATTGAAAATTTGAAGGAAAAAGTAAAAAAAAGAAAAGAAAGAAAGAAGATCAAATGGGGAATATGGTGCATGGATGACCTAGATTTCCAACAAAGTATACACAATCACATCACCAACAGAACTCACACATGTATTAAAGACTTTATTTTTTGTTGAGAAGGATGTATTAAAGACTTGATTGGGTCAAATTAATTGGATGAAATTCATAACCTCACACCTGCTTGACACTTGGTTTATGAAGATACGAGAGATCCGGTGTCGCCCAAATCTTAATTATGATCAAAATTGTCCAAAATCCCTGGGGTTAGGCCAAATTGGTTGAATGAATCGGCCTTTTGGGTTCTTGAGCACTCCTAATTACCTATCTCAATTGTGTAAGTTGATTTGTCCAAGAAAGGAAATATGTTTTCTTACACTCATTTTATATCTATTATTTTATACCATATTTATAATTGATGCACTAATATACATATTTCAAAAGGCGAAAAGAAATATTTACATTTAAACATGAAAGCAGATGTCAACATATTATTATCTTCCATGAGTACGTCCTTTATTTTTTTTATTTTTTTTTTTTTGGGATAAACATGAGTCCTTTAACTTGGTAACTTTCAAATTAATGTCATCAACTATTCACAAGTGAGGCCAATTTGAACAATTATTATCTTATTCTAATTCATTTACTCAAAAGTAAAAAGAGTAAATCTACGGACAACTTCCAATTTTTAGTCTTTGGACATTTGGGAGGCAAAAAATGTAAATAAAAATCATTTATCTTATTTTTTAGCTTTAATGCTCCACTTTGTACAATTCTCAAATTAGGATGTTTAAAACATATATTTTGAAAACTCATTTATACCAGTTTTTAGTTTTTTAGTAACATTGTTGAATGGTCTTTTTATAAATAAGTTGAAAATTATGAAGCGATTGACAAGACCAAACTCTGTTTTTTTTTTTTTTTTTTTTTTTTTTTTCTTTCTTTCTTCTTATGAATAAAATAGTATTCTTTTACTATACAATCATGACTTTAAATATATATATATATATATATACATACACATACCAAATATATAGTTATGTTTTTTCACATTTTAAAATATTTTATTTGAAATATGGTACAAAGGGTGTGTTTGGATACTGTTTATTTACTGAAAACTGAAAACTTATTGTTGAAAATACTGTAGCAAAATAATTTTTAAAAGTGTGAATAGTACTGTGGGACCCAAATTTACCTAGAAATTTGTATTTTGCTGAGTTTGGTAGTACGTGAATAATACCCATGGGACATACTAAAAAAAGCCGAACGCACAGATTGGGCAAAACGCCCAATCCAAACGCACGCTAAATACATAATTTGCAACATAAATACTTTAAAACATGTTTTCATAACACTTTTTAAACCACAATTTTCACATTATTTTAAACATCAATACTTAAATACTGCTACCAAATGAGCCCTAATTGGTGCAGTATAAAGTGGAATTAATACTCAAAATAGTAGGAGAGATGATTTTTATTTCAAAAATGTATATCTTTTTTTCATAGTTGTCGGCATATCCCATTCTGCTTATCTTGGAAAAATGATAGTAATGTGAAAAAGAAAAATTGTGTAACACGCTTCATCAATCCAATGTCAATCTCATTCCCCTAGTAGTAATAATTAATATAAGTGACTCGAAGACTAACAAGCCCGACCAGTTACTATTTTTGTTATGTCACTGACATTATCATCTCCTTCGAAAACGTATTAACCGGTATGTATGATGCGAAATTGGAAATACTTTTAGGGTCTGTTTATTTTTAATTTAAAAGGTCAATTTATTTGAGATCTTCAAGCAACTTCTCATTCAGGACCATACCTAACAAATCTACAATAATTAAAATCCTCATTAACACATCTTTTCATAAAGAAACTCGCCAAACACAAACCTAATTAACTACGTACTGTAACATTTTTAAACAAAATAATTCATTAAAAATAAATTTATTCAAACACAGTTTCACATGGACTTAGCACAGAAATTGTAGCATATTTAATTATTCAAAGCACCGTGTATCCTTATCATGACTATTACTTCACAAATACAAATTTATAGAAGGAATAAAAAGAAAACAAATTGAATAATTTAAGATCACCTAAAAATAAGACGTCGGTGTCCATTTTTCATGTTTTCAAATACTCCCAATTAAAAGTGATTTAAAAAAGAGTATGGTTTTTGTCCAATGTCCTGTGACACTAGAGGCACTGGAACAAAAACTATGCCCTTAAAAAATAATAATAATAATAATAATAATGAAGATACGAATAAATTCAATTTAACCTTGCCAACAATTTAATAGATGCTAGTCACTAGGCCAAATTGTCTAATGCATCTAAGTATGAATATATATTGAATGATTGTGATTGAAAATCTTGAACAATGATAACTCCACGGCTTGTTGAATTAAATTACCTACAGTTCAGGCATATTTTTGAGCAAAATCATAACCATTGGGTTTTCAATTGATTATTAAGAAAAAATCATTAGTCAAAACAAATCACCGTCAAGTTTTTTTTTTTTTTAGTCAACAAATCATGGTTAATTTTTCTTTAAATAAAATTGCATTGACAAGTTTCCATCAATTAATAACCTCATTATTATAGATTATATTGATATATTCAATTTAACCATGCCAACAACAAATTAAGAGTAGTTAGTCACTAGATCAAGTTGTCTAATGCGACTATGGATTCTAGTTAGTTCAACTGGTAAAGTCTCTGATAGTTGAATAAGAGATTTAGGATTTAATCCCTGTCTACATCAAAAATTAATTAGTATCTTGATTTAATAATAAAAGAGTTATTATTAAAAGCAAATGCCACAAATTAAAACTAAAAAAAAAAAAAGTTGCCTAATGCGACTAAGTATGAATATATCGTGAATGATTGTGTTTGAAAATCTTGAAGAATGATAGCTCCACCGCTTGTTGAATTAAATAATTTAAATTACCTAGACTTTAGGCATATTGTTGAACAAAATCATAACCATTGGCTTTTCAATTGATTTTCAAGGAAAATCATTAGTCAAAACAAATCATTATCGAGAATTGTTTTCTAGTCAAAACAAATCATAATGATTTTGTTAGAAAATAAAATGACATTGACAATCTGTAGTCATGATTATCCCTAATCCCTAATAAACATCAATCACCCTTGTGTTCATGTTAGATGGACCGTGGAACCAATAAAAATCAATTAATATAACAGGATTTAGGCTAGTACCCACAAGCAAGAAAAGACACGTTGGTTAGCAACCAAACACTGTTTTTGTGACTGCTGGGTGGGGCAATACCACTGAGGATTTTCTGGAATAGGCAAACATACACCTAGGATAATGAATGCAATAAAATAAATACTTTCCCCTTTTTCTCTTGTAAAAAGAAAAAGAATGAAAATGGAGTTATTGTGACATCTTTACCCATCAAATTATGAAGATGCCTTATATGCTTATAGTTCAGTTGGCACATTCTATTGTTTTAGGGTTTAAATCTTTGCCTCTAACTATTAATTGTATAAATAAAATATTAAGATACCAACAAATGTAACCATGTAAGCATCGTATCATATCTTATCGCAACTTGATAATCAAAGGAGCCCGGAATCAAGATTGTAGGGACCAATTTCATTTCCTTCTCGTCAAAAATCAATGATCATTAATTATCACTACGAGCATATATGAGGCATATATGGTCAAACCACAATCATGCCCTGGCTTTGCTGGTCGAAGCTTATTAGGAGGGAACCGGACAATATATGCTTATATACCTTCGAAATTTCAAATGGATTAATACTAATTCGTGGATGTGTACATTCAGAGGGAATAGAGAATATTATCTAGCTCACCTTATGGAGTTCCAAATGCTCCTTTTTTATTTATATATTCTCCTAAATCTTGTGGGATGAATATCCTTAATACAAGTTGCCTCTCATATGGGGTACACTAAGCTTCAATCATTTGCTTTGCAAATGTTCCTCTCTCTCTCTCTCTCTCTCTCTCAATAAATAAATAATATGTATTCATTGAGTTTAAATTAATATCTATTTTGTGTAGAACTTCCATTTCACATCATCCAATAAAATAATATCACATTTTTATTTTTAAATAAAATAGTGGAGACGTACAAACATAATCACAATCTCATTAAAATCTTATTCATTTTAAATCCCAAGTAAAAAAAACCAATAGGTTAAAACGGTAAAACCCACCAAAGATGAGTTGTCAGGAACGTCTTAAAAGTCTAGATTTGTGATCCTTCCAAAGATTAATATGATGTTTCTTTTTTTTATTTCTTTTTTTCTTTTTATACAAGATAGAATTTCTACTCTAACCTAATCTAAGTGTATATGTGTATAAAACTCCCTTCTAGAGACTTGAACCCTAGCCCTTACCCCTCATACCTCACAAACATTTATACTTATGATGTTTCAATAATTAGTAGAAGTATATAGGGTGTGTGTTGATGCCCAACCCAATTTTTACTATATCCTAAAAAGGGTTGGCCATAGGTGGATGAGAATCACAACCTACAATTGGAGCCATAAATGAGTCCTCAAATATCCCTCCCCCCTAAATTGTGGGTTTTACATAAAGAGTTGCTATTTAATTTAATTGGAAGTGAAACTTAATAAAACCTCAAGAATACTTTTTACAATTTGAAATTACATCTTTCATGTAATAAATTAAAACAAAAAATTACATGGTTTTTGGTCCTATTTCTAGAAATGTTACGTTGTTTTGCTTTTTAGTTATAATCTAAGAAACATAAAATTACAAGGATAATTGATTAGTATTGAACCCAAAATATATGTTCTAATGAAAGGTTACAAAACAAGATGTTAGACACTAATTTTACCTGACTCCAATATCAATCTTGTAAGATTTAAAGGCCATATCATATTATGCATATAATACATTCAATCATATCATCATCACGTGAACAAACAGGAACCGTGTTATCAATGAAAATTCCAATGTTCAAAAACAAAATCATATTCATCACATTATCATGTTCATCTTGACTGTTATTGTTGTGTAGTGAGCATGTTTCATGATGCTATAATTGGGTCTTATCATGCGTTTGTCATTTTTCTTCTAATCACATCATATTCTAGCATGTTACAATCAACAATTTCAAAGCATATTCACTCATAATTCAATAAAAACATGTTATGTGCAGGATTTTAATAGAGTAGAAAATTTAACAGATTAGAAACTTATACTTGCATGCACTATCTCACGTAAAAGGACTTGGTGGTGAATTGCCTTCAATGGTCAACAATTTATTGCTGGAAATACTGCTGCTTCTCCCTCCCTAATTAGCCAATCCACGAGCTTTTCATCCACTCCAAGAAAGGTAGTTGTGCCTTTACCGCCTCAAATATCGATTTTAGTGAAATAGTCGACTTGACGCCTTCAGGTTTTTTCGGTTGTGTGTGATCTTGTAATGTTTATGAGAGATTTTTTTTTTTTTTTTTTTTTTTTTTTTAAGGGAATGATAATGGTTTGAATGAGACGTTTATGGAAATGTTTTATGGTTGTAGGGTTTGGAGATGAACTACAAAGTGTTTCAATTCATGGTGTTTAAGGTTTGAGCTTGATAAATGTGGGCGTTTGAATGATGAGAAAAGGATGTTATGGAGATGAGAAATGGTGTTTTCCCAGTCTAGGATTGTGAATTTTGCGTAGAGTAGTGTTGCTTACAAATTTTCTGCTTGCAACCTAATGTCACTCTATAAAATCAAATTTTCTAAAGATTCTCCTCCCTTGAATGCTTAATTCTTGTTTGATTTATACAGTGAGAGATTCAAAGACTTAGAATTTGATCTAAACTCTTCCATTTCATTGTTATGTATATAATTCATATTTATCCTCCAAGATGATTGGATAAAAGAAAAGGTTTATATATATATATATATATATAATCAAGTTAAAGGCTAAAATATCAAGACAAAAGCTTGAAATCCCAATTAATCGACACTCTAATTTGTTGTTAGAGTGTCAATAGGCAAATCAGCACCGAACACCTGACTTAGAAATGATTGTTTCCTTAATGCTTGAAGTATAGTCTATCTATGATATTGAATGAGGACCAATGTTATTAAACCGCTTTTTTGTTTTGTTTTTGAAAACCTTAAAACTACTTTGAGCATAACTTTGACATAAGGATAAGGGTAGAGTAATGTCACTTACAAAAGAGCATCTATTTAAAGATCATGATTCAAACTGAAATGAATCCAATTTAGATTTTACCAACTCATTTTCCTAAAAATAAAAAAATTCTACCCTCTTATTAACTCTAGTTTAATTTTATCATAGTTAAATTTTAGATAAGATGAAAAAAAAAAAACTCTAAACCTTAAATGTCTCTCTCAGTTGAAACGGATAAGACTTGCAAGTGAAAATCGGATGAATCCAAGACCACTAGCACTCCCTCTAATCTTTGACCCAATCAACATTCTTTCCGAAAATCTCATCAATCACACACTTTCCGAATCCCATTACTATGGGACCACCTTAGTTCGCTGCACTCTCAACCACCTGAGTCCCACCCTTCACTGTACAACCACCCCCCAACAACCTCAAAAATTCACAACAGAGGACAGAGCTCACAGAGAAATCAGAAAATGGCAGCAACAAAAGTCAAACCAACCATTCTCGTCATCCTATTATGTTTTCTCGTAACCATTACCTTATCATCTCAGCCGTCCCTCGCATCACAGCCTTCCAAATCCAACCGTCCCTCCTCCAAATGGGCCCCACGCTTCCTCGGCAGATTCTCACAACCACCGAATCAACAACAACAACAACAACAGTACCGATACGAAACCAAGTACTTTTCGCAACGGCTCGACCACTTCAGCTTCTCCGAGCTCCCAAATTTTCCACAGCGGTACCTCATCAACACCGAGAGCTGGGTGGGCCCGGAGCGCCTTGGGCCAATCTTCTTCTACTGCGGCAATGAGGGAGACATCGAATGGTTCGCCGAAAACTCCGGCTTCGTCTGGGAAATCGCTCCTCGTTTCGGTGCCATGGTCGTTTTTCCCGAGGTAAAGAACTTAGCGTCTCTGTTAGATACGAAGTGTCAGATAAGATATAAGGCTTTTGGAGTGAAAATTTAGTTTATGTTATTAACATTGGAAGTGTAATTACTTGGTCGTAAGAGGCTGTTTGATTAGAATGTAAAATGTGTGATTGAGGTTGAAACAATTTTGATGGGCAGCACCGGTACTATGGTGAATCGATGCCGTATGGAAGTATAGATGTGGCATATAAGAATGCCACTACCTTATCCTATCTTACGGCTGGCCAAGCCCTCGCAGATTTCGCCGTGTTGATTAGGGAGCTGAAGCGAAATTTGTCAGCCGAGGCTTGTCCTGTGGTGTTATTTGGTGGATCCTATGGTGGAAGTAAGTGAAATGTTGTTATTTGTGGCACAAATTTTTGGTTTTTGATGAAATAGTTATGTACATTGATAGTCTTTTTGCTTGGAAAGGAAGAAATGATGTTTGCAATTGCATTCTTTTCTACAAATGTTTGTTACTATGTGTAGTAGTATTGGTCAATTGAATAAAGGAATATGTATTGGGTGTGAGTGTCATCTAGAAATGTTCTTATATGATCTCTTTTTGAATCGAAACAGTGTTGGCCTCATGGATGAGGCTCAAGTATCCTCATGTTGCAATTGGTGCACTTGCTTCTTCGGCACCAATTCTTCAGTTTGAAGATATTGTGCCGCCAGAAACATTTTACGACATTGTTTCCAATTCTTTCAAGGTTTGTGTTACTCTTCACCATTTGTTTTCATCTTTGTTATACTATTTTTGTTTATATATATGTGCTGCATTATAACTATGTTACTTGCTTTATTTCAACAGCGTGAAAGTACAAGCTGTTTTAACACAATAAAGGAGTCCTGGGATGCGTTAGTATCCGAGGGTCAAAAAAATGATGGACTCCTGAAATTGACAGAAACTTTCCACTTGTGTCGGTAAGGAAAAGAAGGAAACAAATGTATGCCCTATTGGTTTATTAGCTAATGATGATAGAATATATACATTTTTTTTTTTTTTGGTATGTTGTGTCTTAACTGATCAGAGGCAGTTGACAGGAAATTAAACAAGACACAAGATCTGGCAGACTGGTTAGATTCTGCTTATAGTTATTTGGCAATGGTGAACTACCCTTATAGCGCCAATTTTATGATGCCTTTGCCTGGTCATCCCATAAGGGAGGTTAGTTGGGAGTTATGATACAATTTGTAAAATATCTAATGGGCTGTACACACATATATGGAGGTTTTCATACTCTACTTAAAGTCCTTCCATACCTATTATTTGCCACACCCTATGCTAAAAGGCTAGACGCCACTCTGCAATACATAGTATGTCACTGTTCTGTAATATTGTTTAAATTTCTCTAGGACCAGCTATTTTCTAAGTGAGAATCTCTTCCTGTCCATCATTCTTTCAAGTTTCGATGAATATAGAATTTCTATCATACTTCTTTCTGTATAAATTTGAACCTGTATGCTTTTAAGCGTTCTAATTTTGATGTAGCTCTAAGTCTATTTGTCTATGGCCTTATCACTGCTTATTGAAAAGTCATTTGAATTCTGTACTGTCAGGGTATGCTTCAAAAGCTTTGCATTTTGTTATGAATTAAAATATCATTTAATTGTTTCTTGCAGGTTTGTAGAAAGATTGACAGTCTTCCTGACGGTACTAGTATTCTAAAGCGCATATTTGAAGGAGTAAGCATCTATTACAATTATACTGGAGGAGTTGACTGCTTTGAAGTGGATGCTGAGGATCCTCATGGCTTGGATGGTTGGAACTGGCAGGTCTAGAGTTCTGTTGTATTTAAAAAAAAAAAAACAATAAAAAATACTGGTTGGATAAGAATTCTCACAAATAACTTCATCAAAATATTTATTATTAATGCAAGTGCCTTTTCTGCTTCCTTTTCAAAATATAGGCTTGCACTGAGATGGTTATGCCAATGTCTAGTAGCCGGGATGTGAGCATGTTTCCAACATTTGATTATAATTACTCTTCCTTTCAAGAGGAATGCTGGAGGGACTTCAGGGTGAAACCCAGGCCTAGATGGATAACAACAGAATTTGGTGGACATGTAAGTGAATGGTGCTTTTCAAATTTATAACTTCCATTTAACTCAAATTGTATAGTAATCTTTGCTCTTGCCTACTACTGTTTCTTTTGGTTGGCAGTATGTATTTGCTTGGGGAGTTAAATAACCTATTTTTCTAAGTGGATCTTATGAGAGTTTTCATATATTAAAATCAAATGTAGAAATTTTCAGAAACCATTAACATTTTTGTAAAAGCATGGTCTATGCTACTGATTGATTCCTTTGAGTCATCACATACATAATATGAAGAATGCTTGCTTCTCAAATGCTACATTATGATTTCTGGTCTTTGGGATTTTATTTTGAAGGACATCAAGGCCACCCTGAAAGACTTTGGAAGCAACATCATTTTCGCAAATGGCTTATTAGATCCATGGAGTGGTAGCAGGTGACCTCTCATTCGGCTTGTATTATGGCTAGTGTTGTTAAAGATTCACTATCTGAATTTGATCTTTGTATGTGACATCTGTTGCAGTGTTCTGCAGAATATATCTGAAACTATTGTTGCTCTTAATACTGAAGAAGGTAATGCTTTGACTGATCGCATCTTCTGTTCTTAAATCAACCATGATAGGCTTCACTTGCATCTATGAGAGGGACTATTTGGTGGGTTGACATTGACTTTTTATTTTTAATAATATCCAGCATAATAATTGTTTTCAGAGCATGAGAGCCTTTAGCCACCCATCTTATTACTTTAAATCTACAAATTTTGGATTGATAAGAATTTTTCTGAAAACCAATCTGGTCACATTTTAGAAAAATATTATCGTTAGTTGCTCCCATTCAACTTGTGGGTGTCAAATGACGAAAGATATGACAATATAGATAATTTAAGAACAATTTTTTTGATTGTTAAGATAATTTAAGAACAATGTACTGGCAATCCTAATGTTTATGAGTTCTGGCATGTGGCTCAGTCTCAATAGCAACAATTTAATTCAATTGGCTTGTTCTGTTGCATTTAAAAATATTGTGGATTCTCAAATCAACCAACAAAGCCACTTTTCCCACTAATTGTATTTAACTAAATTGGTCATTTTTGTTTTTGTAGGATACATCATGTCTTTTTGGCTCAAATTTTTCTTTTTCTTGTAGCCCCTTCAATCTGAGTTATATAAATGGTGTCATGTTATGAAAATTTTTTAAAGACTTCTCTCAATTGTTCCCCATGCATTGTTTCCTTATATATTTCATATAATTGATTCTAAATTTATATTTGTTTTTTATTTCTGTTTTAATATTCTCATTTCAAGGAAATTCATCTTAAGTACACATTATAGAACTTTGTAAGAGAGATTGCTGAACATATTCAGCTAATACTTGGTTGCTATCTTCAAAAGTCAGCCCGCTAATCCAATGGAACCTGCTACCCTTACTGAAAAATCATACTGATGTAGGCCAGGGAACAACAAAATATGATTTAGAACACCAGGGCAGATCTGGTGTAGCTTGGGTTTTGAAGAATTAGGGTTAGGTTTTGGTGGGGAAAGGATAGAAAATAATAGGGGTTATAGGGTTTCCAAAGGGTACAAGGATTAATAGAGTTTGGGAATGAAAACAAAGGTGAAAATCATGATTTGGGTTGCTGTGAACAGTGATGTAAATAGTAACTGTGAATAGTAAAATAAAAGAAAATAGATAAATTCTAAGAATCACACCTAGACTTCCTAAGGTGTGAGTATCACACCTAAAGTTCCTTAGCATCACACCTCGGAGAAGGTTGCATCACACAAACCATAAAAGAAAGCTTCATAGCTCTTAAATTTTGAAAACATTAATCAATAGCCAACTTAATAGAAAGTACTACAACTCTTTAAATAGAAGACTAATACCTAATCCTAGTTGAACTAGGATTTCTTAATACCCTAATAAGACTTGGATTTGGACTCCTTAGGCTTTTACTACTAAGCCCAACTAAATAACCAAACTTGAAATAAGACTAAAGTAAAACCCAATGGACTATAAGCACAGCCCATTCTAGAATATTAAGAACTTACATAATTGCCCTTGATACATAAAATCAAATAAAATATCAAATCATACCTACCTCATTTCGTACGCTTGTTCAGCTTTAGTTGGCCACCATTGTTTTACACATCAGTTTGTAAATTATCTGCAGCCTATTGTCCTTGATTAATTGAGCCAATCAGCCCTCCTAATGAACCATAGTGATAATGAAGGTTTGTTCAGATTGGTTGGACTGTGTTCTTTTACACATTAACTTATCATTTGTATTAGGGATAATTACAGCAAACCCACTTGAGGTTTGGCCTGTTTGCGCTTTACCTACCCGTGGTTCAAAACTTATCACTTTACCCACCTGTACTTCAATTCGTTACCCATCCGTTACCCACCTTTGGCTTTTCCGTTAGAAAACAACTTTTACAACCAAAACACAACATAACATGAATCAAAGAGTTAGGGTTTGAATTTTTTCTAAAGAGCTTGGAATATGGGGTTTTGTGTCTCTATGCAACAACAACCGTGTCATCTCTCTCTCTCTCATCTCTCAACCTCCGTGGACCTCCAACTACTCAAAGTTACATGCCTCGACTTATGTACCTTGAGTCCCAGCACAGCTCGAGCCAAACCGTTCAACCCAGCGTTCTTCAAATCCCTGTTCCCCAACCAGTCCACAGCGAGTCCGCGAAGGTCAACCACATTCCCAACTTTCAAATCATAATCATCCAACAGTTTCTCCACATCACCCTCAACCCCAACTCTAACAAAAGTGAAATCCTCATCGCTGAGAAACTCGATGAGCGAGTTGGGGAAGTGAGTGGCGTAGATGAGTTGGAAGATGAGGCAGCGTCGACCCACGCAAAGTTGGAGAGTGGCAACTGGGTTTTCGATGTTGTGGTTGAAACTGGGTCGCCACTCGACGTCGAGGCCGACGATGAGGCGGTGGAGACGGCGGTGGTGGATGCGGTAGATGTCGAAGAGCCAGGAGTCGACCATTTGGGGAGTATGGGTGACGAGGGTCTAGATATGGTTGGACTTGAGAGTGACTTCGAAGAGGTCATGGGTGTCTTGGTTCACTTCATCTCCAACGACTGCATCGGCTCAGACGGTTCCCTCTCCAGCGACTGTGACTTCGATCCGCCTCTCTCTCTCTGCTATCTTATTTTCTTTGCTGTGGGTGTAGTGGGTCTGGGTTTTGAAGAGGGGTTTGCTTTGGTTTTGGTTTGAGATTTGAGAGAGAACGAAGTTGTGTATGATTTTTGTGAATGACTGAAAGGATTTTTGTGAAATTAGAGTACAACACTTTCAAGTGTAGGATTTTTGTAAATATTTTTTAAGATTTGTGCGAATATGAAAATTTTATTCGGATTGATTGGCTCAAGACTGTTCATACCAAGAGCAAGTGTGTTCTTGAACCCAAGCTACAAAACCCCCTCTTTGATCTTGTTTGTTTGAGTTTTCTCTGTTATTTTTTGTTTTTAGAGGAGAGATGAACAATGGTGCTGTTTTTCTCTCTTTGGTTTGTTTCTATTTTCTGTTTAATCTATGATTGGGTTCTAAAACTTTTTTTATTACAGTTTGGGTTTGAAAAATGTGAGGGATTTTGGTATGGATTCAGAGGATTTAATTGGTTTTGGATGTGTGTAACTGAAAATTTTGAACTATATTTACAAATGTTGTGTTCTTGTGTTTGCGAGGAAAAGATTTGATGGTTCGTGTTTGATCTGTGTTATGTTCTATTTTTAATAAAAGGGTGTTTTTCTAACGTCTGAGGGTGAGGTGGGTAACGGATGGGTAACGAATTGAAGTACAGGTGGGTAAAGTGATAAGTTTTGAACCACGGGTAGGTAAAGCGCAAACGGGCCAAACCTCAGGTGGGTTTGCTGTAATTATCCCTTTGTATTATTATATATTGCATTTTGTGAACTCATCCTTGATTAAGAATATTGGTTTTGACCCTCCAGAGATTACTTTTATTGTTTTACTACACCAAAGTTTTGGTATGGTGCTAAATTATAGCTGCCATAACTGTATGACATGAATCCAAATCCTAGAAAACAGTAGCAGTTTAGTGTTAAACCAGCTTTCCAACTGCATTGTTGTATTAGATTTAAAATTATGATTCTATGCATTGTTATGGCCTAGCAAGTGGGCTAAACAATTTGATGTGGGTGGACATCATATAATCTCAACGCCTGTTAGTTCTTTTTTGAAATTCGATAGAATCTCCATGCTTCAATGTCTAGAAATTTTAAAGAAGTGATCTCTATAATGTTAAACCTTGTTTCATGACATCCCTTGCTATATGCTGTTGCTATCTGGCAAATTCATTATATCTCTCTCTGTTTGTGTGTGTATGAGGGGGAGAGAGGACTATTTAACCTGCTATGTGATGCTACTATCAGCTAAAAGACACTACATCCAAATAATTTGATTGATCTATTTTATTATATGGAGCCATTAACTCTATGGTTGGTTGGAGGGAGGGAAGGGAAAGAAGAGGAGAGTAAGGGGAATAGCTGAAACATAGCTACATGTTATTTGGCTAAATGTAATCGGTTCCTTTTACTATCTCTATGTCAGGTGCCCATCACGTAGATTTACGTGCTGCAA
Source organism: Quercus lobata (assembly GCF_001633185.2). Lineage (NCBI taxonomy): Eukaryota > Viridiplantae > Streptophyta > Magnoliopsida > Fagales > Fagaceae > Quercus > Quercus lobata. Next base: position 38,345,033 of record NC_044909.1, read on the forward strand.
CTGCAGAGGATCCTGATTGGTTGGTAGAGCAGAGGGCAACTGAAATCAAGTTGATTGAAGGCTGGATAAATAACTACCATCAGGAAAGGAAAGTGATTTTCAATATGTAGAGGAAAGCTTGGTGGATGCAGATCTTTCTGCTAGATACTTCTTTAATCTTGTTGTCTGTGTTAACCCTGCAGCCATCACCAGATGAACAGTGTAAGACTTATCTTTTTCTAATGTCAAGGCCATCATGTTCATCCTTACCACTTATAAACCTTGTCTGCAATAATTATGTATGTAAAAGGTTATGAATTGGCCCAAGAGGCCTAAATGTATTACTCAGTCCATACAAACCTAACCCTAGACCCTACAGTTATTATATAAACCTAGTAGGGTCATTGTAATTTAATATATTGTTAATATCAAAGATGTAGCCAATAAGGACTTTATCCTGTGAACAAATCATGTAATTCCCTTTGTGTTTTATATTTCTTTCTTTCTTTTGTTGTCTCCGCATCTCCTACAATATATATATTTTTTTTATTTATTTCAACTATTCATTTCAACAATGTAAAAAACAAAATGTTGTAAATAAATGCTCATTACGAGATGGCAGTTAAATTGAAACTGAATTTTTAGTGCACCAAACTCGAAAGAGATGCCAATTAGTACTTCGTGATTTTCCTGTCCGTTAACTGTCTTTTCCTCGTCAGAAAGCAAGCTCAGGGAGAGCTGATGATTGGAGATCGCAATGGATAGCAGTACCTTGAAATATTGGTTTAAAAAGTTGCGTATTGGGTTGGCAAATGGGAAGCATGCAAAGATTTGAAATGTGGATCATGGTTCATGAAGTTTCCGGCTTCCTGCCCAGCAGTGTCATCTCAATTACTTTTCCTACGTTGATGAACTATAATATTGTTGACAATTTAAAGAGAATAATGAAGATGGCTCAAATGGTGGCCTTTATGGCTATTTCTAAATTTTTCTTTCACTGTTTAAAACTTACGTGCATCTGATTTGGTTTTGCACATGCGGCTCCTTTTTGCCATGTTGAAAACTTGAAATTGTTGTTGGGAGAGCACGCATAAGATCAATTAATGGCCTTGATCGGCTTACATCCAAAAAAAAAAAAAAAACCGAGACATGTATCTTTGCTCAATAACATCTATGTTTACATCCAAAAAAAAAAAAATCTATGTTTATAATGATGGGTCTATATAATAGATTAATTGTAGCTAATCATCATCTGGCTAACCTTAGATTTACGAAGGGTTGGTCCAACTTTAATTCTCTAACATCCCTCTTAAACTCAAGACGGAAGCTGGATGACAAGTTGAGTTTGAAAGGAAATTCTTCCAAATGGCAAGATAATTGGGAAATCTCATGAGGTGTGTGGAAATGCATAATGAGCTGACCAACACTAAATTGAGTGAAGGTGTACGACCAAGAAAGGAAAAGAGCATAAAACATGCCAGTGTGTCCCCAACATGTGACAAAATGAGTTGCATAAAAACACAAGGTAGATGAGTAAGAGCATCACTATTGGTGGTGGTAAAATAGCTAAAAAGCTATTTTACCACCTCAAACTCCAATTAGTGCTCAATATTGGTAGAGCCAAAGGCAAATCTTTTGCCTTTTTGCTGCCATGAACTACCAAGACTAGCTGTTCATTGTAACAAGGAAGGCATAAAAATTTATTATTTTATGACTTATTGGGTTTTGTGGCAGAGCGGAAGAAATAAAGAAATTAATTTAAAAAAATGAATATTGTGTTAACTAATGGCAAGAATAAGAGTATTGATACAGGTGCATTGTGAAATTGTGTATTAAAATAAATAAAGTTATTATTTGAAATATTGAATGCTAAAATTTTTAGTTCTACTGATGTGGATGCACACTATCGAGTACCGAGATAAAACCTACATGTAAAAGCTTGTAGTTGTGGATGAGACACATGGAATGCGTCTCCAGAGTTGTAGAGAAGGTGATGCTTTAGGATGCATTAGATTACATGGGAATGATAAGGTGATGCACCTCGATGTACAACAAAACAAAAATAACTAGCTGGTGTATACCGAAGGTGGTGGCTCTAGAAACATGTTAGAAAATGAGAGACATGGCTCATATACTTTGTTGAAAGTTAGGATTAGAAGAAAGAGAAAACACAGAAGTAATTAATGTGATTTGACTTCACAATCTACATCTATCACAAAATATCCTACCAGGTAGGATATTTTTTGGTTATCACTTGTTTGACCTAGCGAGCCCAACCTCCTCCTTAGTTTCTAAACTAGCATAATTGTGAGACATAAAAGGAAAAATAAATTTCAAACATACTTTACATTATTCATAAAATATCTTGCCTCCTAGCGAGCCCAACCTTCTCCTTAGTTTCTAAACTAGCATAATTGTGAGACATAAAAGTAAAAATAAATTTCAAACATACTTTACATTATTCATAAAATATCTTGCCTCACATAATAATCAAAGGTAAAATACATTATATTTCCTTTTTACAAAAAATTACAAAATTTAAAACACTTTCTTAATAATTGTATCAACTATATTTTATTAGAAAATAATCACATCATTTTAAAAAGAGTTTAGAATTAACACTTAAAAGCATAATTTAATATTTTATTTTTTCACTTGACAAAAAAAAAAAAAAATCGTTAAAATTTTTCTGCATATTGTGCAGATCTATGACCAAGGCCGGCCCTAGGCTTAGGCCAATTAGGACATTGCCTAGGGCCCCCTTACTAGAGAAGGCCCCAGATTTGGGGGCAATTTTTTTTTTTTATATAAATATTTTTGGGAGATATTAAAACATTTTAGTTTAATATTTTTTTTACTATCAAGAAGGCTCAAAGAATTAAGTAATACTAGAGATACAGATAAGACCAATTTAAATAAATAGGTCTTACAAATAGACGTGTTACTAATCACAAGTAATTCAAATAGGAAAATATTAAAAATACTATAAATTTTACTACATAATTTTTATTTATTTAATTATTTTTATAAAATATAAAAATTATACTCTAACCTAATCTAAGTGTATATGTATGCGAAACTCTCTTCTAGAGACTTAAATCTTGGCCATTGCCCCCCACATCCCACAAGAACTTATACTTGTGGAGTGATAATTGCACCAAGGGTGCGTGGTGGTCTCCATAACTTTTATAATTTGATATGACAATGAATATGATAGGTAAATTTCAACAAACTATTGAATGCATTTTTGAATGAATATTTGTGATTGGTGATATATTTTTGTAATTCTCATGTTGTAAATTTTATAATATTTCTAGTATTTTTGTAAGCCTCATATCATTGATCACATTCATTACAACACCAATTTATAGTAAAATTTGTTATAACTTTAACATTTTCTAAAAAAAAAAAAATCATATTAAAGAGTAAAAAGAATGAATTTAAAAAAAATTATTATATAAAATACTAATTAAATATTATTTAAGTGATAACATAAATGCCCCATTTGAAAATTTCACCTTAGGCCTCCGAATCACTTGGGCCAGCACTATCTATGACTAATGTAGACTAAAAGATCAAAGGCTAAATCTTGCTATACACTCGGTACACACTCCCTGTAAAATCATGTTTTGAAAACATGGCTCATGTGGCAGTATGTGTACGATGAGTATGCAATAGCCAACGTGTGATAATCATTACTCAAGATCAAATATTACGTGTCCCAACTCACTACGGAACAATTTTGTGATTTGCTACAAACCTCAAATTATACGCCCTTAATCCTAAAGTTTTCTATAAAAAAATAATTATATATTGATAGGCCAAAAACATATTAAACCCTTGTGATAAATTAATTGATTAATTAGCCAAATTTATTAATTAATCAAATTAACATGCAATGTACGTGATAGCACAAACAAATCACCAATTAAACTAAGTATGCAACGGAAATTAAATTGACACGGTGATTTGTTTACGAATGGAGAAAACCTACACGGCAAAAACCCCACCCGGTGATTTTAAAATCACCATTCCCGAGAATCCACTATTATCATAACAAGCGGTTACAAATAAAAAAGAATCTCAATACTTTATACCAACTTATAATTAAACCCTTACCCCAATACCCTATTGGACTTATTCTGTAGTGACAATTTCTCATTTTCAATGCATGGCTACCAGTACGTGACTAACCAATTGCACGAATCCCAGTATGCGACTTCAATCACCAACTAGAGAAGGTTGTTGGCTGCAAAGTTCTTTAGTTCATCACATGATGAAGATCAAGAAGCTCCTTAGTTACAAAACCCTACGGTGCACAAACACAGCAGCTTTTGCACAAGAAAGATGAACTAGGACAAATTCTATCTCCGGTCACAATTTGCTTAAACAAATTTTGCTCGATTCTTATGCAACTTATATCACCTTTGATGGCCCTTAAAATAATCATTTTATATGTTTAGGGTTGTGAGAAAAGAAAGCCCAAATATACAATCACGAACTAGATGAAAAACAGACTAGAAATTCTGAGTTTCATAAACCTTAACAAATACCTGTCTATCGAGCAGTTGTCGAGCCACGGGCTGGAACAGCTCTTCAAGTCTCGATAGATGCTAGCTGTTGAGCTAGCTGTCTTACTTTAATGAATAACACTTTTCACACTTGAATCTTGAACAGATTTGCATGGTTTTAATACTTGAACTTAACACATCATAAATCTACCAAAATACAAGTAAAATGCATTTTGTTAAAAGATTAGCCAATTACATAAAATAATCACATATGTTCCTAACAAGTGAATCACATATGTCCTAACAATCTCCCCCTTTGGCAATCTGTGACAAAACCACAACTAACAAATGAGATATGAGAGAAGTCATAAATCACTCAACTCATATTCACTTGTTGAATACAATAAAATCTACCCTAACACAAAATCTTGAAAAATTTTGCAAGAAGAGAGTCTATGGCAATAAAGACTTTGACAACCTGTATTTCTGAAACACTTTAAACAAAACTCATCACGGCATCTTAGTGTGAAACAGAAATAATAAATTGCTTACATAATATAAGAAACATGTATATAAAGAAATAAAAGAAATAACACATGAAGAGATAGGTGAAAAGAAAAACATACATCACCATATAAGGAATATAAGAACAATGTATGTCAATAATGGTCACAAGACCCATGTACAAGAATAATGTATCTCAAATAGAAAGAAAAAAGATACATCAAGTCCTCACTACATCCCTTAATGTGCACTCTCCCCCTAACTAAAATCTCCTATACTAACTCTCCCCCCTAACTATGACTACTTTCATATCCAAAACTACTACTCTTTTTTGTCACGAATGACAAAGGGTAAGAGTGTCAAGTAGACATCTCGTTAGTGCTGGAAGAGCTAGCATCTCCATCCTCATTATCATCATCGTCGTCAGAGTCAGAGTTGTCCTCGAATGTCTCAGATGCCTCGGGAGGAGGAGCAGGAGACTCCACAAAGCCACAAGGTGAGCCTGCTGTCTAGCAATACAGCCGACACGGGTGTTCACTTAATACAACTCAGTAGAGAGTGTATCAAGGCGAGCATCCATGCTCTGAAGCTATGCCATGATTGCATCCAGAGTCACACCTCCTGCTGAAGTAGAGGGAGCGAAAGTGGATGGAGCAAAAGGAGTGGGAGGAGCTGCCGTACCGAACCGCCTCAAACGAAACTGTGCCTTGCTTTGTTTAACGGTAGCAACATCAATGGCACACATAACGTGAAAGTGGTCGGAAACGGGAAAGGGAACTTAAAAATGGCGTAAGATCCTCGTGATAGCCGAAGCGAAGATGAGCTTATCATAGGACGCCGAATCCCTATAGACATCTATGATAGAAAGAATGAAATGAGAAGGAAAATCTATAGTAAAATGCTCTAACAAAGAAAGCAAAAATTGAGTACGAGACTCGGTAATAGAGTTATAATGAGAAAGGGGATGAAGAACAAAAGTCATAACTATGTTAAAAAACCGAGGGCCTTTAGTAAAGGCCAAACAGTAAGTGAACTGACGTTCACCCCAATTAGAAGGGCGCTCATAGAAAGCAGAAATAAGCTCGTCTTTGAACACAGTCCTTAGATGCTCACAATTGGGGTAGTAAGGATACTCTACCCTCGAAACATGGAGCACATCGAATACAATATCCGGTGTGACAACTATGCGCATATCTCGAACGCAAGTAACAAAAAGAGATACTGAATAATCATATCCATGTATGTTGAAGTAAAACTCCTGGATCAGCACGGATGGACAGGTGACCGGGATGTCACACAGTGACTCCTAACCCCGACTATGAATGACAGTGGGTAGGTCAATGTCAGAGAAGTCCGACAAAATGACTTGGCATTCCGAATGAACACCTCGTCTAGAAAAGTTCTCTGAGAAGTCCTTTCGGGCTTGCTCATCACAGAACTGAACAGAAGAGGGGGTGGGATCAAAAGAAGAAAAAGATGCCCCAGAATGAAAAGGGTTCCGAGACGGAGTAGACTTCCGTTTTAGTGCCATGACGCATTAACGTAAATTAGAGAGAGAGGAAGGGAGAAAGAGACACTTAGAAAAGTCCCAAAACAATTCAAATATATTGAAAAGAGAGTACGTATGCATGGGAATGCATGAACATGTGACATGTAAAGGAAAATTGCATCATGGGCTTAGCCTAATCCAATCCTACCAGCACACAATCAGATAACATATATAACACACATCTAAATGCATGAAAATATAATTATAATGCTCATGAGTCGCAATGTATGAAGTTTTTAAGATCAAATCTTCAAAACCCATCCAAAAATTTTGCAAAAACCTCTTTGATTTTGAAAAACCCCAAAATTTTCAAAAATCCCAAAAACTTAGGTTAAAAAATCATGAAATGCATGAATATGAGCGATTTAGATGCTTACCAAGTGAAAAATAACTTGATCTAGGCCGAAAACACCTTGAGGAAGAGTTTTGGGAAGTGAAAGGACAAGGATAGATCGAGAGAGATCGGGGAAAATGAATATCGGATCGCGCTGACCCTATATATAGGTGTTCAATAATTCTCAACAGATAGCAAGTGTCGAACATTAAAAGGCTTCAACAGATCCAGCTATCGAGCAAGTGTCTAGAGGTGTCCACAGCAAAACAAGCTCGATGGATCGAGGTAGCTGTCGAGGAGCTATCAAAGGGACATAAACTTTCTCGATTGATCCACCGAGCTATCGAGAGGTGTCAAGATTGCGAGAAAAAAAAAAAAAAAAAAAAAAAAAAACCCTGAAGAGCTCAATAGATAAGCCAGGTATCGAGAGCTGTCAAGGTGCTGTCGAGGTCGCTTTAAAACAATTTTTCAAGAAGAGAAAAATACAGATATGAATGCAATTAAATATGCAACACAACCAAGAATCCAAACAACATTTTGACCTCTCAAAAACATCTCTCAACAAAAAAAATGTTAAGCATTTTGATCCCAAAACACACACACACACACACTAAACAAGTCTAACAAATTTTATATTTCAAAAACAAGTCAAGACAATTTAGTGAGCATACATTAATACATGTAAACCTTGTGATGGTCAAATCACATTGTACCTACACATGTATCAAGAGTAGTAAAGAATATTGAGTGTTGTGTGTAAAAAATATTACAAGATTGCATAAGTGTCTACATGTTATGATGATTTTAGATATGAGAAAATCACTTTAACTCACACACAATAATAATTGTTTGATGGTGACTATCACCTTTGAGTGACATCTTATAACTCCCACATCTCCTAGAATACACGCTTGCAATCATATTTAAAGTATTTTATTCTTTTTGCTTTTTATTTTTCTTTTAAGCAAATCATGTATGGGTATATAAGAGATAGAAAAGAAATACCCAATGATGTTAAGCTTTTGATATTGCACTTTTGTTATGCCAATGCATACATATGTCATTTCATGATTGGCAGGCAATAGTGGTGAAATGGTTATTAATGTCTTTCTCTTAGGATTTTCTAGTCCTTCCCATAAAAAAGAGTGATACGAGTGTTAAATACAAGAGATCACTTAACTTTACTCATCACAAACACGAGCCACAAAACTCACCTTCTTAGTTGTGTATAAAGATGCTTATTTAAGTTACAAAAGATACAAAGTTTAGAAAACTTTATTTCGATGGCCATTCAAAGTACACAAGTACTAATGTACACATACACAAACTGTTTTTGTATTTTTCAATTTTTTTATTTATTTTTTATATGAAAAACAAAATAAACCAAAACTAAAAAGAAAACAAACAAAAACAAAGTAAACAAAGTAATGCATAAAACTAGACCAACTCAAAATAATAAAACAAAACACACAAGTAATGCAAACAAAAATAAGAAGAGGAGAGAGAAAAAGTGACAGAATCACTTGGAACCCTTTTTTGGCGAACCCTTGATTCGGTGGTGAGGGGAAAGAATTGAAACCGTTCAAGTTCGGAAGGAACATAAGGGCTTTAAGAAGATCTCCAAGAGAAGCAAAAAAGAATGAAAACTAATTCTGGTTTCCCGATGCAACCATGTCGTTACTCTATTGAGTGGCTAATCACTTATAACAATTAGGTCAAGTATGACCGGCTGCTCCATAGTGATGACAGAGATGCTACTTCTTCTGTTTAGGCTTTTGAGAGTTAGTCTTCTTAGCCTTAGGGTTTTTAACTTCTTTCTTTTCCTACTTAAGGGGTGCTCCTAAAATAGATTTACCTTTATCTATGTTCTCACTAGCTAAGTCATTTTTAACAACATTGTTATCAGTTTCAATATTATTAGCAGGAAGAACAAAAACAGTAGTACTAGTAGAAACAATACTAGGAGAAGAGAAATCATACCCTAAACATGTTCAATCAAAAGCATATTTCTGAAGACTAAGCATTTCGTCAAGTTTTGCACTTGAAGTCCTCTTCAATTGAGCTCTGACTTGAAACAGCTCCACTTCAAGTTTCTTGGTCTTCTTAGTCAAGAAATTATTCTCGAATCTCAGTGCTCCAATAATTTGATTAGCTTCATCAAACTTTGTGGAAAGCTCTTCTTGTTCCAGCTCTACATCACTAAGCTTCTTGGTGGTCAATCTATACATCTTCTCATGCTTCTCTAAAACCTTGTATAACTTTGCATAGGTTGTGTGAATGTCATCTTGTTCATCCATCTTCTCAAACTTGGACTTCACCAATTCCTCTTCTTCATCTGCATCTTCAACAATCCCTTCAGTAGGATTGACACTGGTAGTAAAGGCATTTAGGATTCCGTCGTCCTCATTGTCGAAATCATCCTCAGGCTTGGTATCACTCAATGTAGCAGCAAATGCCTTACTCTTCCAAATGGTCTTAAGATATGTGGGGCACTCTTGTTTCATGTGACCGAAACCTTAACACCTGAAGCACTTTGGTCCTATGGGAACAATATGCTGACTGTCATCCCTAACATCCTTCTTCCCTTTGTCTTGGCCTTTAAACTAAGAGGAACTAGATTGCTTACAGTCCTTGTTGAAGCTCTTCCCATTAACATTCTTCATGAACTTTTTGAATTGTCTTGTAATATAGGACTTCATCTTAGAATCTTCATCATCTGAAGACTCATCAGTATCACTACTCTTGGCCTTCAATGCTATGCTCTTGCCCTAACTCGACTTGCCAATTCTTATTAAATCTAACTCATAGGTCTGCAAATTACCAACCAGTTCTGTCAAAGGAATCTTGTGATGTCCTTTGATTCCTCGATCGCGATGATCTTGGCATAGAATCTTTTGGGTAGAGATCTGAGCACCTTTCTCACAATCTTAGGTTTAGGAATGGTTTCCCTAAGATTGAAAGCTGGGCTCATTATGTCCTTGAGTTTGGCATAGAACTCATTGAACGACTTATCCTCCTCTATCTTGATCTCTTTAAAGCTTGTAGTGAGCCTCTGAAGTTTCGAATCCTTGATAACCTTAGTTCCTTCATAGGTTGTCTGGAGGATGGTCCATGCTTCCTTTACAATTTCAGTGGAGGATATCTTATTGAATTCCTCATTAGTGATTGCACTGAACAAAGCATTCAATGCCCTACTTTTGAAGTTTTTCGCCTTGATCTTGGCATCATCCCAATCGATCGACACTTCCTTTGGCTTGGTCCAACCTATCTCCACAACTTGCCGCACTTTCTCATCTAGAGACTGTAAGAAAGTTCTCATGCATACTTTCCTGTATGCATATTTAGTGCCATCAAATAAAGGAGGTATAATGAGAGACTGTCCTCTATCCATGACAAACAGGGATCAATGGATCACACAGCAAAGATTAACCCTAATCAGAGTGTGTCTGCTCTGATACCACTTGATAAACCAAAAATGTATTGACCCCTTGTGATAAATTAATTGATTAATTAGTCAAGTTTATTAATTAATCAAATTAACATGTAATTAAACTAATCACCAATTAAACTAAGTACAGAGGAAATTAAATTAACACGGTAATTTATTTACGAATGGGGAAAACCTACATGGCAAAAACCCCACCGGCTAATTTTAAGGTTACCACTCCCGCGAATTCACTATTATCACAACAAGTGATTACAAGTAAAAGAATTTTAATACCTTATACCAACCTACAATTGAACCCTTACCCCAATACCCAATTGGACTTGTTCTGTAGTGACAATCCCTCATTTTCAATGCACGGCTCCCAATACGTGACTAACTAATTACGCGGATCCTAGTACGCAACTTCAATCACCAATTAGAGAAGGTTGTTGGCTGCAAAGTTCTTCAGTTCATCACACGATGAAGATCGAGAAACTCCTTGATTACAAAACCCTACGGTGCACAAACACAGTAGTTTCTTCACAAAAAAGATGAATTAGGGCAAACTCTGTCTTTGGTCACAATTTGCTTGAACAAACTTTGCTCAACACTTGTACAACTTGTATCACCTTTGACGGCCCTTAAAATAATCATTTTATATGTTTAAGGTTATGAGAAAAGAAAGCCCAAACATACAATCACGGAATGGATGAAAAATAGACAAGAAATTCTGAGTTTCATAAATCTCGACAGATACCTGTCTGTCAAGTAGCTGTCGAGCCACGGGCTAGAACAGCTCTTCAAGTCTCGATAGATGCTAGTTGTCGAGGTTTAATGAATCGCACTTTTCAGACTTGAACCACGGGCTGGAACAGCTCTTCAAGTCTCAATAGATGCTAGTTGTCGAGTTTTAATGAATCACACTTTTCACACTTGAATCTTGGACAGACTTGCATAGTTTTAACACTTGAACTTGAAACCTTGTTTCTTGAAGTATTAAACACATCCTAATAGCCTTGTGGATGCTCCTTGGTTTGCACAAGTAGGAACCCTTAAAACATTTCTCTGCAATAATCCTATTTCCTGCATCAGTCAGATGATGATCATATCCCATAATAGATTTGCTTCTCTCATTGCGCATGTACCTTCATTTGGGATGCATAAACCTAATGCATCACGTCCAACAACACAACAAGGATTCCTCATTCCTATCTTCTGTAAACCAAAGTTGTGTCAAATTTTAGAGTATCACAGTTAGTTACTCATTATAAGTATAAATTAAACCCTCTACCCTTAATTTATTTGAATTTAATTGAAAAATCTAATATATTACGTAAATTGCATTTTTTTAGAAACAACGTATATTGCATTTAAAGTACTATATCTAAGAGTAATGTTTATTACACATTTGCACATATAAGAATTGCACTGAAAACGTAAATTAAAGTCATTATTTTCAAGTTTAAAATAGAGACTTCCAAGTTATGATTTTAGTGCAATTTTTGAGTGTGTACAAATTTGTTTGTAACAAGGTATTTGCATCAATCATTTTCCTTTACTTAATGGGCAATGTTTACTACTGCACACACCGTCCAAATAAAACAATTTGAAAAACAATTTCAAACTTGAAAAATTATTTTGGATAATGTGTATTTGCACATATATACAACGGATTTTTCCCTTACCTCATGAATGACAGCACCCTCCTCATTTCAGCGCACCACTGCATCAATGTTCCATTTCACCTAGCCAGTTTCAGGTGGCTTCCAACCACAAATTGTAACTAAAACTGTTAAGAATATGTGTATTGAGCATGAACCTCTCTAAAAACAAACCAATCAATGAAGCACATTACTTAGTTTCTTTTCTCCTAATTAATTAAGACAATTAAAAAAAAAAACAATTGTCTGATATATATTTAGAGAAAATTCAGGTGGCTTCCAACCACAAATTGTAACCAAAACTGTTAAGAATATGTGTATTGAGCATGAACCTCTCTAAAAACAAACCAATCAATGAAGCACATTTACTTAGTTTCTTTTCTCCTAATTAATTAAGACAATTAAAAAAAAAAAAACAATTGTCTGATATTTATTTAGAGAAAATGCAGCTGAAACTGTAGAGAATGTATGTATTAAACACAAACTTACTAATAAAAGCACATATACTAGCTATAGCTAAGTTCTTTTTTCTACTTTTAGTAGTTGTAAGTTATAACAGATGCTAGGCTAGAGTTACCAACATTCATATCTGCATATATGTGTGCTTGAAAGAGAATGAGTAGCCTGGTTTGCAACGTACAGACAAAAATATAGGATACCATGTCTAAGAAAGTTTTGCTTTGTGTTCTGGGTCTTGGCCTGGCTCTTATTTGCCATGCCCAAAACAGCACTCAAGTCTTCCTTGACCTCCATAACGCTGCACGTAGAGCGGCTGGGGTTGGTCCCTTGCAGTGGAACTCAAGCCTAGAAGCATACGCTAGGAAATACGCAAATCAGAGATATGATTGCCAGCTGATTCACTCAGAAGGGCCTTACGGTGAAAACATCTACTGGGGCTATGGTCAGGGGTTCATGGACGCTGAGGCCGCAGTTAGATATTGGGTTGATGAGAAGGACTATTACGATTACAACACCAATTCTTGCTTGAAGGGCAAGGACTGCTTGCATTATACCCAAATAGTATGGAAGAATTCTAAAAATCTTGGTTGTGCTAGCTCCCATTGCTCTAATGGAGGAATGTTCACCACGTGTAACTACTATCCTCCAGGGAATTATGTTGGAGAAAGACCATATTGAAAAGAGCCAATTATGAAGCATACTGATGCTTCTACTATTTGTTTGATGAATAACAGCTAAAATGTTAATTGATAATGTGATGTATATTTGTTGTTTAAATTCATTGTTGGAGTAGAAAGGCATATGACATTTTAACCTGTTTTTGTAATCATTTATTGAGTCCCAGACATTAATTACAGACTCCATAATCCAAATTTATTTGAATGCAATGGGTGGAACCAGCTCTTATTTCTCTGTGAATGCTTAAAGCTGTAAGCTTGGTATGATGTCATCGGAATTAGGTTTGCAACTTTACGTGAGTTCATTGGGCAAGGGTGTGGTTTAGCCGTTTAGGAAAGCCAACGATAGGAGGTGGTATTATCTATTATGAGTGTGTGTTTGGCATGAGCTTATAAGCTCGGGTTTTAACTTTTAGTTTTTTAGCTTTTTTGTACAGCTTTTTATAATCTCATTTTTTTTCACATTTTCTTATATTTTTAAATATTTTTCAAAGTACAAACATATTTTAGCACACTTTTAGTAATTTTTTTTTTTTTTAATTAAAGCAAAAATTTTCCTTTATGTGTAACTGTATGCAACATCCCAAACTTTTACATAGAGGTTGATCCTAGTGTTGCATGCAATTATTTATATAAAATAATCAATCTAACGACAGGATGTGTCCTGCAAATTAAAATGTCTTTCTTATGACTTATGAGGGACGGAATTATCAAGTAATCAAGTGGGACCATGACCCTTTTGAAAAAATTATAAATGGTGTATTTTAATATATTTATTGTTTGAAAATTTTGGCTAAAAATTCATACTTGGGCCTACCTCCAAATAAAAATTAGTTCCTTCAAACCCAAAAATTGAAGTGGTCATCTATCCCATATATGCATCTGTTTGGTGGCCCTCCAAAACAAAAACATAAGATCCATTTTTCTTAACAAAACATAAACAAATCTCTTGTAAATTTTTTTTTTTTTTAAATCTCAGTTAAAAAAAGAAAACACAAATGACTATAACTATGTGTTTTGTATGACATTTTGGTTATTTGCTTATTTGGAACCCAAATTTAAAAGTTTGGGACTTCAAGAATTGAATGTTGTCGTGCTATTTAGCTTTACCAAAAAAAAAAAAATTTATTATTATTTTTTAGCAAAATAAAATAACTTTACAACTGAGCATTATAATTTTCTCACATCATATTTTTCCTTAACTGGTAGAATAGATAATTCAATATAAATACACAATAATAATAAATACTTATCAATAACTACCACAATTATCAAATTTTATATTTAGAAAAAATTTAAAAAATAGAAAAAAAAAATTTGAACAATCACCATGCATTACATGGGTTACTTACTAGTTTTTAATAAAAGGGAAATCTTCTCAAACAAACAATATAAATTTTTAATAAAAATGTAGACAGTACTCTGGACAAACAAAGTGTAACCACTTACCATATAGACTATAGACACTTATATTTTATTTGGGAGTTCATAAGGGAATGAAATTGAATGATTTGAATAAATTATAAATGAGTGAAAATAAATGAAATCGAATGGAATGTATTTAAGTAATAGAAAAGAAAATAAAGGAAATTAATGGAATGAAATTAAAAAAATATTGTTAGGATTTTTTTTTTATGAATGTTAGGATTTTTTAATATAAGTGAATGGAATGTTAGAAACCTTGTTTGTAAGTATTATTAGAAGGAATAGATCAAAATCATTTTATAACAACATTACTATTATATACTTATTATTTTAAAATAAATGGCTAAATGAATTAGGGTATTTTGAGAGTTTTAGTGAAAATTTCATTAAACCTAATTTTGTTCCCTTTGATTCTTCCCAATTTTGGGGGAAATGAAAACTTTAGGTTTTGAGAGAAAATGGAGAAATGAGTATTCTTTCATATCCATTTCATTCCTCTACTTAAATTCCCAAATAAAGAATGATATTTCCATTTTTCTATTAAAACTCTCAAACAATGAAATAGAATAAATATTACAAAATAATTCTTTTCATTTCATTCATTTTCCTTCCTTTCCCTCGTTGCACCTAACAACATAATGGTAACAAAAGGACAAATTTGATCATTTCTCAATGGTAAGTGTGGGGCCCAAATGATTTACGGGCCAGGCCCATCTACCTGGGGAAAATCTGAAGGCCCAAGCCGAGGAGGGTTATGGCCCAAACTCGACAAAATAGCCTGTGGATATCGCCGAGGACGGCTCAGTCCTCGGCAGACCCAAAGTTCCCCCCCCTGAAGGAAGGGTAAAAACGGTATAGGACCGAAATCAGGACGAAAGATCTAAAATATCCAAGGAAAGCTGCTCTCACTGCCATTCAATGCTCTGAACCTGACAGAGCCGCAGTCTTTGGCATTTACAACCACCCCCAACGACTTTGAATATGGGCTGATGGGACAAGTATCAATTTTGGAAAGGTTGACCCTATACGTGGGCGAAGGACAGTGGACGCAGGCGAGTATAAAAGGAAAAATAAGTAACCTAAAGAAGGGGGTTGGGAAAAATGGCCAAAAACCAGAGCCTCCCAGCCCACCTCCAGGAGAAAGACTCCAGGGGTGTAGAAAAACTTAAACTGGTACGAACACCGCGAAAAACCCCACCGCCTATCGATCAAGGCCTAGCCTTCCAAACCCACGCTCTACAAATGATGTTGTTAGGGGCCTTTTCACGTGCAAACCCAACACTGTTACGATCCGCCACGAATCGCGTCCTTACAATTGGCGCCGTCTGTGGGAAGGCTTGTGTGTTGGTATAGGAAGTGGGTCGATAGAGTTTCTTCGTTATATCTAACCGTTGGTTATAGAGTTCTAGTACAAAGTTCTGTTACGGACTACGTTTCTTGACTAGGGGCTTGGTTGAGGAGCTAACTCCCTTAAAGCCAAGGTCCCCCGTAAAGAGCAAACTAGGCACGTGGTAACGTTAACCGTATGGATAAACTCTAGGGGCTTGGCTGATGAGCTAACTCCCCTAGAGCCAAGACCCCGCACAAAGAGAAAACTAGGTTTTGGACAGAACCAAGGCATTGCATTGTCCTCGGACTCAAGCCTCTAGGGAAACTAACTACCTGGATGTGGAAAACTAGGTTTTGGACAGAACCAAGGCATTGCATAGTCCTCGGACTCAAGCCTCTGGGGAAACCAACTACCTGGATGTGGAAAACTAGGTTTTGGACAGAACCAAGGCATTGCAATAGTCCTCGACTCAAGCCTCTGGGAAACCAACTACCTGGATGTGGAAATAGGTTTTGGACAGAACCAAGGCATTGCATGGTCTACGGCTTCAAGCCTCTGGGGAAACCACTACCTGATGTGGGAAAACTAGGTTTTGGACAGAACCAAGGCATTGCATGGTCCACCGGACTCAAGCCTCTGGGGAAACCAACTACCTGGATGTGGAAAACTAGGTTTTGGACAGAACCAAGGCATTGCATGGTCCTCGGACTCAAGCCTCTGGGGAAACCACTACCTGGATGTGGGAAAACTAGGTTTTGGACAGAACCAAGGCATTGCATGGTCTACGGACTCAAGCCTTTGGGGAAACCAACTACCTGGATGTGGAAAACTAGGTTTTGGACAGAACCAAGGCATTGCATGGTCTACGGACTCAAGCCTCTGGGGAAACCGACTACCTGGATGAGGAAAACTAGGTTTTGGATAGAACCAAGGCATTGCATAGTCCTCGGACTCAAGCCTCTGGGGAAACCAACTACCTGGATAGGGAACCAACTATTTTAAAAAAAAAACTATGGCACATAAACCTCAAAATTCATCCGAAGAGAGCTCCGCGTTAACAGATGGGTTAATACCTTGATTGCGCGGATTCCTCGGTCCACCCTCTGATCCCCCAATATCAAAGGGGTTGATGCAATACGGCGTAACATATTATCCAGAAGCACAACCAAAGCCCCTCGCTACTCGGCTACCCTCTCGGACGAATTACTTAGAGTTTGTCGTACTCGAACATCGCTCTTGCATGCATCACGTAGCACTTAGCCGTTATCCCGATTAGTTCCAAGAGTTTAATTTATTTGATGACTAACCTTGTTATGTTTGATAATATTTGTAAGTCTAAACTAGTAGGAATCTGTGCCTTTCTCTGCCTAGAATATCATTAAGGGCAAACTCATATTTAATATTCATGCATAAAGTAGTGGTTACGGAGAAGAAAGATATGTATAGAGAAATAAACACATATTTTATTAAGACAAAGGAACAGTACAGTGTACAATGGAAAACTGAAACAAAGCCTACATCGAAGCTAACTACGTAAGTAACGAAGAATACAAGAGAGTAAAGATAAAGCCAAGGAGGCAGTTCAGAGGAGAGGTTGGCTACTGCCTCGAGACCTTATTCCCCCTCCATGCTTTTGCACGCCCATAACTCAGGCAACAAAAGAACCCAACTTGGGGCCTGCACCGGTACAGAAAAGGTGCAGGAAACCTGACCTCAGGCTAACACCATCTACAGAAAAGGTGCAGGGAGCCGGAAGTTGGGAAGCCCCCGCAAAAATTTGCCTGCTACAAGGCAGACGGCGCTGATGGCGGAAATTCCTTTTTCTGACATACCAAAAAACTGGCATGACCAGAACCTGCTTCGGATTTTGACTAAAAGAAGGAGGAATACCATCTTCCTCCTGTCAAGGCGGAGGACTGGCTTGAATCTGTGCCATCCTTGTCCATACCATATCACCTTGAGGATTCGGTGCCTCTGAAGCGTGCGGAGACCTTTCATCCCTATCCAAGCCTCAAACATCTTGCTTTGGGGCAGTGGCACTAGAAAGAGAGATCGTGGATATGGAAGAAATATAGTTCTGAAGGGAACGGGAGAGTTCATGTGCAAGTGAAGTGATCCCCTATCCCATTTATACCCAGAAGTAAACCGATGGCATTTAATTCGCGCAGCGTCCCAAGGAACGCTACAGACAAAATGTCTCTGACTCGATTTCCAACGTCGTCTGCAACCCTGAGGATAAAGGAGTCTCGAGAGGGTGCACCTCGAACACTGGGACGCCAAAAGGTACCGCGTGATCAAAGGTTATGGAAACACCTCTTAATTTGTGGGCCCAGTAAATTCGCGGCCCAGGCCCGTTCAGCATATGGGCCCAGGGACAGAACCAAAGTCTTGTATGGTCCTCGGACTCAAGCCTATGGGGAAACCAAGTACAAAAAATTATAAAAATTACAAGTTTTGGACAGAACCAAAGCCTTGTATGGTCCTCGGACCCAAGCCAATGGGGAAACCAAATACTTGGATAAGAAAAGGTTTGAATCCCGTAAGATGGGTTACTTGATAAAAATGTCAGGTCACTTCATCCACGGCTTAAACACCATAAAAGGTTAAGGCCAATAAAGGTGTAAGGAAGGGGGTGGAAAGCCCCAGCACTTAGTCATATAAGAAGGCCGCTCATTTGGTGGGTGCTATATCTTCAAATGGTTATTCCTTACATGACATCAAGCCTTCGTTTCTCTCCTCGGCTAGCATGGGGTAAGTATTACTCTTCACTGATCGGCCTTATTATGTCAAGCATTTCTATTAAAGTTATGGCGACGTCTTTTTATTATCAAATCTTTTGGTCTTAGCCGTCATTGATTTAGATGCTATATTAATATGCCGAGCAGCGTTTGTAGATCCAAAAGAAAAAAAAAAGCATAGAGACAAAACATGCGAAATAAAATAACAACGATTTTTATTAATACGAAAAATTATTACAATGTACAAAGAAGGGCTCGAACGAGCCTATACAAAATGCGAACTGCCTAAGCGATAGTTACATCCGTAGTACAGATAACTAAACTCCCAGGCGTCTTCTAAACTCGTTTTCAAAGTCTCTCCAATCTTTGCCTCGATACTGCTCATATAATGATAAGAACCTTCTTTGGGAAGAAATGGCGGAGAAGGAAATAGTAAGGAAGAAATCAATGAAGAAGATGGAGGAGATGAATGAAGAAGATGGAGGACATGAGTAAAGAATGAGGAGAAGAAGAGAGAAGAGATGAAAAGAAAGAAAAATGAGCAAAAGAGAGAGAAGTGGAAGCACCAGGATGGAACTGGTGCTGGGAAGACTAAGAAAGGGAGATGGAGAATAGCCCCAGTGAAGGAAGAGAGGAAGAAGTAGAGACGCTTAGTCCCTGCCTCGATCCTGACTCCCAACACACTAGAGCCATACTAGGTATGCTCATAGGAGAGCGGTTGGTACTGATGATGGGTGTTCTCGACTCAGTCACGACGAAAGTTTGACGTGACGAGTCCCTGCTTCGGATTTTGACTGAAAGAAGGGTGAGGTTGATTTTGAGTCTTCGCCATCCCTGTCCCGATCGAGCCATAATGAGCTTTATTGGAACATGGCGTCTATGGGAGGGGTTTGGCTCCTGCATCACTCGTTGTTATGATAAAGTGTGATAGAGAAGCGGAAAATAATTCCCATCTCCAGCTCGTCCAACGGGCTCGTCCAGAGCCTACAACGCAGGATTGATCCCAGAGTTTATCCAGAAGAGGAAGAAGCGTCCATGAATAATAGCACCACTCCATAAACTGTCCTCCATGAGGCATGATCGTCCATTGGGTTCGTCCATGAACAATCGATAGATATCTTTGGACGAACCAAACCGTCCTTCGAATAAGTTAACTTCCATTAGCGGTTACAATTTTATATCCGTTGAGGTAGTTAACTCCGGAGTTGTTGGTTTCCACAAATCCTGGAACGGTTATTGGACAAGTAACCGTCCCAGGCTCCCTATATAAGGGACCGGTCTGAACCCGACAAAGGGAAGATTCTCACTCAGACAATTTTCCAAAATACTTGGAACTTCCTTCTCTACAAAACTAACTTCTCCATCGGAGGGGGTTCGACCGGTCTTCTCCGGTCTCCTCTTTGATTGCGTTTCCTTCCTTGCAGGCCATCAACCGTTTCGATAGCCCACCGAAACCAGGCCATCCACCTTACTGATTCGGAGCGATATCAGTTGGCGCCGTCTGTGGGAAGCGAAGGTTGTTTTGCGACTTTCTTTTCCGCGACAAAGGGTTAGGATGGTCAGGACCAGGTCGAGGGCTACTAGCCCTAGCCGTCAGGGAAGCAGAGGCGCTTCAAGTGATCCCCAGCGTGATCGCCAATCTGCACCAGTCATGCAGACGTCATCCGTTCAGAATATGCAATCCATGGCGGCTGCAATGGCGGAATTGACTCGCCAAAACCAGGAGTTAAGGATGGAGATCAGTCAGAGAAGACAGACACGTGAGGAACACGCAGGACAGACACAAGGCCATGGTGACAAAGAGAATACTGAGGTTGGAAGCCAGTTTAGAGGCACCACTTCACGGGTAGTGCCACACTTGAAGGAGGAGATGGACCAAATGAAGAAAGTCATGGAGGAGATGAAGGAGAACATGAGGAGAACTAATCCTATAGAGGATTTGGTCCACAGAACAGATTCTCCTTTTACGGCTTCCATCAATGGCCACCCCTTACCATCAAAGTTCAAACTGCCTTCCCTGGACTCGTATGATGGGACGCGTGACCCCTTTGATCACATTGCAACATTCAAGACGACAATGCACCTCCAAGGGGTCCCTGATGAAATCATGTGTCGAGCCTTCCCTACTACCCTTAAAGGCCCGGCACGAGTTTGGTTCAGTAAAATCCCCCCAAGTTCCGTAAGTTCTTTCGAAGAGTTAAGCAAATTGTTTGTTAACAATTTCATCGGGGGACAGAGGCACAAGCGCTCTTCGTCCAGCTTACTGACCATAGAACAAGGGGAGAACGAAAGCCTGCGGTCATTCATCACTCGCTTCAACAGGGAAGCCCTTAGCGTGGACGAGGTGGACGACAAGCTTCTACTGGCAGCCTTCCACAATGGGATTAATTCGGATTTATTTATCCACAAGCTATACGAGAAGGAGCCGCAAACCATGGCCGAGCTCGTCCATTCGGCTCAGAACTTCATGAATGCAGAAGATGCAATCATAGCCAAGAAGAGGAAAAGAGCTGAGAGGATGGAAGCGCACCCAGCTCGACACTCAGAACAAGCCCCTCGTCCAAAGAAGGGACGGACGGAAGATAGAAAGGAACGAGATGGCAGGAAGACAGGTCCCATGGGAAGAAGCCAGAACTATACGCCCCTGAACGCTCCACTTAATCAGGTGCTCATGCAAATCAAAGACGATCCTTCTTTAAAATGGCCAGAGAAGATGAAAGGGGATCCCAACAAGCGCAATAAGAACAAATATTGTCGCTTTCACAGGGACCATGGGCATGACACGGATGAGTGTTATGACCTAAAACAGCAAATTGAGAACCTTATCAGGCAAGGAAAGTTGAAGCACTTTGTTGGAAGGGATCGTACAGATGAGAAGCTGAAAGGCAAAATGGAGGAATCATCCCGGCCCCCACTTGGAGAGATAAGGATTATCGTTGGAGGGAACCTGATGGGGCGATCTTCCAAGTCGAAGAAGACGTATCTCAAAGCGGTACAAAATGTCCAGCTCTCTGGACGACCACCAAGGACGAGATTAATGGACGAGCCAACCATTTCCTTCACCGATGAAGATGCTGAGAGGATCCATCACCCGCATGACGATGCGATCGTTATTACACTGCTCATTGCAGATTATACAACCAGAAGAGTGTTAGTTGATAATGGAAGTTCAGCAGACATATTGTACTACCCCGCCTTCCAACAGATGAGGCTTGGACGAGATCAACTTCGTCCAGTATGCTCACCGCTGATAGGATTTGGAGGAATGAAGGTGCAGCCCGTGGGTACCATTACATTACCAGTGGTGGTAGGGTCATACCCGCAACAGATAACCAGGGAAGTCAATTTCCTCGTGGTAGACTGTACTTCTTCATACAATGCCATCATCGGAAGACCCACTCTTAATAGTTGGAAGGCGATAACCTCAACCTACCATCTATCAGTCAAATTCCCTACGGAGTACGGGATAGGACAAGCACAAGGAGATCAGTTGGCAGCTAGAGAATGCTACTTAGCCATGATGGCTTTGGACGAACAGATGCAGACAATGAGCATCGAGGAGAGAAGAGTTATTGCAGAGCCCACGGAAGTGTTGGAAGATGTTCTTTTGCAAGAAGATGATCCTGAGAAATTTACCAGAATTGGAACAGGTATGAAGGAGAAGGCAAGAGAAGACCTCATCCAGTTCCTGAGAAAAAGTATTGACGTTTTTGCATGGAGTCATGACGACATGCCAGGAATCGACCCAAGTGTGATCACTCATCGATTGAATGTATACCCCTTTTTTAAGCCTATCCGTCAGAAGAAGAGGGTATTCGCTCCCGAGAGGGACAAGGCAATCAAAGAAGAGGTTCAAAAACTAACCACGGCAAAGTTCATTAAGGAAGTCTATTACCCGGACTGGTTAGCCAATGTGGTGATGGTGAAGAAAGCTAATGGAAAGTGGAGAATGTGTGTAGACTTCACTGACTTGAACAAAGCATGTCCCAAGGATAGTTATCCTCTGCCACGCATTGATCAATTGGTGGACTCTACTGCTGGCCATCAGTTGCTGAGCTTCATGGATGCCTTCTCAGGATATAATCAGATCAAGATGGATGAAGCCGATCAGGAAAAGACTTCCTTCATCACCAGCCAAGGCTTGTTTTGCTACAAAGTGATGCCCTTCGGCTTGAAGAACGCAGGGGCAACTTATCAAAGGTTAGTGAATCATATGTTTCGTCCACAAATAGGACGGAATGTGGAGGTTTATGTCGACGACATGCTTGTGAAGAGCATAGACGGGGGAAGCCATCTAGACGACCTACAGGAAACCTTTGAAACACTTCGGCGATATAAGATGAAGTTAAACCCAAGCAAGTGTGCATTCGGAGTATCGTCGGGAAAGTTTCTGGGGTTCATGGTCTCGCAAAGAGGAATTGAGGCAAATCCGGACAAGATCCAGGCTATATTGAACATGGAGCCACCGAAGAATATCAAAGAAGTCCAATCCCTCACAGGACGAGTTGCCGCCTTGAACAGGTTTGTTTCGAAAGCCACAGATAAGTGTTTACCTTTCTTTAAAGTCCTCAGGAAGGCATTTGAGTGGACGGACGAATGCCAAAGGGCCTTCCAAGACCTGAAGGACTATCTCACAACTGCCCCATTATTAAGTCCATCCGTGCAAGGAGAAGAACTGTACTTATACTTAGCGGTGTCCCCACACGCCGTAAGTTCAGCTTTAATCAGAGAAGAGGGGAAAATACAGAAACCGGTGTACTACACCAGCCGGGCACTCAGAGGAGCAGAGGGAAGATATCCGCTCATGGAGAAATTGGCTTTTGCGCTGATAACGGCTTCTAGGAAGTTGAGACATTACTTCCAAGTTCATGTCATCAATGTCATAACGGACCATCCGCTTAAGAAGGCAATGAACAAGTTGGAAGCCGCAGGACGACTGATTCAGTGGGCAGTTGAACTTAGCGAATTCGACATTCGGTACCAACCGAGAAATGCAATAAAGGCTCAAGCCTTAGCAGATTTCATCGCAGAGTTCACTCCAAGTTACGAAGACCTGGGGGAAGGAGAGTACAACAAATGGGTCATCCATGTAGATGGATCATCTACATTATATGCTGGAGGAATAGGAGTTGTTTTGCAGTCGCCGGAAGGGGACAAATTGAAATACAAGGCCCGTCTGCAATACCAGACTACTAACAATGAAGTGGAGTATGAAGCCCTTTTAAAGGGGTTGGAACTGGCCAAATCTGTAGAAGCAGACACAATACTTGTCATGGGAGATTCTCAACTGGTCATAGGCCAAGTCAATGGAACATATGAAGCCAAGGAAGACAGAATGAAGAAGTATCTAAGGAAGGTAGTACGCCTTGTGAAGAAATTCAAAAAAGCAGATTTTGTTCAAATCCCAAGGGAAGAGAATGTAGAGGCAGATACTCTGGCGAAGGAAGCATCTGCGAATGAGGCGTTGGACGATATAGATGGTGTATACTACATGCCAAGTATAGACCTTCCAGAACTGATGCAGATAGAGGGAGAAGAAAATTGGATGACCCCAATAGTGTCCTACTTAAAGGACGGAAGGCTTCCAGAAAAGAAGGACGAAGCTAGGAAGCTCAAGGTCAAGTCAGCCAGGTATGTGCTTATGGACGAGGTGTTATACAAGAGAGGTTTTTCCCAGCCTCTCTTAAGATGTTTGGCCCCAGACGAAGCGAATTACATGTTGAGGGAGGTTCACGAAGGAGCATGCGGGAACCATTCAGGAGCCAGATCACTCGTCCATAAAGTCATCCGTAGCGGGTTCTATTGGCCAACCATCCAAGCTGATGCTAAAGCATATGTCAAAGTATGTGATCAATGTCAACGCTTCAGCAACATTCCCAGACAACCAGCAGAATATCTCACGCCAATGATGGCCCCTTGGCCTTTCGCGCAATGGGGACTAGACATTTTGGGGCCCTTTCCGACTGGAACTCGGCAAATGAAGTTTCTGGTGGTGGGAATAGATTACTTCACAAAATGGGTGGAAGCCGAACCCTTAGCCAAAATTACGCAGCAGAATGTCAAGAACTTCGTCTGGAAGAACATTGTATGCAGATTCGGAGTACCTAGAGTACTAGTGTCTGACAATGGACGACAGTTTGACAATACACCCTTCAGGGAATTTTGTGAACAGCTTGGAATGAAGAACCATTACTCCTCACCTTCCCACCCACAGGCCAATGGCCAGGCAGAAGTAGCGAACCGATCCTTGCTGAAGATCATCAAGACTCGGCTCGAAGGGGCAAAGGGAATATGGCCGGATGAATTACCAGGTGTTTTATGGGCTTATAGAACGACAGCGAGAACTCCAACAGGAGAGACTCCTTTTAAACTAGCCTACGGAAGCGAGGCAGTTATACCAGCAGAAGTACACATGACGAGCCACAGGGTGAGGAAGTATCAAGCTGAAGAAAACGAGGAACAGCTCCGTCTTAACCTTGACCTTATGGACGAGGTCAGGATGGATGCAGAGCAGAGGACAGCAAGGTACAAAAATCTAATGGCAAGACAATATGACGCTATGGTGAAGCCTAGGCGTTTCAACATCGGGGATCTCGTCTTGAAGAGGGTTACCTTGGCAACAAGAAACCCGGCCTACGGGAAACTTGGCCCAAATTGGGAAGGACCTTATAGGGTTATCAACTGCAAAAGGCAAGGATCCTACTATTTGGAAGCTTTGGATGGGCGGAGGCTGGAACACCCTTGGAATGTTGAGCACCTCAGGAAGTACCATCAATAAGTGCTGACTCTTCACCAGTGTCCTTGGACGAGGTATCCGGACGAGCAGAAGTGTTTACTACTATTAAGTGTTTTTAAGTATTTTAATAATCCCCTAGAAAGTACATTAGTGTCTTCACTTTTGTGCTATTCATGGATGAGTTGGTTTGTATTTCTAATTCAATAAGGCACTAGCTCATGAGCATGTGCCATGCCTGTGGACGAATGATTACATAAGTTTGGGTTTTCAAATATATATATTGTTTTAAAGTATATTATTGGAATCCTTATATGGTCATTTAGATTGATCCGCAAAAAAGAAAGCGAGCATGGACGAATGAAATCCTTGGACGAAAGGACATATCGTCCATGAGCTTTCCTCCAAAGGAAAGATGAAAAGGTACATCCGTCCAAAGCAAGAGACGAGATGAAACCTAAGCTGAAAATGAAGCTAAGGTCTATCCGTCCGTAACACAGGACGACATGGAACCTAACCCAAAATTGAAACTAAGGTTCATTTCATCCGTCCAGAACATAGGACGAGATGAAAAATAAGCTGAAAATAAAGCAAAGTTTCATCCGTCCAGAACATAGGACGAGATGAAAAATAAGCTGAAAATAAAGCAAAGTTTCATCCGTCCAGAACATAGGACGAGATGAAGAATAAGCTGAAAATAAAGCAAAATTTCATCCGTCCAGAAGAAAGGACGAGATGAAAAGGAAATACTCGTCTAGACCTCAAGACGAGATGAATTCCCAAAAGTGTTCGTCCAAGACGCGGACGAGCGAAGACTTCAAAACTAGCTTAACAATCCATTACATTGGACGAAAAATCGTTAAAAAAGTCTAATCATCAAGGACGACAAAATGATCGTCCATAGTTTCGGAATAACGAAAAATCTAGGCAAAAGGAACCAATTTACTTTCTTGGTGATGTAATAAAATTCACCCCCATGCCCAAGACGAGGTGAAGTAAATTCCTAGATGGACGAACCACACATTGATGAAAATAAGAATTTCATACATAAAGCTGGAAACATATATATTCAAACACAATGGAAGTAAAAGTAGAAGTATTCATTTCTTTCATGAAATTCTAAGGGTGGACGACCAACGTCCAAAAACCCCTTTAGTTTTGAATATGAAAATGTATATAAAACTCGTCCATAATCCTGGACGAGATGATTGTACTTGCATAAACTTTAAAAAAAAAGGAAGAAGTAAAAAGCCCAAAACAACAGGCACTTCTATGAAAAGGCAAATAAAAGTAAACTTTCTAAGGAAATAGATTTCACTTGGGCAAGCTCGTCTTGGGATCGTCCTGAATGACTTCAGTGTTAGCATCGTCCATGATGTTGACGTCCTCGGAACTCGTCTGCAACGCGGAACTCTCTGTAGCAAGAGGGAGCTTGAACGAGTTGAAGTCCAAATCAGGATACGCCTCCTTGGCATCAGCACGGAAGTCTTCATACCCAGCTGCATAATGACTGTCTAGACGATTCTTGTACTCGTCAGATTTCTTAAAAGCAGCTATTGCTTCCTCACGTGCCTTCTCCAAGGACGAGGTAAGCTCTGAAACTTGTCCCTCGAGATGGACGATGCGGGTATCCTTCTCTAAGTTGTCAGCTTTGAGCTCCTCTACTTCGTTCTTCAACTTCGTCTCGCTTCCCAGCAGACGATTAAAATCCTCTGTCAACCTGATGACCTCCCCCTTCTTAAGCAAAACCTCATGGCCCAGCTCCTTAGCCTTATCCTTGGCTGTCTTGGCCTCTGTAGCAAGCTCCTTGGCCTGGCAGGTCGCTGTATAAAACTTTGACATAGCCTGCATTTGGACGAAAAGGAGTTAGACATTTTATTCAAATTAAATGTTTACACACAAGGACGAGGAAGAAATTTACCTTGAAAAGGTCATGGATGCCAGAACGCTCAAACTCCTTCACTGACATGTTGTAGCATTCGTTAACCTCATGATCAGTGACGATCCCTTTGAACGTCCTCCATGCATAACCCTCGTCCAGAACCAAATTAGAGGGACGATCAGAGGATTCAGACGAGCCAGACTTCTGAGAAGTTTTGGGAGCTGGGGGAGGATCAGACGGAGCAGGATGAATCGTTTGGACGGGCTCCACGTCCACCACAGGCTCGTCCAAGTTCACTGTTGGTGGCACGAACTTGGGAACCTTTGGAAGGGAAGGCCTTTGTTTTTGCTTCTTGTGGCCACGACGACTGGGAAGGTCGTCCAGGTCCACAGTACTTGAAATTGGTTTTGACTTCCTCTTCCCAGCCTGGACGGAAGCCACTTTGACAGTAGGAGCAGCAGCATCTTCGTCCCCGCTAGCCACTGTTTTCTCTTTGTTTTCCCTCATCGTGCTTATCCCTATGACGAGAAAAATTAATTTAAAAAAAAAAAAAAAAACTGAAATAACAAAGTATAGTGGACGACACTTACTTCGACGAGTGAGCTCTTCGTGACTTAAATTCTCAGCAGTTGGGATTGGACCAAGTCCCCAAGTTGCTAGACGAGTAAAAGTAACCAAGTCGTGGAAAGTCCTTCCTGGAAAAGTGCGAACCACTTCTATCTGATCCAAGAAAAACTTATCCAAACGTGGACGAACGACAGCTGCATCACCAAGATAAATGGTTAGACGAGTGACAGATTAAAATTTGTTGAAGGACAAAAAAGATAAAATGGAAAGAAAAACATACCCTCAGGGCGAAGACGACCTAGAGGGCTGGTAAAAGGAGGGAAGGAGGGAATACCCACATCAGCTGGGTCCCCAGCCCAATTTCCAGAAATAATAAAAAATTCTTTTTTCCAAAGACGGTCAGACGAACTACGGCCCGTTATTAAACTGTAATACGAACCTCTGGACGAGAACTGGTAGAACCCAGCAGATTTTTTGATCTCTGAGGGCTTATAACAGTAAAGGAACTCGTCCACTGTAATTGGACGGTTCCCTTCCAATGCCTCACGCCATAATACTTGCATGGCAACTATCGTCCTCCAACCATTGGGATTGAGCTGGTTTGGCCCAATACCCAACCTTTGGAAGAGGTCTCTGCAGAAAGAGTTTAAGGGAAACCTAAGGCCAGCTAATAGGTAAGAAGCGTATACCCCTAAGCCTGAGGAAGGGGAACAACACCATTCTCCAGGCTGGGGTAGACGAGGGTTAAGCTCTTTAGGGATTTGGTATCTATCTACAAGAGTTTTCAACTTAGCATCGTCTAAGGTGGACGCTACCTCTGGGGCACAACTATAGATTACATCTTCGTCCTCTTCCTCGTCTTGAGGAGGACTTGATGGCTGTCTGGACGAGCTAGCCCCAGATCCAGAAGCCGCCCTACGTCGTTGTTCCTGAAATTCCTCTAAGGGAATGCCAGGAACCCCAGACGAGTAATGCTCGTCTGAGGAGTCACTACAGGACGAACTATCTACACTACCGTCACTCTCAGAAGAACCGTTCTGGTAGTCGTCTATCTCTCTCTCTAGACTAGAAGATGAAGGCATGGTTGAAATGTAGAGGACTTAAAACGAGAGCCTAAAAAGAAAAAAGGAAGAGGAAATACCTGATGAAACTAGGACGAGTGCTAGACGAGAATCTTGGACGAGTTGGCAGAAGAGAATGAGGAAAAAAGTGAGGGGCATGAAAGAGAATGCGCTATTTATAGGCCCCAGCAACAGGGTCAACGAAGCGACACTCACCACTCAGAGATTGACACGTGGTGATCTCTTTGGGAAACGGGATCGACGCGGCTGGCCAACCAACGGTTTCGTGACACGTGGCGTACGAAAAAGCGAAACTTTGTTGAAATCACGACAATGTCCTGGACGACCCTTTGGACAAAGGGGCAACTGATAGAGAAGCGGAAAATAATTCCCATCTCCAGCTCGTCCAACGGGCTCGTCCAGAGCCTACAACGTAGGATTGATCCCAGAGTTTATCCAGAAGAGGAAGAAGCGTCCATGAATAATAGCATCACTCCATAAACTGTCCTCCATGAGGCATGATCGTCCATTGGGTTCGTCCATGAACAATCGATAGATATCTTTGGACGAACCAAACCGTCCTATGCTAGACAGACAGAAGCTCAACACTTAGACTTTCAACAAACCCTTCGAATAAGTTAACTTCCATTAGCGGTTACAATTTTATATCCGTTGAGGTAGTTAACTCCGGAGTTGTTGGTTTCCACAAATCCTGGAACGGTTATTGGACAAGTAACCGTCCCAGGCTCCCTATATAAGGGACCGGTCTGAACCCGACAAAGGTAAGATTCTCACTCAGACAATTTTCCAAAATACTTGGAACTTCCTTCTCTACAAAACTAACTTCTCCATCGGAGGGGGTTCGACCGGTCTTCTCCGGTCTCCTCTTTGATTGCGTTTCCTTCCTTGCAGGCCATCAACCGTTTCGATAGCCCACCGAAGCCAGGCCATCCACCTTACTGATTCGGAGCGATATCAAAGTGTATCACGATTTAGTTTGTGGACCAGTGGGTAAAATGAACCCTCGGGGAGGCCAAATATTTCAAATCTCAGAAAGATGAGAAGGAATTCTTTACAAAAACAATAACCTCCGCCTTTCCTTCTTATACTGAGGGTGGAGCGGGAGACATTTAATAGGTTCAGATATCCAAAGGAATCTGCCAACACGAACATGCCGGTTCCGTTTCTCCACCCCATCAAAACAAACCGCCGAATTAAAGCAGTCTCGTAAATAGTGGTCATTAAAAGCACGTTTTGGGATACCCAAACGATAAGAGCGCATCAAGCGCGAAATCAAAAGGCTGCCTCATAGACCGGCGCGTTTCTTGGACAGATGAGGAGCCGCTAGCATTATTAAAAGGCCAAATTGATTGGGCCGTAGGAAGAGGTTTGGCATCACCAAAACCCCCCTTTCCAACCAAGAGGTTGGACAGCCGGGTTTTGAGGGGCTATTGTGGGGCCCAAATGATTTACGGGCCAGGCCCATCTACCTGGGGAAAATCCGAAGGCCTAAGCCGAGGAGGGCTATGGCCCAAGCTCGACAAAATAGCCTGTGGATATCGCCGAGGACGGCTCAGTCCTCGGCAGACCCAAAGTTCCCCCCCCTGAAGGAAGGGTAAAAACGGTATAGGACCGAAATCAGGACGAAAGATCTAAAATATCCAGGGAAAGCTGCTCTCACTGCCATTCAATGCTCTGAACCTGACAGAGCCGCAGTCTTTGGCATTTACAACCACCCCCAACGACTTTGAATATGGGCTGATGGGACAAGTATCAATTTTGGAAAGGTTGACCCTATACGTGGGCGAAGGACAGTGGACGCAAGCGAGTATAAAAGGAAAAATAAGTAACCTAAAGAAGGGGGTTGGGAAAAATGGCCAAAAACCAGAGCCTCCCAGCCCACCTCCATGAGAAAGACTCCAGGGGTGTAGGAAAACTTAAACTGGTACGAACACCGCGAAAAACCCACCGCCTATCGATCAAGGCCTAGCCTTCCAAACCCACGCTCTACAAATGATGTTGTTAGGGGCCTTTTCACGTGCGAACCCGACACTGTTACGGTCCGCCACGAATCGCGTCCTTACAGTAAGATATATTTAATTTCAAATAAAAACAAACTGAGATTTTTTTTTTTAAAGGGAGTGCGGGATTGTTCTATTTTAATCCAAAATTGAAGGAGTATTAATTTTGAATATTTAAAAAAAGTAAATGTTAATTATTTCCTTTTACTCTATGATTTGAAGATAAGGACATAGAATTAGGCGGGTAGTTGCTATAATTTGAAAATGAGTAATTTTTTTTATTTTATACATCAATATTTGGAGATGTAAGAATTTGAATCTTGAATGTATCCGTTGGAAATACCACGAAGTATCCTATGAGTTTCAAGTCTCCTAGCATAACTAGGATTATTTTAAGTACAGATTTTTTTCAAAAGTCAATTTATGGAAAATATATAATAGTAACCTAATGAATTATTTCAAAATCATAACTAAATATGGCAATTCCATTTAAAGTATGATACAAAAGGTTGAAAATATTAATAGCAACCATTATTTAGGTGTCCAAAACTTAAAAAAAATATATTCCATTTAAAGGAACCCATAATTGGGTTGGGGTGCATTTTATTTATTTTTAGATAATTGGCTACATTCTGGCCTACCATTTTCATAAAATGAATTTTCAACCAACCAATTTATCAATATCAATCTTTTTTGCTTTTTGATAGATTTGATAAAATTATGACATCTACGACTGAAGAAAATTTTTTTTTTTTTTGGTGGGAAACTAATCAAAATAAGCTCAATAAATCACTAGGATTTTATTTTTATTTTTTCCCGCTTGCCAAACGTAACTTTGGTAAGCTGACGTGGAAGGTGGACTCTCACTTTAGAAGCTTCCATGACAAGACTGGGTTCTCTTTATTTTTAAAAATAAAAATAAAAGTTTAAAATTAAAAGGCGCAAAATTCCATTTCTACTAAACTCCAATGGAACGACGTCGTTGGCCAATTTCCGCTTGTTAAAAAAAAAAAAAAAAAAAAAAAAGTCCCAACTCATCAGCCAAATTCTAGTTTAATTTTGTCAGTCCCTAGTCCCTACACACTGCTACTCTTTAGTCTTTACACACTCCTTCACTCTTACACTTTTATTTGTATAAAAAATGCGCTTTCATCGCAACAACAAAAGTTGAAAAAGCAAAAAAAAAGCATACTCCGTAGTGACTCACACACGAACTGCGTTCACAGAATCAAATGTTGAATTGATTGGTGAGAAAGAAAAGTGCCTCAAAAAGCAAGAAAAATATCAGATCAGATCAGATCAACAACAGCCAAGCACCGAAACCAAAGAAAAAGAGAGAGAGAGATAGAGATAGAGAATCTTATTAGGGTTTGAGAAGCTGGCGGAGATGGCGAGTCCTCAATCGGAACGACTCGCGATCGCTACTCCGACTACTCCGAGTTTTACAAGTATTACTACTACTACTAAGGCTTTGTCGATAACGCCTGGTTCTAGGGTTTTGAAAACCCCTCTCACTGACGAAGCCATCTGGAAGCGCCTCAAGGAGGCTGGTTTCGATGAAGAATCCATCAAACGCAGAGACAAGGCTGCCCTCATAGCCTATATTGCAAAGCTCGAAGCTGAGGTTTCCTATTTTTCCCCAATTCTTTACAACTAAATTTTTTACTTTTTGTGCTTCTTGTTTTTTCAGAATATATGTAATTTTTGTTTGATATAGGCTTGGTTGGAATTTCTTGATTAATTAATAAGATGATGTATGAATGTGTAGAAATTTTGAAATTCTAATTGGTTGCTTTGTACTTTTAGAATGCATACTATTTGGACTAGTTGAGTTGATTTTTTTTTTTTTTTTTTTTTAATCTTGATATTTAAATAACTTTTTTAATTATATGATTTAATCATTCATAATAAAAGGAATGGTGTAATTAAGTGTAAGGTTTTCGTCTTTAATAATTACGAGGATAAGGAAAGTAATTATCAATGATATTAACATTGTCATAACTCTTATGTAGGACTTAATTTAATAGTTCTTGTTGACCGTAATTGTCGGTGGAAATTAATTTATGCGTGCTAGAGTTGGAATTTATTCACATTGTCTGTTTGTCTGACAGAGAATCTCAAGTGTTTTGCATTTTCATTTTGATTTTTTAGAGTTACTTTTGCAAGAATAAGAGTATCTTGTGATTACATCTCATTGATTTCATAAGAATGACGATAAAGATGGTGGTATTTTACATAGATTATTCACATATATTTTATAGTTGTGTTGTATTTTTGGATTTGGGGAAGCCGAATTTAGATCCCTTGCCTGTTCATGGCATTGGTCATAGAAGATACTGAACATATGTATATTTTTAAATGCAAACATATACAAGTCGTCATTGAGTAATCAAGTTGTGCTCATATGTTGTACAATTTAATCCTGTTTGCAAATTGATGTGCTGGTAAAGTACTTTTTTTTTTTTTTTTGGCACTAAATGTTGCCAGTGTACATAGGCTATAATATATCTCTCCCATGAGGTGAGTCCTAGCAATACCCATTTATAATTCTCTTTTATGTAGATCTTTGACCACCAACACCACATGGGGCTTCTCCTTTTGGAAAGAAAGGAATTAACTTCCAAGTATGAGCAGATCAAAGCTTCTGAAGAAACAACTGAAATAATGCATAAGCGTGATCAAGCAATGCACCTATCTGCCTTAGCTGAGGCGAGAAAACGAGAAGAGAGGCTGAAGAAGGCTGTAGTAGTCAAGGACGAGTGTATAGCAAGTGTAAGCTTATCAATTATGGTCATCCTTAAATTAAAGAAAGTGTGCCTTTCCCATATGACCCTATCATTGTAATTTATCTTTTCTCGGGGTTTGTTTGATGGATTTCTGTAGCTTGAGAAGGCCTTGCATGAGATGCGTACAGAATCTGCTGAAATAAAGGTTTCAGCTGAGAGTAAATTGGCTGAAGGACACATTATGGTAGAGGATGCTCAGAAGAAATTTACTGAGGCTGAAGCAAAGCTGCATTCAGCAGAATCTTTACAAGCAGAAGCTACTCGGTATCACCGTGCTGCAGAAAGAAAGCTGCAGGAAGTTGAAGCACGTGAAGATGAACTCAGGAGGCGTCTCATATCGTTCAAGTCTGAGTATGTGCCTTACTCATTTATAACATATCTTGTTGAAACCCACTTCCGTTAGCTTCCTGTGTTCAAGTTGGATTGGTTAATTTTAATTAGGAATATGTGCATAATAAAAAAGGCTCAAAGAGCACCTTTTCTCATGAGATCCCTTGGCTCCTTTTTATTTATATTTATTTATTTGGTATTATGCTACATGCAGTGCAAAAGATTGGAAAGCAGACTGCATGATGGTTTTTTTCTTTTTGAACTTCACGGCTAAGCTCATTAATATGTCTAAGATAATCTACTCAAGTTTCATGTTACCTCTCCTTTGACTAGGATGGGCGACACCTAGGAAGTCTTTGTGTTGCATTTCTTTCTATACATATACATATATATATATATATATATATATATATATAAAATGTTACCTCTCCTTTGACTGTCTTGATCTATGTTTCCCGAAGAGTTCTCAATGAAGCATTTTGAGTAAATGGTATCTTTTGAACTGATCTAATACCTCCTAGGTCAACCCAAGGTCCTTAGACTTCACTTGTTCAAGAGTAGAGAAAACAACAACAACAATACTGAATCAGAAAGAGGAGAATTAGGTTTTTAAATTTCTTTTTCACCCTTCCTTCCCTCAGTCATAGACCAAAAAACTGACATAGGATGGAAGCTTGAATGAGCTCCCAATTTTGATGTAGGATCTTTAGGAATTCAGCACTTAATCAGATTTGTTGAGCAGTTCTTGAATAAGGATTGATGTTTAAGGGTTTAAGTTAAGGAAAAATTGAATCTTGAATATGTTGATGGTTGTTTGGTGTTAAAACAGGGAATAGAACAAGAAATAAGATAGATAAAATGCTAGGCAATCACATCTAGGATTTCCTAGGCAATCACACTTAGGTAGGAGAAGGCATTCACACTCTCAATCCTAAAATTGAGCTGTTGGAATTTTATTAGAATTAATCTCACTATGACTATTATTGACTACAATAAAACCTTTATATAGTCTATTGTTAGATCCTTTTCTAGGACTAAAACTCTAAATAACCTATTCCTAGAAAAGGACTCTAAACATAAAATAAGACTCATGGCCCTCTAGGGCAGCCCATTCCAGAAAATGTAAAAATTACCAAACTACTATTTAAAAATAAATAAATAAATAAACCAGCAACTTTCTAACCTAAAAAAAC
This sequence comes from Quercus lobata, assembly GCF_001633185.2. Taxonomy (NCBI): domain Eukaryota; kingdom Viridiplantae; phylum Streptophyta; class Magnoliopsida; order Fagales; family Fagaceae; genus Quercus; species Quercus lobata. Next base: position 38,380,200 of record NC_044909.1, read on the forward strand.
TTAATACTAAGACTCAATAATAACTAAAATAACCTATGAGATGTGCCAAGAAGGCCCTGCATCAAAACTAGACCACAATTCTCTAGTAACTCAACATTATTTTAATGTGTAGATTTGGCTTGTGCCTTAGTTCCAAGCCTTTCATAATGTAGTTCAAGGGAGAGCTACATGCAAGGTCATGAGATTGCTCTTCTTTTGGACTTGTTGTCTAGATGGTGAAACAGACCAAAACTTGTGAACATGCCTTCTTGCAATAAAAATAATGAGTTGTGCTGAACTCCATTATTCTGTTAACACCATGGCCGCCCAGTGATCATTTCAGAAGCTGCTCCTATAATGTATAAATTTTCAGGCAAGAAACCCGGTCAGGGAGTTTTGTAATGCCGTTGTTGTCTTATGTTTTAGTTGCGATGAAAAAGAGAAAGATATTATTCTTGAGAGGCAATCTTTAAGTGAAAGGCAGAAAGCTTTGCAGCTTGAACATGAAAGGTTACTTGAAGCCCAAGCTTTGCTGAATCAGAGGGAGGAATTCATTTTTAGTAGATCTCAAGAACTAAATCGAGTTGAAAAGGAGATAGAGGATTCAAAGGCGACTATTGAAAAGAAACTTAGAGATCTAAATGATGAGAGATTGAGTGTGGATCTGGCCAAGGCTTCCCTGTCAAAAAGGGAGGAGGTTAATTTCTTTGATTCCCTTTTTCTTTAATTGTATATAAGATTTTTACTTTGTTTGCAAGAAACTTTATTCATGTATTTTTTCTTGTGAGTTTTGCAGGATGTCATTAAAAGGGAAGCTATGCTGAATAAGGAACGGCAAGACCTACTTGTTCTACAGGAAAAACTTGCAAGCAAGGAATCTGTGAGTTGTTTTTTCTTAGTAGCATTTTTTTTATAATTAAATTATGGAGTGGAAGATGGTTTCAGCTAGGCCTTAGGTTTATCACTATTATGAGAATGGCTGGTTTCTTGGATCCTTTCAGCCAACTGCTACTAATATTTTACTATTGGGAAACTTTATTCTTCATAATTATCTTGTTGGTTTTTCTTATTCATCTTTTGGATGGAAAATGCAGGATCAAATCCAGAAAGTTATTGCCAATCATGAAACTGCTTTGAGAACAACAAAGTCTGAATTTGATGCTGAGCTGGAGAGGAGGCGAAAATCAGTTGAAGATGAAATTGAGACTAAGAGACGGGCTTGGGAGTTGGAGGAGATGGATCTTAGGCAACGGGAAAACCTTATTTCGGAAAGGGAGCATGACTTGGAGGTTCAGTCTAGGACATTAGCAGATAGGGAGAAAGAAGTGGCAGAGACATTGAATTTAATTGATGAGAAAGAAAAACGCCTAAGGGCTACTGAGAAAGAGTATGAGTTGAATAAAGCACAATTGCAAGAAGAGAAAGAAGAGATCAGCAAAATGAAAGTAGAGCTTCAGAATTCATTGGTTTCATTGGATGACAAAAAGAAGCTGGTTGATCAAGCAAAGGAGAAGCTAGAGGCCATGAAAACTGAAACAAGTGAGTTATCAGTTCTAGAGATGAATCTTAAAGAAGAAATAGATATGGTTAGGGCTCAAAAATTGGAGGTTTTTGCTGATTCAGAAAAGTTGAAAGTAGAGAAGGCCAAGTTTGAAGCTGAATGGGAGTTAATTGATGAAAAAAGAGAGGAGTTACAGAATGAAGCAGAACAGGTAGCTCAAGAGAGAGTGGCCTTTTCCAAGTTTATTAAGGAAGAGCGTGATAGCCTTAAACTGGAAAAGGAAGCAATGCGAGAGCAGTATAAACAAGATGTTGAGGCACTTAGCCATGAACGGGAAGACTTTATGAATAAGATGGTACATGATCGTACTGAGTGGTTCAGCAAGATGCAGCAAGAACGTGCAGATTTCTTACTGGAGATCGAGATGCAAAAGAGAGAGTTGGAGAACTGTTTTGCAAAAAGACGTGAAGAATTAGAGAGTGATTTGACTGAGAGAGAGAGAGCCTTTGAGCATGAAAAGAAAAATGAACTTCAGTATATAAGCTCTCTTAAGGAAAAAACTGATAAAGAGTTGGAACAGGTTGCTTTAGAAATGAAAAGGCTCAATGCTGAGAGATTGGAGATAAATTTGGAACGTGAGCAACGAAACAGGGAGTGGGCAGAGCTAAATAATTGCATTGAGGATCTGAAGATCCAAAGAGAGAAATTAAAAAAACAAAGGGAGCTATTGCATGCAGATAGAGAAGAGATACTTGCCCAGATTGAAGACCTTAAGAAGCTGCAGGATTTAAAATTTGCCTCAGATAGTATTGCTGAGATGCAGAAATTCAATTCTGAACTAGGCCAGCGGAAAGTTTCTGCAAAAAGAATTTTGAAGCAGAAAAGATTTATACCAAATGCGGAGGATTCACAGAAAGTGGTAGATATTACTGATGTTAGCAATAGGCTCAATTCTCCATCTATGCATAATCTGGATGGTGCTTCTCCTCATAGCTCTGCTCGATTTTCCTGGATTAAACGATGCGCAGAATTAATATTCAAACATTCTCCCGATAAGACTCCGATGAAGTATGAAGAAAGGTCTTTGTTATCTGACCCTGAAAATGCAAGCAATGGGCAAAAGGACTTGGGAGAGGAGAAGTCAAGTAGAATTTTCAGAGAGAGACAGCAGGAGAAATATGCTATTGGTGAACCAAAAGAGATTGTTGAAGTGCCCCATGTAGGTGACGTGGCAAAAGCAACACATGATAATGTGTCTGAAATTAAAGAATATGCCAGTGAAAAGTGTGCCCCTTCAATTTCTGAGCAACAGCTTCAGGCAGGAAGGAAAAGAAGAGTAAAACACTATATATCCAATGACAGTGTTAATTTACAATCAGAGCAAAGGCAGAACAGAAAGAAAAGGAGGCAACAAGAGGATGTCACTGCAACTCAATGCGCTATTACTGAGAGGTAAAGTGTTAATTTTTCCCCCATTTGATATAGTTTATCGCATATTGAGTTGTTTAATTTCTGATTTTTGAAATGCACTAGTGGTTCTTAGAGACGTAATTAATTTTTTTTTTTTCCTGGTAAATGTTTATTTATTTGGTTTCAGTGTAATTTCCACCCAAAAAAATGTTGCAGAGGATCAGCATGTATTGTTTTCATCCTCTAAACTTCAAGAAGGTGCTGAAGAGGCTAGTGAATTAGTTATAGATAAAATCATACAGATCTCAGAAGTGACTCATGAGAAAACTGACACTGACAACTTCACAAATGAAGACAAATTAGACTGCTTGTTAAATCCTGTAGCAAATTAGACTGCTTGTTAAATCCTGTAGCTGAATTGCAGCAGAATATTCTTCTTGGTAAAGGAGTAAATGGTCGTGCAAATTCTTCACCTGTACAGAATGATGCCTTATCCTGTGGCACCAAGGCACCAGAAAAGCTTCTAGTACACAATGACGGAGAAGTTAGTGAGCATTATCAGGTGACTGCTGACTGCTGTTTGCTCAAATCTTGTATGTCTTGATGTTTTTTCACGTGGGTATATAAGATTGCATTATGGTATTTGTTCACTTTTAATCGTTTCTGTTTCATGTTCATTATTTTCTTTTTCATGTGGTACTGCAAGTATTTGTTCTTCTTGATGGACAATATTGTTTCCCAATCTAAAAGGCTTTTTGTTCCATGGCTAGCTGGTTATAGTATTATCTTTCTCTTGTCATTTGCAATTTATTCTCCTTTATTTGCAATTTGTTTGCCTTTTCCTGGTTATGGTATTTTGCTTTTTACTGCTACATGATGTGCTTTCCTTGACTGATGGCTTCTGCAACTAGTAGAGTTGTGTGGACTTTTGAAGGGCTTCAACACTGGGGTCCCAATTTACAGGGACATAAAGCCCACATTCGATATGATTATTGCATGGTTGAGTAATTATCCGTTTATACTGCTGCCTTCTATTCTTTTCTAAACGCTTGTCTTGTTTTGCAGACTCAGTGACGAGTTATACCTAAATAGAGTAAACAAAAAGTTGAAGAGAATGGTGCTGCCAAATCATAACGAGAAGGTTGATTGAAAAAATTCAATAGTGGACAAGGTCAAAACAGAAGTAAAAGATTTCTAGCTTTTGGTTGGATGCACCTACAGTTTACCTACTGCAATGGACACACTGGTTTCACTCCTTTTGAAGTAGTTTTTGGCTGGTGACGTGTTTTTAAGTGGGCTAAACATGTAAATGACTGCTCACTGTGTTCTTATGAGAAATTTGTAAATGTTTTGTGCATCCTTAATTGCCTTTATGTGTGTAGATTTCATTAGGTTTCAGTAGGTCTGGTGATTGTTGCCAGTATTTGTTTTGGCATGGGGTGGTGTTTTAGCGTTTGTAAGATGGTATCCATTAGCATTTGTGGCTTTTTTTGGGTTGTCTGCTTTGCTTTATGATGAAATGTTAGTGAAAGCAATTTTAAGTCTTCATGCTATTGGTTTTTTTTTGGGGGGGGGGGGGGGGGGGGGGCTATTCTCACCTTTGACTAGTTTGGTAACTTGTAATAGCTGAAATTGTGAGAGTAAATATGTCCAATGTGCATTTTTAGTGACTGGTTGCCTTGTTCTTTTCCTGCATACCCTTAACTAGTGGACAGGATTATCTGAAGGGGGAAGCGCACTTCATCGTGGTAATATATGCATGTCTGTCTAGGGCTTCATGACAGCTTTAATGAGACAAGCTGAATCTCAAGATTTGACTACAGGGGTGGCAGTGTGTAAAGGTAGTCAACAGTTTCTCATCTTTTATTTGTTGATGATAGTCTTATTTTTTGTTATGCAACCACTCAAAGAGGGAAGAATGTACTTGCTCTTCTAAAGCTTTATGGAAATGCCTAAGCCCACAAACTTATCGAGAGCAAAACTATGGTTTTCTTTGGTAAGAACGTTATGGTTGAAACACAAGGCCACTCAGAACTTCTGGGTTTAGAGAGTATACCAGTATATTACACTTCGAAAAGTATTTGGGGCTACCCCTATGGCTGGTACTTCCATAGGGGTAGTTCCAAATACTAAGAATCTACAAAATAGAATATGGGACTCGTTATAATCTTTTTTTAAATAATATGAATCAAACTTTTTTAAAATAATATGAATCAACAAAGCCCCCTCTTTGATGAATACAGGGACTTGGTTTGGGTACAAAAATAATATGAATTGACAAAATAGAAATTGATTAGTTTTGAAAAAAAAAATAGAAAACATATGGGGTGTCAGGGACTTGGTTTGGGTACTTGGCAGATGTCATGTGATTCCTCGTACCTTTGCTTGGCAAATGGGATTCATATGAAACAAACATCTCAGATTGAATACAATATATATATATATATATATATAATAAAAATATTTTGAAGAGAAAGGCAGAAAGCAAGAATAGAACAGAACAGACCGTGAGTGTCGTGTGAGAGTGAGTGACAAAAAGTTTAGACCAGTGGTAACAGCTTGGGCTGGCGGTGAGATGGAGAGTGAGTGAGAGTGTGAGAAGAGAGTGAGCTGAAATGAGAGGGGCGGCTGGTGAGTGTGTGAGCTAAAATAAGAGGATTAATTTTATGGTATGTTCTGAGTTTTAACATAAGGGATATAAACTAAAGGGGCTCTCAAAGATAGGCAAAGCCCAATCTGTAGACCAAAGCCCACTTAAAATGAGTGAAAGGAGGCCCAAACTCATGAATGGGCAAGATTTGGGCCTCAAAAAAGGAAGGAAAAGAACAAAGGAGGCTTAGCCCAACCTTTATAAGGAGAGTTTCCTGAGGAGCCCAGAAAGGGATTAGACCAGGATATCTTGGGACTAACAGAACCATGGGATACTCAGAAAATGCAAGAAGGGATCAGCTGTAATTTAAACAGCTTAAGGGAGCATGCTCATGGACACAAGGAATGAAGATAGGCATGTCCCATCAGCCACCTATGGCTCAGAAAAAGGTTGATGACCTAGGAATAAGTACTTGATAAAAAGAAGTCTGGTACCTTGGGAAACGCAAGAGAGTGGATCATAAAGGAAGGTAACTGAGGATCTTTCAGCTTGACAGTGAGGAATCTACCCATTTAGAAAAAATGACAAAAGGAGAAGCAGCCAAAAGATGGGTTTGAAAATGAGCATTTAGAAGTTTTGGGAAGAGAGGATTGAAAGTCAGGCCTTAGGACCCCCAAAAAGATAAAGGTCAGCTGGAGACTTTATAAAGAGAAATCTCAAAAGGAGAATATAGTGAGAAAATAAGGAAGGGACCAACCACCAATGTTGTTGACACAACATTGGTTCTGGTACCCAAATTAGCAAATGGAGGGAATTAATGATACACCAAAAACCCTAGGAAGGTACTATAAAAGGAGATGAAACCATCAACAAAAACCATTCAACAATAACTAATCAAAGCTAAAAATGCCCTTAAAAGACTTCTTTAAAATTCAAAAAGGGAGAAAAGAGGGAAAACACTATCAGGGATCTTGAAATAGATACTAGAGATACACTTGGATTTAAGGGGATTCAAATCTCACAAGTCGTAGAAGCCCATAAAGAGCGATCTAAGTCTGTAACTTTTGAACTTATTTAAACCTTGTGACATATCCCAGTGAAAAGAAGGACCCAATGTATTAAAACTCAATATAATGAAATATCATTTATTTTCTGAGGATCCTTGACATCCTTAATTGCTTTTTCTTTATTTCTTTATTGCTCCTTAGCTGTTTGCTTTGCAATATATATATATATATATATATATATTTGCATATATGAATACTTATGTGTTGTAGGATCCATGTTTAATGGACAACTTGGTTCGTAATTAGCCTAACACAACTGCAGTGAACCAAGCCCAGTCCACCAAACCACAAGTACAAAACTCTTTGGGAGCCCAAGTTCCTTGATTCCACTTAGGCCTGAGTATTGTCCAAAAAAAAGAACACACACATATGAGGGTTTTTGGTAATTTAACATGTAATCGGGTTGGGTTCGGGTCCGGGTTTTACCAAAACTCGGACCCGCTTTTAGTTTTTTTTTTAAACCCAAACCTAACCCATTAGGTTCGGGTCAAGTATACACGGATTGGGCAACAATGGTAAAACCCGGACCCACTTTTGGTTTTTTTTTTAAAACCCAAACCTGACCCATTAGGTTCAGGTCGGGTATCCGCGGATTGGGCAACAATTGTAATCCCTAGTTGGAAGAGAACGTAAAAGAGCTTTCTCATAAATCAAAGAAAGAGTTTGGGAGAAACTCCAAAATTGGCAAACTAAGATTCTTTCGCATGCCAAGAGGGAGATTCTTATTAAGGTAGCTGTCCAAGCAATTCTAAGTTATTATTAAATATGAATTTGACTTTTGAAAATATGATTTGGCAAGAGACTAAATATTAGTGAAGATAATCAATTAGCTAAGGTCTTCCAACTCAAACAAAGAATCCATTTAGAATAGGAAAGTTTGGATTGTCTTTATCTCTGAGCTTACATGGTTGCTTCACTTGCCCTCACATGCTAACATGCTTGGATGACTCACATGATTTTATTTCCTTTCTTCACTTCCTTTTATTTCACATACATAACATGCTTTGGTTGATTTACTTTCCTTTTGCTTGCAAAATCTAAACAAAAGAAAGGATATGAATAAGTGTTTTATAATACATTTTATCATGATAATCAACATGATAATCTCATATTTGCATATACTATTCAGGATTACACTCTTAAGTCCAACGAACCAATATCAATTTCATTGATTTTAATTTGTCAAAATTTTGTATGATGATATTCAAAAGTTGGGATATCAACCACTATAATGGTTGTCAAAGTTGCATCATCAGAATTGATTTTTGAATTATTTGCATTTTTTTTTTCAAAATTCAAATACTGTAGTTGGTTTTCCAACCATATTCAAATCAAATAAACTCTTATTTATAATCTTATCAACTATCCCATATCAATTACTGTTGCCAAGTGAAAAATAAATAAATAAATCCAAACACGTTAGTCCTTGTGGTGGTTGCCCGCTTCTGTAGCACCTCAACCATGGACAACCTACTGGTACTAACTGGCCAAAATGGCCTATTAGCATTAATTTTTGAAATATTTAGCAACAGAGCACTGTTTCGAAAATAATTAGGGAAATACCACTTTTTCGGGCCCTATAGCGGCGTTTTCCTGCAAAAATTTTTTATAAGTCCCATAACAGGTTCAAGTGGCCCTATAGTGACGTTTTTAAGCCCTATAGTGACGTTTTTGGGCCCTATAGCGGCGTTTTTCTGCAAATTTTTTTTTATAAATCCCCATAACAGGTTCAAGAGGCCCTATAGTGGCGTTTTTTAAGCCCTATAGTGACGTTTTCGGGCCCTATAGCGGCGTTTTCGGAAAAAGTGGTATTTCCCTAATTATTTCCGAAACAGTGCTCTGTTGCTAAATATTTCAAAAATTAATGCTAATGGGCCATTTTGGCCGGTACTAACTACTAAAGTGGCAATAAACGGCAATTGCAGGCCCACAACACTTATGGATTAGGGGAGATAGTTTTTGTTGGTGTCAAGCTTTTTATTAGTGATTTTTTTCTTAAGATTTATTAAAGTACAAAGTTTTAAGCGCATACAGCTTAAGGCTACAACTTTACTCAATATTTTTTTATTGGATGTAAATTTTGACAAATTCATCATTAGATTATATTTTTTTCTTATATCCTCCATACTTGCAAAATTCCTAGAAATTCAAAAATCAATAGCTATGTTACCAATCAATTGTTTAAATTGCAAGTTTTTATAGTCTAAAATTATTTATAAAAAATAACATCCAATTGGCACAAAATTTGACATGTATATTAAGAACGTAAAAAAACATGCAATTGAAAGCTACAACTAAGTTTGCAACCAAATTTTTCCCTTAAAAGACTTTTTTTTGGGGGGGGGGGGGGGGGGTGTGGTGGGGGTGGTGTGTGGTGTGTCAGTGAGGAGTGGTGTTAACATATATGGATCAAATTTTTCGGTTCAACATTCATCTCTATGATATTTTTGGATCCAATTTTAAACTTTCAGAGGTATAATAGATGATTAAAAAATAAAAAATTTAAATTGGGGGAGGGGTCATGGCCTCCTTGCTCGTTAAAGAACCTTGGTAATATTATAAGAGCCCTCCTTATGCGAAAATTATCTCCTACCTTTGTTGCATGCAGCATGACTCTTACAGTACGTGTGGACTCCACACACCTATAGGACTCACATGCTATGTGAGACCTACTACATATACGAGATACCCCCTTCTTATGTAAATCTTTAAATCTTTAACCTTCTAGTGGATGCAAGATCATAAAGTGCAATAATTATCTCATCCATCCAGAATATATATCATCAATCTCAAAACCTCTTTAGAATTGCAACAAGATCATTTATGTTATGGCTCTCAACAGAAACAATATACTTGAGAATAAGCTCGAATAGCTTACAGCGTTGATCCAAAACGACCGAGCAGTGACCACTGACCATTGACAGGAACAAAAGACTTTCTGAACCACCTTGCAGATATAGTTTTGGTTGTTCTGGAGACATTGCCATAAGAAATGGCAACATAATCTTCAGGGCCTGACTCTAGAATAACATAGATTTATATATATTTTTTCATTTGTATAATACAATAGCTAAAAAAGAAGAAGAAGAAGATGACCGTGGAACCTTGAAACATAAAGAATCATTGGCTCCACGTGCATTTAGAGAAAAGAGGGGTTAAAGATTCAGAGATCACCACGCTCTCTTCCTCTGAGAGCATGTTCAATGTTTGATTGTTCATTTGAGGTAAAATCTATATTTTCATTTTTCATGTAACACTCCACAAGTAATCTAGAAGAAAATGTCTAGAAGAGAAATATATAGGCTAATGTTTTAAAACTTTATAATAGTAATTTTGTGCTTCATACTTTGTCAGAGATATTTTTCATTCTTTATCATTTCATTTAACTACAAATTCATGTGATGGTAATTATAAACTCCATAAAAAAGGTAGAACCCTTTCTATGTCAGAAAGCGCAAGTTATATCTCAACAAACAAAATATCACCTTATATGAAATTAAAAGAACCGTATAATTATGAACATTTAAATTTTTAATATGTATCTCAAAAAAAAAAAAAATTAATATGGATATTTAAGCATCCTTTCCAACTTATATTGCTACTCATCTAGAATAGCTGAAAACACAACCAAATGATAAACACAATAGCTAGTACTGCAAAATTCATATGACTCTTTTTTCTAAAGCTGACCATACTCACCCCAACAACTAAAAAACTTGCCTTGAAAGACATTCTAGTGAAAGTTTTTAAGTATTATATATTTTTTGTTGAAATTTGTTTGACAAAGTCGAAACACTTCCCTAGTGTGAAATGAATGAAATTCAAGTATCTTGAAGTTGAGAAATGAATGTTATCCAAGGAAAAAGGAATTTGGGACAAAAACTTGGAGAGATCATTTTGACCTGTTCTACGTCTCAAAATTAGTTAAACATATTGGGAAGTGGTCTCACTGCCATAAATGCATCCACCATCTGTAAGAAGAAGAAAAAAAAAAGAAGACTATCAATATCATTCATTCACAATTTTGTACAGTATCAAACAGTACCAACATACAACAGAACAAGGGAAAAGGACAAAGACATAACAACGGTTTCTGATAATTACAAATAAATTCATAGTCGTCTTATGTAAAATTTAGAGCTGCATAAACTGATCTAGGTGTTAAACGGCACCAGGTAAATTAGCTTTATTATAAAACAATTTATCCTAGAAAAATGACAAAACAGATATACACTTTTTATAAATTTTTAGTGAAACTTCAAACAGAAAAGAAAATGAACAAAACTTGCAGATAACTCAATTATCACCAGAAGAAAAGATGGAAAAAAATCTGTATAAAACAACTATGAACTATCGTATTTTGGGCAGTCAAAAATAATTGTATGACTTATGAATAATAAAAATAGTTGTTCCAAACTACATTTGATACTCTTTAGTAGGAGTGTATACCGAAGGTGCTTCGTTAACTTAAAGTAAAACCTTTTAGCTAGGAATTTTAAAGACAACAATGACATCTAGCTATAATATACAAATAAGCAGTAAGTTTATCAGAAAGAAGTCAGGAGTTTAAAACTTCCTGAGCATTAATTATACCAGGTCTGAGGAAGATCATCTAGGGTACAGATTAGAAGGTTTAAGTCCTTTAATTGTTTGCTTATGAAGGAAAGTTTCATATTTCATATCCAATAAATGGATCTGAATACCATAAAAGACATCTTACAGTTTCTCTTAGCCCATTTTGAAATTTAAATGTACTTTTCAACCATACACATTTCTAAGATACATTTTTGACAAGCAAAAACAAGATTGAGATAATAGGAATGTAAACATTTCTAATATACATGTGCAGCTAATAAATCAATCGTTATGCATGCTGTTTCACCAGCCACTTTCCAGACTTCAATCTTTTCTCAAGTCCAAGCACATTATCATATTATTGTTTTCAGGTCACTAATTAGGAACTTAATTGATAAATCTATTGTTAAGGAAAATTAGGGCTAAGGATGGCAGCAAATTGAGAAGGTGATATTGGGTATTGCAAACCCAGGCATCACAGCTAAGGCTCTTAACATCAAACCCAAGAGATGTATGCAATCTTTTTCCTTTTTCCCCCCAGAAAGATTATGTGACTTACACAGACCATTACCAACCAAACTAGGACTAGTTGGATGAATGAAGTGATCAAACTACAGCTGCTCAACTTTTCACTAACCAATCAATATTTTCATATCAAAATATTGTTCTTTGGTGCCAGTGGAGCAAAAGAAGTGCAGGACATACTAGTCGTATCTACCCTAGAAATAAATGAATAAATCCATTGAATGAGAATAATATACGCACCACAGTTGTAGCAGGTTGTAGATCATTTGACAAATTCACACCATCTGTTTCAGGTGGATTTTGTCCCACAGACACACAAGCAATCAAACCCATAGGATTCATTTTATAGATATCCAGATAATAAAGGGATGGCAACAGGGCAGGATCCAATCAGGGGTGCCCCATTCCCACCCCGTTCCCTCTTCGGGACAAGAGCAGGGCAGGTCAAGGTCAGAGCGGGTTGGAGGGACTCTTCCATCGTTAATGAGATGGCCTCAATATTAATGAGATAGAGATGAAAGACAAAGAGGAGGGACAGTCTTGAGAGGATGAAGAGAGAGTAAACAAGTGTTTTGGGGAATGAAAATAGAAAATGTACAAAAAATAAATTATTAAATAGGATATATTAAAAATATAAAATTTTATATATATAATTATATATTAAATAAAACCATATACATACACATTTGGGGCAAGGCAGGGTGAGCAAAACCGGTCCCCTCCCCCCATCACCTCTACAGGGCAGGGAACTGTTTTTTGCCATCCTTGGTTGATAATAGCGAGATCTGTGAAAATTATAACCTAGAAACTACCAATTTTTGGATTTTTCTGATCATAGCATGATGGAATTGTAAACACAAAAGACCAAGAAAAAATGACCCAACTTGAGAGATAATGCTTAGAGAGAGAGAGAGAGAGAGAGAGAAATAATAGGGCAACTATGCAGCTACTTGACCAAGACTGAGAAACCAAAATAACCCAAATAAAAAGAAATGTAAAAATACCCTAACATCCGCAAACTGCAGAAATTTGTCCAGTTGTCCTTGTTACATACTATGTGTCCTAATTGATGTAAAATGTTATAGGGAATTTCCAAGTTTCCCAACTTTGAGATGAGAGAACCTTTCTATAAACATCATTCATTTCATTTTGCTGTTTTGATGGCCTTTTAAATTCAGCATCAGTCATTGTAAATTTACTGATAAAATTAAGAAATTGAGCAACATAAGATTTGTGGTGGTTTGCAAAATTATAGATCATAAGATTTGTGATGGTTTGCAAACTTATAGATCCAGTCATCCACCGTATTGCCTGACAATCTAATTACAAATATCCTGCAACTAACAATGTCTATATCAAACTAAATAACATAAAGCATCAATTTAGCAAACAATGGAGAAAGCTTACTTCATCAGTCACAGCAGCTCGAGCCCTACGATGTCTTTCTACCAATTTAGTTAAAACTTCAATAAGACGCTGCTTTACCTCACCTGTAAGCATCCGTCCAGCACCATACTCCTGTAAAAGGACAACACAATTATTCTTCAAAAATAACCTAAGCACAGAATTAATTTATGTTACTTAGAAATAATTAGAAAGATGAAGATACTTGTATAAAACAACCAAAAAAATTCACCAGAGTAATAGTTAATCAACTAGAAAGAGAAACCTGACCTTTTTTGTGTGTTCAAGCTCAGCGTCATCCTCCAGGAAAAAACTTAGGTATTTAATTGGTATATCAACCTGGATAATGACCAAAAAAAAATTCCTCATCTATATACTAAAAGGTGTACACCAACAATAACAACAAGCCTTCATCCCAAATTTTGGGGTCGGCTACACTAAAAGCTGTACATTCACAAAGAATTCCTAACATAAGAAATCAAATTCAGCATTGTCCACTACAATATCATGCAAGTGCACTGAAAGATTAGCAGAATTGCCATATACTTTTCCCAGATAAATAAATAAAAACACCACCTAAATTTTTAATAATTTGGGAGGAAATGGGTAAGAACGGAACACTTTTTTTTTTCTTTGATCAGTTAAGAACGGAAAACTTATAGCAAGTAATCCATAAACTATTAGGGAGAAATACTTCAGAAACTATATGTGAAGCATAAGGGTTTGCTTGACCTTAAAAGCAATCTACTTCACATATGTTAGCAAAAGGGATGAACAGGAAACATAGTACCTCAAGATTAGCTCCAAGTTGGCGGTGTTTCTCTATTGAATCTTGGCCACCAGAGAATGCATATTTGTTTATCTATAGATAAAAACACATGTAATGTAAATAGTTAATATACTAAGAAGGGTTGCCAAAACCATTCATCAAATCATACAAATATAGCAGAAAAAAGGGATTTTAGCTCATCAAAGAGAGATCAAAGTCAATAAATATCCAATTGATAAATTACCGATTGTCCCAAAATCATAAACTATTCAGGAAGTGGTGAATTTAACCATTTATTCCTCTTTCTCCATATACTCCACAAGGACAAAAGTCCAGACAATGAGACAAACAAAAGATTATGTGGAAGCGGAACAAGAGAAAAGAGGCTGGAGCAGAGCTCAACAATTCCCATTATATTCAGATAAATAATTGGGACAGGAAACCTGATAAATGCCCACTGCACATACATTCAATTCTAAGATATTAATGCCAAAAGTACTATGTTTCTCACACACCCCTTAATACAGGAGTCAATTAAAGATATGCGTCTTATCCAGTGCATAAAAGTTAATTTGGGCAGGTATTGTCCTTATATATGTTAACAATTGTAGGAGTATTCAGTGTCAATCAACAATTTGTCCAAAACACCATGTGTCAACATGAGTATAAAGTCATGATGCCCACTGACAGGGATATTACACATATATAAATTCGCTTGAACATTCATTGTCCATCATGGTGTGTCCATAAATGGATGTGATTGTCATTTTTAAACCAGCCAACTGGAATTTTCAGAGGCTAACCTTATTTTTTATGTCCTTCTCAGAATCAGTGACATATATGGCAGAATTTGGATCACTAGCAGACATTTTTCCTGTCTCCCCCTGCATGTAACCAGTTTCCACTAACAATCAGTTATGATTTCTTTGTGAGAAATCAATCATAAGCAGTATGAAGCAGATAGAAGCAGAGACCTTAATCAGGATGAAACAGAAACCATACTTAGGTGTAAGAAAGGAAATTCCAGTAATAATTCTATTGCTAGACATCATTGTCTTCTGATCTTCAAGTATTGCATGGTTAAGATATTTGAAAATATAATTTAATAAAAAATATTGAATAGATTAATAGTCTCAAACACTCATTACTAGAAAAGGCAATCAAGAAAACCCTTCTTAGAAATCATTGTCACTCCTTTATTCTTTAGTGCACAATTGGTTCTATGCGAAATCATATAAATACCTGCAGGGCAGGGAAGAATAATGACTCAATCAATGCAGGCTTGTGATATCCGATTCGAGGAGCAACGTCTCGTGTCATTCTAAAATAAGGATCCTGAACAACACAACAAAGAAAGCATACTATAAAAACAAATAACAGATGCACACACTGTAAACGTGCATAGAATTATCGTAAAACCATAAAAATATCCAACCTCACCACAAAATACAAAGAACAAAACAATCATAATCATATGACATGAATGAGAAAATTAAATTGAGCAGAACAAAAAGATTCCCTGTATTAACCTTCTTAATGATCACATGCATAGATCAGATAAAGTATATCATCAAGCTTCCAATAAATTCTAATATTTTATTCAAATTAAAAACTTACAAGCATTTCTAAAAGAGCTGTCCTTATTTATTTTCTATTGCCGAAGATAAAGATACTTTGTACATTCTTGTTTATATTTTTAAAAGGATGGAAAGGCCTGTTCTTAGAATCTCAGGTTTATCCATACATTTCATTACTGGAAATTATAGGCAGTAGATTCTCTTTCTGATTTGCAATATTCTAATCCACAAACAGAGATTACAATGGAAACTGAAACACGGTGGTCAATTTAACATTTGTTCTTATCATGACACATTAGGAAGTCATAATTGACACGATGGTCAATTGCATTTGGGACTGTTTCTTATACTTCTCTTGTAAACTTCATTGAATACATTTGATTGTAATTCTTTAGAGGGTTCTTTTGCATACTTCCTGTATTCTTAGTTCTCTTCTTTTATTATTATTATTTTTTAAAACAGAAAAGCTATATTACAAACTTGTTCACAACAAAATATACTTTTTAACATTTCAAAATGGAAACCAAATTATCAAAGTCTAATAATAATTTGCTATGACCACTAGTAAAACATTTCTATTCCTTGTTTGTAGCTCCTTAGATTTTCAGCCCTCCAACAATTCCACTAATACAAAGGAAAATAACGAAGTGCATATTACCAACTGAAAATATTCAGCTACTCTAATTAGATTTATGGCTCTAAATAACTTACATATGAAGCACACAATATTTTCATAAGCTTAAATAAATTAAATGCAAATTTAGAATGAAAAAGAAAACAATAAACTAGATAGGAGTTGACCTGGTCAATTGCACAAGGAATTAAGCAACGGAGATTGTCCTTGCCAGAAAATAGGTGCGGAAATGAACTAGGAAATGAGGGAGCTGCCTGCAATAACACACAGTGAAGCATGTTGTATCACTTTCAAGGATATTCCAATGGTCTCTTAACCAACCATCATAGTGTCAAACAGGGATCTAACAACCACGGATGAAAACTGTTGCAAATTTTGCTAAATCTATAATTATATAGTATAATGTATATTTGCCAATGTGGATAAGGCAACGCATAAATTCCCATAATATATTCTCAGTGTTAACCACACAGGCAATTTATGCTGAATGGACAGCTATTCAACTACGAACTATAGTGATCAGATTTCAAAGGCTAAATATAACCTGTAAAAGGTAATCTTGTCATCAAATACATATACATACATACATACATATATATATATATATGTAGAGAGAGAGAGAGAGAGAGGTGTTCAGTTTAGAACAAATATTTAAATCATGAACTGTTTTTGAAATGCACAAAAAAGTAATGACATAAAATATAATAGTCGACACCATGCACATACCATTCACATGGTTTATGTCAACTAAGCAGCAAAGGTCTATACCTGTACAGGTGGAAAACTATATTTTCCAATATGATCTTCACCAATAAAACCAAAAATGCCCACAACTTGATTACATGTCACACGCTTTGAAATTTCCACCATATTCCTATAGAATGCACTGCACCCAAAAAAAAAAAAAAAATCATAACAATCAGTGTGAGGATTCTAACTGTGCATGTAATACGCATGAAAAATATATTTTTTTCTCACTAGCATTGAAATGCTTGTCTAAGATTTGAGGTGCATAGCATAACCAACGCAGAACTGATATAAATCAATTTTTTTTAAATATCACTTAGAAAATATCACCAACAATAATAAAACTAATTCCCCTAAACTTTACTGATATTTTTGAAAGGTTTTCAAAGCATACTTTTGATATTAGTGGAGCACTTTAACTGGAGAAACCTGTGTATGCAGATCGGCAACAAAATGAGTTCATTGTGTTATGAGCTCCATCATGTTTAATCTAATGCTAAAAACTAGTTTTTTTTTTTTTTTCATCTTCATGTCAAAATTTATGTATTACTCACCCTCCAACATAATCAAAATCAGAAAAGATGAAGGTTCTCCTAATGTCAAAACCACAAGCAATGATGTCCTTAGCATTCTCCCTCGCTAGTCTCCTGCACTCCTCCACCGTCAGATTTTTCCACAGGAACTTCTCGTCATCAGTTAATTGTATAACAAGTGGAACCTTAAAGACCTCTTGCAAATATCTGCAGCCAAAATCACACACACAGAAAATTTTCTCAATAAGCCTAACAACAATTACAATTTGTTCTAAGAGATATAACAAACCCATACATTTGCATCTCTGTACAGGCGTAAACTAGTAAAAATTAAGCAGTAAATTATTATTTTTCTTTTACCTTCAACTATTAATAACCAAACTGTAAAAGAAGCAGTAAAAATTATTTGTTTGATGCCATAAAAATAACAAAAGGTCTTCTTTTTTTTTTATCTTATATTTTTCATGCACTTTCTCAGCAACAACAACAACAACAAAGCATTCGTTCCAAATTTTTTGGAGTTGGCTATGAATCCTCAACAGATTAGTTAGGTCGAACACATATATTCTTTTCATCTATCTGCAGTCATACTCTTTATTACTTCCTTAATTGACGTGTTCACATAAGCTCGGTATATATTCCATTTAGTGGTAGTTAAGTTAAAAATAAATAAATTACTTTCCAAAAACATAGGAAGCAAAACAACAATAACTAATGCAGTATAACATTTAGTTTTTTTTTTTTTTTTTTGGTTTTAATAGCATTTACAAAGTTTCTCGGGAAACAAACAAACAGAGTGGACATACTTACTGAGTGAACATAAAGGGAATCAAATGCCCTAAGTGCAAAGCTTCAGAGGAAGGTCCTCTTCCCGTGTATAGATAAAACTTCTCTCCCCTCTCGAATGCATCCAGTATATCATTGAAATCTCTGAAATTTAGTGAAAAAAAATCCAACCATCAAATTCCAAATTTACCCTCAACACATATATTAGAGTGAGATAGAATTGGGAGGTAGGGGTAGGGGTACCGGTGGGCAAAGAAGACGCCGCGGCGGAGGAAGATGTGGGCGCGGCGGGAGGTGAGACGCTCGACGCGATCGATGAGGGAAGGGTCTAGCCTTTGACAGCCAAACTTGTCGATGAGCTTGTCGTAGTCGATCTTGCCTCCTTCTTTGGCCGAAACTTCCCATGGATTCACTACCTGTTCTTCTTGATCTTTATCTTGCTGCGTTTCATTTTCATTTTCTAATGCTCCTATCTCCGCCGCTTTTCTATCCATTTCTTTCTTTCTATTACTCTGATTTGAAAAACCAAACCGTTACAGAAAATCGGTTACTCGGAGTCGAAGGCATTGTCACTTTTCAGGATGGGTTGCCGCTTTTTTTTTTTTTTTTTCCCCGGGTTGGAGTCTTGGCTATAGCCTATGGTCTATGAGTTTTAGGCTAGCCCAATTGGGGTTGGTCTTGGGCTTGAGCCTAGAAAGACCCAACCCAAGGGGGCATCAATAAACTTTTATGGGGGTGTTGTTAGTTGTGCACCAGTACATACTACATACGCAATTAGGCATACATTAATGGACTGTTTGGATGGAGAGGGAAAAGAGGGAGAGTGGAGAGAAGTAGAATAGAGTTTGATAAAAATAATTTAATTTTATGCTAAATCTACTCTACTCTAGTCCCCCTCCCTCCCCAGTCCCTCTCAATCTAAACAGATCATAATTGTTTTTCTAACTATCTAATAAATATGATATATAAAAATGGAGGCCTTAACCATTAATTATGCTCACTTATCCAAAAAATAAACATTAATTTTGCTTGCATCCTATTGGGCACCACAGATCCATTTCCTCTAATTAAATCATTTGCAAAATGTGCTAAGGTGGAAGGTTAAATGAATAGTACTTATTTTCTTTTCAAAGAAGAGTGATCCATAACACTAATTAAAATATAAGGTGGAATGTTAAATGAAAAAATGTGTCACATGATAAAATCTCTTACTTTCACGCTTTAGATTTTTTCTTTGTCTATATATATATATATATATATATATATAATTGAAAATGTTGTTTTCTTAGTTTATTAGGGGTGAAAATGGTAGATTCAAATTTTTATTTCCTAGGGTCATATACGAGACATGTGTTTGTGGTTGTAATCGAGCTAAGCTAAGATAAGTAGTAAATGATTGAGTAAAAATCAACAATTAAAATAAAATGTTTATACTCAATATGAGCTTTAGTCAAACCTATAAACAATATTTGAACTTGAACTTGTCAAAAATCCCAAAAGGTCAAAAACTTTAACCATATTTGCCACCTAAAGGTGGGTAAGAAGAAGAGCTGCAAGGAGTAAAGTTTTATCTTCTTCTCCCTAATCCATTACATATTTTCTCAACATCAGTTGATGTAACTTGAAAATGTCTAATAACTATAAAATAGGTAGAAGCTTCAAGAAATTTAACCCAAAAATATAAATTTAAAGAAAGATAAGTTTATTTTGCTGGCTGTGGCCTGTAAGTGAAGATCGTGGCTTTATGAATGGCTTGAAGCGAATTAGGTGAGATTACATAGGGGGTAGATTGAGTGAAATCAATTTTCTTAGCCTGAGAGAGAGAGAGAGAGAGAGAGAGATTATCCTTAATTATGATAGAAAAATTGAAAGAAGATTGAAGATGAGGCTTAGGAAGCTTACAACTCTAGGCGGTAAAGTGTAAACACTAGACATAGACACTTGAGGGTGACTACCTGATTGGGTAGAGGGAGGAACGAACAAAACATCATCGGAGGGGGGGGTGTTATTTTTATGGCATGATAAATGAGATTCAGTGGTCTAAATGGGGCATATGGAGGAACAAACAAAACATCATTGGAGGGGGGGGGGGGAGGGTGGGGTTATTTTTACGGCATGATAAATGAGATTCAATGGTCCAAATGGGGCACATGGGGGAATAACAAAACATCATTGGAGGGGGGGGGGGGGGTTATTTTTATGGCATGATAAATGAGATTCAGTGGTCCAAATGGGGCACATGTATGATAAATTATGGTTTTATTATTCAAGCTCATATCAAACCTAAACCCAACTTCTACTTCTTCTTCTTTTTTTTTTTTTTGTAGCAAGTTGTAATGTTCACAACTTTGTTCAAGCTTGACTTGTTTATATGAACAAAAAAACATAAATGAGTATTTAATAGACGCATTTTAGGAAAACTTGATCTAGTAATATTATCTATCTATCTATAATCTATAATCAATCAATCAATATATATATATATATATATATAAGCAGAGACCTCATGTGAGAAAGTATAAGGTCCTACCAAATGACGCTCTGATTTTGCATTTAGCCTTTTGTTTTTAACTCTTTCATTAAGTTTTTTTTATTGTTACCCAAAAGTTCATATTAACTTATTTTACTATTATCTTATTAATATCTCATTAATTGCCTAACCTTACCCCACACCTTTCTCTATTTTTCATGTCTTTTGACATATCCACCGTTTTAGTATTTTTAAAAAAGCAAAAATAATAATAATAATAATTAAGGATTAATAGTAGTAACTAACCATATAAAACCCTGAAGAGAGATAGAAAGACACAAAAATGTTATAGATTGTTAAATAAAATGTATTGCTTCACTATATATTACCAAAATAAAAGACCTAAGACTGACAAAATTTTAGAAAGAGAGAGAAAAAGGAATCTGAGGGGTTACCACCTTCGTTATACTGGCCTCCCACCACCATCAAGACGCCAAAACCCCTATGGGTAATTTTTTTTTTTCTTTTAAAAATTAGGGGCTTAAGTATGATTTAGGTTTAGGTAATTTGGTTGGATAATTTTTGTTTTGGGTATATAAGTGGAGAGAATATTTGGTGCGCAATGTAAAGTAATATTCTACCATGGTTTAATTTTAAATCATCTATAAGACATGTGAATACACACTTGCCCACATCATATCTTAATGTCGCACTATCGAAGAATAAAAGACCATGAGAGAGTTGGACATACTTTCATTTCATGATATGAAATATGTGAACACAACACAAATTAGTTGATTTTTATGGTCCCGTTACTTTTTGCATTTATCTTTGGTTTCATGATTTTTTTTTTTTTTTTTTAAATTACCTTAAGAAGACTACAAATATACAATGAAGCTACTAAACTAATTTTTAATATTTCAAAATGCATATGTTTCTTTACTCTAATTTAGTTTACTTTTTCTTTATAATATATGTATAACATTATCCAAAACCGTCTTACATAAAATATCACAAAATTATCCGTGCATCACACGGACAACTTACTAGTATAATATAATAGATCCCAACACTAGTGGATGCACAGTACAATGCCATGTGTTTCTTTTTAAAGCATACTATAAGGACTGGATTTGGATTGGACCTAATATAGGATTGGGTTTTAGCCCAATGAGTCCAAACAATGAATTTGTAGGTGAAAGAACTAGTTCTAGTGAGTAAGAAAGATAGTATCCATTGTATATTTAGGAGGATCAAACACAAGTAATATAATAAAATTTGTCCTCGGCACAGTTCGAGGAGCTCTGTTATAAGGTCAAGTTGATGATCAAGGTTACAAGAGTTTAAAGGATTATTACAAAGATTTCTTTTTCTCGATCTGCCTATTTTTTAGGCCACCTTTCTATGCTATATACTATAATTTTTGGTATCATTCCCACCATACACGTGTAGGTTAGGTTCTAGGAACTCCTTCTTGTCCCATCCAACACCTTCCAGAACCTTCAGCTAGCAGCTGTAAGGCTGCTTCACCACTGTTCAGGTATCACCTCCACATTAATGCGGCCAGAGAGTTAGCTGAGATGCATTTAATGTGGAGGTAGCAGGTTTTATAGATATTTGTTGCCTTCCTCTACTCCTCTCTTATCCAATGTCTGACTTCTAACCGTGATGCAACCTTGAAGGATGTTCAGGACGATAGGACATTCCTATTGACCTCGGATCCACATTTCCGATATGACTTTTCTTCTCGGACATATTTTGGACTATCATGTACAATCCTTATCTCTTCCTCTTCTACCATTCCCATAATAACATTATTTGACCATCCTCGGACAAGTAAATATCCTCGGACTGGGCCATAGGCCCAATATGTACAATTTTGACAGTACCTTCTGGCTAACTGGCCCCCACACATACCATAATGACATGTGGCAAATTGTTACATTTTTTTTTTTTGGAATAAAAGCAAATTCTTACTTTTATTAACATTATATGGAAAATCTATAATCTAATACTATATATAAAAGCATAAGCATTTTCCTGCAATTAAGGAGGTGCTGTCATGTAAGAAAATATAATATAAAAGTTAGATCCCAACACTGGTGGATGCATCATACAATGCCATGTGTTTCTTTGAAGCATACTATAATGACATGTGGCAAATTCTTACTTTTATTAACATTACATGGAAAAATAATGCCACATGTCAAAATATTATTTGTACATGTCAATATGGTGGTCATAATGTTGGACACGTGCCATATAATTAAAATTTCTAAATAAAGTAAATGCATTTTTTTAATATGATATTTATGTTCATGTTTTTATTCTTATTTATGATTTTTTTTTTTTTAATATAAGATAGAAATTTTACTCTAACCTAATCTATATGTATATGTATGTGAAACTCACTGCTGAATAATTGAACCCCGGGTACTCTCCTCACAGTAGGAGTTCTCTCTCTCGTCTGACGAGCTTTATCTCCCTTAGATTCATTCTGAGGGTTTGCTTTTTCTTCCTTTAGTTTTTGCTGAGGGTTTTTTAATTTCTAGAAGACTAGATGGCAGACGATGTGGTAAACGGTTTGGAGAACATGAAATTAACAACAGAAGAGGAAGAAGTAATTGAGATTTCAGATGAAGGAAGGAAGGACGAGATAGAAAGTTGCACCCAGAGCTTGATAGGAAAATTTTTAACGTGCAAATCATTTAACAAAAGGGCGGCTTTATCCACACTGAAGAAAGCTTGGGGGCTTGAGGAACGGGTTCAGTTTGTGGAGGTGGGTTCAAACCTTCTCCAATTCAAATTCCAAAAAGAGTTTGATATGGAGAGGATACTTCGAAGTGGGCCTTGGACATTTGATAACCAGGCACTAATGCTAGTCAGATGGAAGAAGGGGATGACGGCTAGGAATGTGAAATTTGATTCGGTCTCAATGTGGGTCCAGATTTGGGGTGTCCCATTTGACATGATATCTCCCACGGTGGCAACGGCGGTGGGGAGTAAAATCGGTGTTGTTGAAGATGTTGAGAAGAAACAGAAACATGAAGTCCAGAATTTGTTCATAAGAGTGAGAGTCTCTATTCCTATCTCTAAGCCGATTCGTAGGGGTGGATTCATTATGGGATCGGATGGAGTTCACTCTTGGGTAAACTTTAAGTATGAACGGCTTCCGTTGTTCTACCATTACTGTGGCTTATTAGGGCATGACATCAAGCATTGTGCTAATTACTACACAGTTTCGAAGAATGGAAGGGACGTTGAGTGCCCGTATGGCGACTGGCTGAAGGCCGTGGGGCTGCGTACAGGGTCACCAGTCAAAAGAAGCTTTTTTAGCTCTATTCCTAATACCAAAAACAGAGGTCCGGTGAATTCTCATGATAGCACTGACGATGAGGTGCAGCCTCCGGCGGCGCAGGGGATAGGTTCAACTAACCCTAAGGGTGTCGACGGTAACGTAAATGGAAAGCATGCCAGCACGGAAACTGCTCCGGATTTTCAGGGGATTAATGCCGAGCACGTAGGAAGAGTTACGATGGTAACAGATAAATGGGGCTTGAATTATGGTGAACTTATTTCGGGAACTTTAAATTCAAATGGGGAGCGTAAGGAAGTATCTACTCCTACTGGGCACGTGACAGATGATGTCCAGAATGGGCCTACAAAGCCCACGGCTAAATGGACCAGAGTCCCTCGCATGGATCTTGGGCTAGAAAGCGAAAATGCAGTAGAAGCTTTGCCAACTTTGGGGAAGAGAGGGTCGGCCCAGATAGTGGGAGAGGTAGAGACAGAGAAGATTGGAAAACAGGGGGTGAAACGTGGGAAAATCCAAGATGACAGTTCTTCAAGCTCAGCGACGGGGGTGCTCGATCACCCTTGACGGTCACAATAAAGCTGTTGAGTAGGAACTACCAAGGGCTTGGGAACCCTTGGACAGTTCGGAGCCTTCAAAATATCGTGAAGGATCAAGCTCCCAATATTTGTTTCCTTATGGAAACAAGGCTGACAAGAATGGTTACAAGAAACATTGTAAGGATTTGCCTTTTCCCAATGAATTCATAGTCAAGAATCCAGACTCAGGAGGCAATATAGCTTTGATATGGAAGCATGGAGTGGATGTGGATGTCATAAACTTTACACAGAACCATATTTTAGCAAGGGTGAGGGAGGACGACGGCTTTGAGTGGTACATGACCGAGTTCTATGGGTGGCCAGAGACTATGCAGAAGTTCAAGTCGTGGGCATTACTTCATCACTTGATGTCTTTTGTGGACGGTCCGTGGATGTGCATAGGGGATTTTAATGCCATATTACATTCTCATGAGAAACAAAGTGCTTGACCCCTTCGTATAGCCAAATGGATGAGTTTAAGGAAGCCTTGGAACGTTGCCATTTAGTTGACCTGGGATTTGTTGGTTATCCCTTCACCTGGAACAACAAACATCCAGGTTCGGCCAATACCAAGTAGCATTTAGATCGAGCGGTTGCCACAGAAAGTTGGAAAGCGAAATTCTCGGTAAGCGTCGTTACCCATCTTTTCCCACATGCTTCTGACCATGCACCATTACTTTTGCAGATCAAGAAGAATAGCAGTAGTCATGCAAGGGAACCAAAAAGCTTCAAGTTTGAAGAATCATGGCTGCTGTGGGAGGAATGTGAAGCTATGGTTCAGGAGGCATGGACGAAACCGGTGGAAATGGGCTCGGGTTTGAACAGAATTAAGGAGAGAATTGCTTCTTGTGGTACAGACTTGCATGTGTGGGGTTCTTCTAGGACCCATCCTGATACAGAGAGAATTAAAGCACTCCAAAAACGGGTTGAAGACCTCAATAAGGGAGAGACAACAGGTGACAGTAAGGATGATTTTTTAGCTACCAGTAAGGAGTTGGATGCTCTGTTAATGAGGCAAGAGATATACTGGGCGCAACGCTCAAGGATTTCATGGCTAAAGCATGGGGATAAGAACACGAAATTTTTTCACTCTAAGGCGTCAAACAGAAGAAGGAGAAATATGATTCAAGGAATAAGGACCCAAGACAGTAGATGGGTGGAGGACATATCAGATATCGCTCAGGTGGCTACCAGCTATTTTGAGGGTATGTTTACAGCAGGTTCATGTAACCGATTGGAGGATTGTTTGAATGCCATTCACCACAGAATTACTAATGATATGAAGGATATCCTAACCAGTGAATATAGTGCGGATGAGATCAAAGCAGCGTTGTTCCAAATGGGACCAACAAAGGCTCCTGGACCCGATGGTATGAATGCTATTTTTTACCAAAAATTTTGGCATATTGTTGGTGATGATGTTGTTGCAGCGGTGTTAGACTTTTTGAATTCTGGAAATATGGATCCTGGTGTTAATTATACCCATATTGTTCTTATTCCTAAAATTAAATCCCCGGAGAAAATGTCTGATTATAGACCTATAAGCCTTTGTAATGTCATCTATAAAATAATTTCCAAAGTCCTAGCTAATAGACTAAAGCAAATACTCCCCCAGATTATTTCCCCTACCCAGAGTGCTTTTGTTCCTGGTCGCCTCATTACTGATAATATAATGGTAGCTTATGAATGTTTACATGCTATGCATTGTCGTAAAAAAGGAAAAAAAGGCTCTCTTGCTCTGAAATTGGACATTAGCAAAGCCTATGATCGGGTTGAATGGGCTTTTCTAAAAGGCATTATGGAAAAGATGGGATTTCCGAAGATCTGGATTGATCGGGTCATGTCTTGTGTCTCTACTCCTTCTTTTTCTGTTTGTATTAATGGTAAACCTTTTGGAAATATTTCACCATCTAGGAGAATTCGACAGGGAGACCCATTATCTCCTTATTTGTTTCTTTTATGTGCAGAGGGTTTTACTTCACTTCTAGCCAAAGCAGAGATGGAGGGGCAAATCCATGGGATGTCCATTTGTAGAAGAGCTCCCTGCATTTCTAATCTTTTGTTTGCTGATGACTCTTTATTATTTTGTAAGGCAACCCAAGGAGAGGTGCAGGTGCTTATGGAGATTTTAGACTTGAATGCCTCGGCTTCTGGGTAATACATATACTTTGAGAAGTCTTCGATTTATTTCAGTAGCAATATTGAGGCAAGACATAGGGAAAGGATTATAAATTTATTGGGGGTAAAGGAGGTAGCAAGGTTTGAGTCGTACTTGGGATTACCGACTTTGATTTGTCGATCCAAATATCAAACTTTCTCCTTTCTTAAGGATAGAGTTTGGAAGAAGCTCCAGGGATGGAAGGGTAAAATGTTGTCAAGGGCGGGGAAGGAAGTTTTGATCAAAGTCGTAGCTCAATCTATTCCCACATACACTATGGGAGTTTTCCAATTACCTATGAAGCTATGTAATGAACTTAACGCCATGTGTGCTAGATTTTGGTGGGGTCAGGTGGGTGATGAAAGGAAGATCCATTGGAAGAGTTGGGAGTCAATGGCTAAACCTAAGAAGGATGGAGGCATGGGGTTTAGGGACATTCGGTGTTTCAACTTGGCAATGCTTGCTAAGCAGGGCTGGAGGCTAATTCAGGACACAGGATCACTGGTACACGCGTGCTTCAAGGCTAAGTATTTCCCAAGGAGCAGATTCTTGGAGGCAAATTATGTCCCAAACAGTTCGTATGTTTGGAAAAGCATTCTAGTCGCCCAAGAAGTCATGAAACGGGGTTGTTGTTGGAGGGTGGGAATTGGTTCTGATATTAGGGTCTTGACTGATAAGTGGATACCGAGTCATCCTAGTAACATGGTGATTTATCATCCATAGGAGGTAGAATGGGAATGGAGGGTGGTGGAACTTATTGACTGGAATGTTAGAGTATGGGATAGACACTTGATAGAAACGAAATTTCAGAAGGAAGATGCTGAGGCCATTCTCAGAATTCCACTCAGTAGAAGAATGGTGGCTGACTCTCTTTTTTGGCTTCTAAACAGAGATGGGGTCTATTCTGTTAAGTCAGGGTATAGGGTGGCTTGTAAAATCATGAAGGAAGCTAGCATGCAGGGGGAAAGCTCAATGGCAGGTGCTGGTGCGTTGGTATGGGTTAAGCTATGGCAGATGCACATTCCTAATAAAATAAAAGTGTTTGTGTGGCGGGATTGTCATGGTATTTTGCCAACCCAAGACAATTTGCTTCGAAAACATGTGGTGGAAAACAATATTTGCGAACTCTGTAAAAGAACAAGTGAAACAGAGCTGCACACGTTGTGGGATTGCAGCGTGGCCCAGGACGTATGGGCTGGGAGCATGAGGAAGTTACAAAAAAGTAAAGGTGGCCAACGTGATTTTCTGCACTTGGTGGAGGAGTTGATGTTGAAGCTTTCTCGAGAGGAATTGGAGCTTTTTTTCGTGCAAGCTTGGCTCATATGGACACAGCGCAATGCAGTCATCTTTGGTGGAGTGATACAAGACCCGTCTTGACTAGTAAAGAGAGCTGGTGAATTTTTGGATGAGTTCAAACAGTCCCAAGTTTAGTTGGCTGTTTCAACGGTCAATGCGAGAAGCTCAAATTGGACTCCTCCATCGGGATCAAACTACAAACTGAACTTCGACGCGGCAATCTTTCAGGAAGGCATGGCAATAGGGTTTGGGGTGGTGATCCGGAACAATGAGGGGGAGGTTATGGCAGCTCTATCAGCAAGAGGACCACCTGTTCAAGATAGCGAGGAAGCGGAAGTGCTGGCTTGCAAGAAAGCACTGGAATTTACGGTTGATTTTGGCTTCACTAATATTGTGCTTGAAGGGGACAACTCAGTTGTTATGGCGGCCATCTCAAGTTCGCGCTTGATTCACTCTCGGCTGGGTCATTTGTATGCAGATATTCACTATCTGGCTACAGGTCTACAAGTTCAGTCGGTGTCGTGTGTTGCTCGGACAGCCAATTTCGTTGCCCATTCTTTAGCCCGATTTGCTAATTGTATTAATGATGAGGTTATTTGGTTAGAGGAATCCCCTCAACCGGCCTTGGAAGCTCTGTATTTTGATGCTCGTCAAGTTATAATACAAAGTGGCGTTTTAAAAAAAAAAAAAAGAATAATTGAACCCCGGCCCTTGCCCCCCACACCTCACAAAACACTTATACTTGTGGATTGCTTCCTGCACCGCACCAAGGGTGCGCAGTGGTTTTATGACTATTAATTCTTAATTTGTCTTTCAACTTTTAATTTTACCAACCATTCACCTCCCAACGACTATTCAAATATTTTGTTGAAAATCCTTTAATTAATAATATATGTGCAAAAAAAATACATAAAACTTGGAGTCTTAAATGCCTAATTATAAATTTTTAAAAAAATTGGAAATGGAAATAAATACAACTTAAATAAAAGTAAAACTAACAATAAATATGGAAAGTGTCAAAATTTCCATAAAACTATAAGGCAGTCCAAGATCCCCCTATGACTTGCTATTATGCCACCACATAGTATTTGATTAGTTTTCAATTTTTTTAAAATCCTATCAAAACATATTGCAATTGGACGTGATTAATTACACTGAGAATCACATTCTAGCTAAGGTTGTGGAGGATGATGGGTTTGAATGGTACTTAACTTGCTTCTATGGCTGGCCTAAAGCTAGCCAAAAAATAAAATCTTGGGCTCTTTTATCTCATCTCTCTACTATGGTTAATGGGCCTTGGTGTAGCATAGGAGATTTCAATGCAATTTTATATGCTAAGGAGAAACAGAGCTTTTACCCACCACTATACAATCAGATGGAGGAGTTTGGATTGGCATTGGACTCTTGTGGTTTAGTGGATTTGGGTTTTCATGGGTATCCTTTCACATGGAACAACAAAAGACCAGGGAGAGCAAATACCAGGCAGAGGTTAGATCGAGCAGTAGCTAACATTGGTTGGAAGGAGAGATTTCCTGCTACTACAATCACTCATCTAGTTTCACATGCTTCGGATCACCTCCCCTTGATCATGCAAACCAGAACTGATATAGAAAGTCGGGCAAGGGGTGCACTGGGGTTTAAATTTAAAGAATCATGGTTATTATGGGAGGACTGTGAGAAAATTGTGGAGGAATCATGGAGGTTGGGTAATAGGACAGGTTCGGCCATAGCTGTTATTCAAGAAAAAATAAAGGATTGTGGGGCGGATTTGATGGCATGGGGTGTATCGAAAACTCATCTGGATGCTGAGGAGATTAAAAGATTGCAGAAAAAAATTGAAGCTTTAACCATTGGTGAACTGAATGAGGAGAATAAAGCCGAGTTTATGGAAGTAAGCAAGAGATTGGATGACCTTCTTACCAAGCAGGAGATCTATTGGCATCAACGGTCTAGAGTTTCTTGGCTGAAACATGGTGATAAAAACACCAAGTTTTTCCATTCCAAGGCATCCCAAAGAAGAAGAAGGAACTTGATCCAAGGTATAAGGGATCCACAGCAGAATTGGGTTGAGAAAATTGAGGATATTGCTGGGGTGGCGACAAATTATTTTGATTCTATTTTTAGTTCTGGTGGATGTGACCGGATGGATGAGTGTCTCAACACAGTGCAACATAAAGTGACCCCAGATATGACAGAAGTGATGTCCAGTGAATATAGTGCATAAGAAGTCAAAGCTGCGTTGTTCCAAATGGGACCAACAAAGGCTCCTGGACCTCACGGTATGAATGCTTTATTTTATCAAAAGTTTTGGCATATAGTAGGGAATGATGTGACTAATGCTGTGTTAGATTTCCTGAATTCTGGTAATATGCCGCCTGAAATTAATTATACTCATATTGTGCTTATTCCGAAAGTTAAATCCCCTGAAAGGATGTCTGATTATAGACCTATTAGTCTCTGTAACGTCATATATAAAATTATCTCTAAGGTGCTGGCCAATAGATTGAAGCTCATTTTGCCTTTATTGATATCTCCCACTCAAAGTGCCTTTGTTCCTGGTCGTTTGATTACTGATAACGTTTTAGTAGCATATGAGACTCTGCATACCATGCATGGTAGGAGATCGGGTAGACGTGGTTCTTTGGCTTTGAAACTAGATATCAGTAAAGCATATGACCGTGTAGAGTGACCTTTTTTGAAGGGTATTATGTCTAGATTGGGCTTGCCTGAAGCTTGGATTGATAGGGTTATGACCTGTGTGACATCTCCTACATTTTCTATACGCATTAATGGAAAAGCCTATGGTAATATTAAACCTTCTAGGGGGATCTGACAACGAGACCCTTTATCACCTTATCTATTCCTGTTATGTGCAGAAGGTTTTTCATCATTATTAGCCAAGGCGGAGGAGGATAGGCAGATCCATGGAGTAAGCATATGCAGAAGAGCACCTAATCTATCTCACTTATTATTTGCTGATGACTCACTATTATTTTGTCGGGCAACTCAGGAGGAGGTGCAAGCCATTATTGAGGTATTACAGACATATGCAGCTGCATCGGGGCAATGCATCAATTTTCAAAAATCATCAGTCTATTTTAGCACTAATACAGATAGGGATCAGAGGGCAAGAATTAAAATGGCTCTAGGAGTTAGGGAGGTTGACAGGTTTGAGACTTATTTGGGGTTACCTACCTTAGTTGGCAGATCTAAATACCAAACTTTTTCCTATCTAAAGGATAAAGTTTGGAAAAAAAATACAGGGATGGAAAGGCCAATTACTGTCTAGAGCTGGGAAGGAAGTACTTATAAAAGCGGTGGCCCAATCTATTCCCACGTACACGATGGGAGTTTTTCAGTTACCGGTAAAATTATGCAATGACCTGAATGCTATGTGTGCTAGATTTTGGTGGGGACAAGTTGGTAATAAAAGAAAGATACACTGGAAGAGTTGGCAAGTGCTATCCAAACCAAAGAAGGAAGGAGGGATGGATTTTCGAGATATACGATGTTTTAATCTAGCAATGTTGGCTAAGCAAGGATGGAGATTGCTACAAGACACTGAGTCATTACTGTATAGGTGTTTCAAAGTGAGGTATTTTCCTAGAAGTAATTTTTTGGAAGCTACTGATGTGCCAAATAGTTCCTATGTGTGGAAAAGCTTGATGGCAGCCCAGCCTATTCTAAAAAAAGGGTGCTGTTGGAGGGTTGGAGATGGCTCAAATATTCGGGTCATTCAGGACAGGTGGATTCCAAATTATCCAACAAACAAGGTCCTACACATGCCCTTGGAAGTGGATGGAGAATGGCGTGTCTCAGAGCTCATTGACTGGACAGTGCTTGACTGGGACCGTGGAGTGCTTGCTGCAAATTTTCACAGGGAGGATATGGAGGCTATTATTCGGATCCCCTTGAGTAGAAGACAAGTACCAGATTTGATAATGTGGCTTCCAAATAAGAAAGGAATTTATATGGTGAAATCTAGATATCATATGGCTAGATTGTTATCACAGGAGGTAGATGGTTTGGAGGGGAGTTCAGGGAGGAATGACCGAGACTAGATATGGAACAAACTGTGGAAATGCCGAGTGCCAAACAAAATAAAAATCTTTGCATGGAGGGTCTGCCATGACATTTTGCCAACTGGAGAAAATTTGGCTCACCGTAAGATCACTGATGACAATAGATGCGGTTTGTGTAAGCAGGGAGCTGAATCGGTACTGCATTGTTTATGGGAATGTGGGGTTGCGCAAGACGTTTGGGCAAGTAGTAATATTGGAATGCAAAAACGGGCGACGAGTCAAGTTGATATGGTGCAGCTGCTTGAAGAATTGATGGACAAAATTTCAGGGGAGGAACTAGAACTGTTTCTGGTTCAGTGTTGGGTTATATGGAACCAACGAAATGCTATTTTGCATGGGGGAAAGTTGCAGGACCCACAGAGACTGAATAGGAGAGCAGAAGACTTTTTGAAAGAGTTTAGAGAAGCCCAGAACCGTTTATCAGTCCAGGCATCTGGTGGAGTGGTGCAGCCTCAGGCTTCATGGAGTCTGCCATTGGGTTTGCTTTATAAGCTCAGTTTTGATGCAGCAGTGTTTGAAGGAATTAACACCTCAGGTTTTGGAGCAATAGTGCGCAATGACAAAGGGGAAGTAATGACAGTTATCTCGGCAAGGGGACCTCCAGTGGTGGACAGCGAAGAAGCTGAAGTGCTGGTGTGCAGACGTGCTGTTGAGTTTGCGGTGGAAGCTAGGTTTAGGGAGCTAATAATCGAAGGGGACAACGCCACTGTGATGAAGACCATTATGTCATCAGATATCAATTTGTCTAGGCTAGGACATATTTATAAGGACATAGGCTGTATGGTCTTAACTCTACAAACCTGTTCTTTTAGTTGTGTTAAACGAACGGCTAACTCTGCTGCGCATGCTTTAGCAAAATATGCAAGACAGGTAGATGATGAGGTTGTTTGGTTGGAAGAATCTCCACCACCCATTCTGGAAGCTTTGTATTTGGATAATGGTTATTTCATGAATGAATGATTATGGTTTTCACTTCAAAAAAATCCTATCAAAACATACAAGGTCTCCTCTTCCTCCTCTTTCTTTTTTGATTCTCCTAGAAAAAGGAAAGGAAATGTCTCCTCCTCTTCCCCAACCTTTCCCCTCCCTCAATGCCTCTTTATTATAATTTCTTTTCCTCCCTCTACTTATTTACATGTTTATGTATGTTCTCTTTTTATCTCTGTTATAACCAACAAGCTTAGTATTTGTGATGGAAAAAATTTCTTTTCCATTGCATTTTTGTTCTTAATCTCTACTATCAAAGGTTCTCTCTCTCTCTCTCCCCATTTGATTTATCTACAATCTTAATTTTTTACTTGTTTTAATGTTTTGCGTTTTATAAATTGCTTTCTTTGTACGTATATGAAAATTCAGGTTGAATGATTACTTAAAATTTCCACTACATTTTTGTTTTTGATCTCTACTATTAAAGGTACTCTCTCTTTCTCATTTCAATTTCTCTATAATCTTGATCTTTGATTTTTTTATTTTTTATTTTTTTATATAGGAATCTTGATCTTTGATTTGTTCTAATGCTCTGTGTTTTATGAATTGTTTTCTTTGTATACGATCATTTTGCAGCTAAAGATCTCTCTCTCTCTCTCTCCATTAATTTAAGTTTCCATTTTCTCTTTATTAAGACATTAATTTGAGTTTCCATTTTTATTTAATTCTTTGGCCATCCCACATCTCTATTTTTCCCTATTATAAAAGACCTTAATTTCCTTTTTCCTTTTTTAATTTGTTTTTTTTAAGAACAAAATTTAATTTGATCCTCTCCATGGTTAATTGACATGAAATAAAAGGAATTTTAATTTTAATTCAGCCATCCCACTAATTTTTACATAACTCTAATTTCCTTTAGTTATTAAGCATTCAACAATAGGGAAGAAAACATTACTTACAAGTTACAACTTTCAACTCTAATTATTTGTTCCTAAATTTATGCAAAGGAGGAGAAGAAAGAGAAATTATTAGGTCCACCGAAAGGATTGCTGAAGTGGTCTCCCTAACCAATTAAATAATTCTATTTATGCAAATTCGTGAGTCAGATTCCTAATCACCTCATGAATTAAAAATAAAAAAATAAATCACTAGGTGATGTCATGTTTGCATAAATTGCAACATTTTATTGGATAGAAGGACTAAGAGGACCATTTCAACAATCCTCCCAGTGGACCTAATAATTTCTCGAGAAGAAGACTAAGGCAATAGTAAGACTAGAATAAAATTAGCAATCTCTCTTCAAATCTCTTAGTATTTCTTTTCCTTTTGATTTCACATTTAATTTGCATGCTCTATTTTCAGGCTTGAAATAATCATCACTCAAGAATGACGGGGAAAAAACGCAAATTTTCTACTTTCAAGGTAGAATGCTTTTAGTATTCTCTCTTCAATTTCAAATATATTTGTAATTGGTTAAGACTTTGTTTCTTTTTTCGGTGAAAATATGTAGAGGATAAAGATACTGTTATAATGATTTTCTCAAGATAAATTGTTAAAGTTAGATTCTATCAATAGTTAACTTTCTTATTGTTTACATTATTGTCATTTTCATTCATATAATTGGTTGATTTTATTTGTATTATTGATTTCAAATGTCAATATAACTTGAGTCTTATTTTTATTCATAGTAATATGGGAGGTCACTTAATATAAGACGGTTCTTCCCTTTTCATGGATTGGTACTTTGTTGAAGCTATATGTAAATGAATGGTCTAATAGTTTCTAATGTACATTTGATAGATTAAGACATTGAATTGGTATGTAATTTCCTAATGTTCAATTTAAATATTACGCAAAAGAAAATTAGAAGTATTTTAGAATTGCTCTCTAATTTTTAGGGCTCCTTTTGCAAATTCAAGAATTTTAAAAGTAATGACAAAATCCGTGTCATATGAAGATCATGAAATATAGAAATATTATTTATTTATATTAAAAATTGTAGAACTATAATTTAATACAGAAAAATACTGACAAAGTTTAGTGGTATATAATTTTGCATATCATTCAATTTAAACAAACAATAAAAACAATATTATTAACTTTTTTACATTTTATTATATGGTATAATTTAGTTATCAATAATAATCCATCATTTTGCATTGGAGCCATGCACATAATTAATATATATATATATATATATATATATATATATATATAAAAAGAGAGAGAGAGAGAGAAAAGAATAGAAAATTAATGCAATAAAATTCAACTTTTAGAAAATACTTAATATATTTCTTGGGGTATAATTATTATTTAAAAGAAAAGGAAAAATAAAACTCTAAATGTTTATAGACTAATATTTATAAATTTATAAATAAAAAAATCCGTGTAATGCATGGGCCAATAACTATTTTAAAGAAAATTTTAATACCACTTTTAAGGGAAATATAAAAAAATATCAAAAAAACTAATTGCTTTTTTATTTTTCCATAAAAAATTTCATAAATCAATGCTTTAAGGTATCCATTATCATTTTCCTATTAGTATTAAATTATAGAAGTACAACGCTTATCCATATCTCATCCCACGTTATCTTAAGACATTAGAAAAGACTTAGCTTACCTAAACCTTAGCTAGGCATGGCAATTTTGCCCTGCCCCGCTTGACTTGCTCTTCCCTGCTTCGCCTCACGCAAATTTTCCTCGACCCGCAAAGGTGGTAGGGTGGGGATGAGGCGAGATTTTAGCCCCGCACCATGGGGTGGGGCGGGGATGGATTTAGATTTTTTAAACCCAACCCACCCCGCCTTGCCCCATCCCCGCCCTGTCCTGTATTGATAAAAGTTAAATTGTATATTTTTCATACCCTAAAACCCTATTATTTAAACAAAAATATCCTTAACTTATTTTATTCTACTCAATAAGTCTTTTAGCCTCTCTTTTTTCTCTAGGAAAGTTAGAAATAAGGTACCAATTTTAACATTTTCTTTTGTCTTTATTATAAACAAATTTATATCCTATCGAATCATTGATATTATGAGATTTTTGTTTTGTTGTGATATTGTCTTGTTAAACACTTTAATAATATTATTCAATTTTTACTAAAAATTATTTTGATTTGATCGGATAAATTTATTTGTAATTTCAAGTATATTTTTACTAATGAAACAGGTTTTATTAAAAATAATTGTAATAGATGTGGGAAAATTAACGAGAAGTAGAGTTTCATGGGATGGGCCGGGGCTTCGCAGGGCCCCAAGGGGTGGGGAAGGGGCAAGAAATTTTCCTCATCATACGGGGCAGGACGGGGATGGGGTAAGACAAAACCACGCGGGGTGGGGGTAAAAATCCCATCCTTTGGACCCACCCCGTTCCATTGCCATCCCTTACTTAGCCCATAAAATTATTTTTTGTTTGCTTGCTAAATCTTATATGAAATTAAAAAAAAAAAAAAATTAACATATATGGATAAAAGTCAATAAAAGGCTATAATTTTTGGCTAAGATCAAGTGCTTTGTCTGATTTATTATAGCCGCCTTTTTTTGACTTTTAACCATATATGTTATTTTTTTTTTTTCATTTCTCCCGCGTTATATGCTATTTAATTTTCCTTTTGTCGATGATCTTTGAGTCAAATAAAACTTCTAAATTCCAACCCCATAAGTGTGGATTGGCAATGGGGCGAGCAGGGCTAAAAGATGGGCTCTTTGTCCCTGCCCCTGTCATGTATGGTTTTGTCTTGCCTCATTTCCACCCAGCTCCACGTGTTAGGAAAAATTTTCTCGCCCCATCCCTGTCCCTTGGAGCTCCGTGATGCCCCGCCCCACCCCATAAACTCTACGTCTTGTTGATTTGTCCACAACTATTACAAATTTTTTTAATAAAACATGTTTCATTAATAAAAATATACTTGAAATTACAAATAAATTTATCCCATCAAATTAAACTAATTTTTAGCAAAAACTGAAAATATTATCCAAGTGTTTAACAAGACAATATTATAATAAAAACAAAAATCTCACGGTACAAAATCAATGATTCAATAGTATATAAATTTGTTTCCAATAAAGATTTTTTTTTAAAAAATGTTAAAAGTAGTACCTTATTTCCAACATTGCTAGAGAGAAAAAAGAGGAGAACCACGTTAGGTAGAATAAAATAAGCTAATAATATGTTTGTTTAAATAATAGGGTTTTAGGGTATAAAAAAATTACAATTTAATCCTTATCAACGCGGGGCAAGGTGAGAATGGGGTGAGGTAGGTCTAAAAAGTCTGAACCCATCCCAGCCCCGCCTCGTGATGTGGGGCTAAACCTTGCCCCATCCCTGCCCCACCACCTTTGCTGGGCGGGGAAAACACGTGCGGGGCGAAGCGGGGAGGAGCGGGGCAAAATTGTCATTCCCAATCGATAGGTGAGGATAAGTGTATGCTCAATATAGATCTAAACTAGCCTGGTATATTTGCATCAAATATATTCCAATATATTTCAAATCCAATCTAACTTAAGGTCTTCAAATTTGAGACTAATCTAAATTTATTTGGTCAAAACTTATTATTGGTTTAAGTACTAATTTTTATGGGAAAATTATATTTTATCATCCTAACTATACCTCATATTACATTTTGCACCGTAAACTTTTTGAATGCACATTTTGTATCCTAAACTATGACTTTTGTTACACTTTGCATCATGACGTTAAGTTTGCTATTAACTTGGATGAAAATTCAAAATTTAGGGTGTAAAGTATAATTAGGAGTATAGATCAGGGTGGTAAAGTGTAATTTCTCCTTTGTTTTTAAGATATTGAAAAGATGAACAATTAGTTTTTTTTCACGTGGTGCCATATTTTTCCATCTAAGTTAACATTAAACTTAACGTTAGAGTGGAAAGTGTAACAAGTGTCATAATTTAGGGTGCAAAATATAATTGAAAAGTTTAGGATGCAAAGTTTAATTAGAGGTATAGTTTAAAGTGGTAAAATGTAACTTTTTTTCCAATTTTTATTGACAATATATTGTTCCAAATA
The DNA here is from genome assembly GCF_001633185.2 of Quercus lobata. Taxonomy (NCBI): domain Eukaryota; kingdom Viridiplantae; phylum Streptophyta; class Magnoliopsida; order Fagales; family Fagaceae; genus Quercus; species Quercus lobata. The sequence continues at coordinate 38,418,148 of NC_044909.1, forward strand.
ATGAACCGTGCATTTTTCAATATATTTCTATGATGATGATTAAATTTTAATAAAAATGGAATACAATTTAACAAAATCCATTGTAACAACAAAAATCATCTTAAGACATAAACTATGTAATATAAATAGGAGAACAAACTACCTTTTCTACAACTAAAATTGAGCAATCTAGAATGAACAATTTGGTATCTTCACATAAGTTTTTTCAATAATTGAGCACACACGTATTATTGGCGTTTGCCAAAGTATTGGTTATGTTCCAATACTGATCTCCGAACGAGAACCAAAACAATTTGCATATTTGTTTTTGTTTTACGATTTATCTGGCATGTACTTTGAGAGGCTTATGCCTTACTTTGTTCCTTAGGTTTTTTTTTTTTTATTAATCTAATTCCTGATTTACCAAAAAAAAAAATTGTTTTTGTTTTACGATTTATCTGGCATGTACTTTGAGAGGCTTATGCCTTACTTTGTTCCTTAGTTTTTTTTTTTTTTTTTTTTTCATTAATCTAATTCCTGATTTACCAAAAAAAAAAAATAAGGTTATTGAAGAGGACAAAAATTGAGGTTGACAGACCCGTTCAAAAAAACTTGACGGTACTAATAAATTAATGGGTTATCAAAGATTCAAAATAGGACGACGACTTGAGATATTGGACGGAGAGATTACATGATGGATGGCCCCATATCATAGACGGATGGTCCTCCCACATGGATGGATTCTAGGTATGTGGGCCTGAGGCCGACGGATACCGAGGCCACGTGGCACCCACATGGCTTAAGTAAACCCCAAGGAATCCTAAATGGAAATATGTTGAGCCCTATGATAGCCTTTGTTCAATAGAGTCCCCATATGGAAACAATCCCGCAAAATACGTACATTTATTAGAACCTTTTCTATAAGTAGAGATCTTTCTGCTCAAGAAACAAGAGTCAATTCTGTACTACTATAAAAGTCCCAAGCCCTCAAAATACAAGGTACGCATAATTTATCCCAGCTCTGGCATTTTAGAGTTGTGAAAGTTCTCTAACTTAACCTTCGGAAGGTCTTTGGCTAGTACTATACTGGTACTCTCCTAAGGTTTTCTTTTTCTGTGTTGTGCAAGTATTATTATGAGCACGTGAGGACTGTGTGACTTACTAACAATTTTCGGCATCATCAGTAATGTTCCAATACTTTAGTTTATTTGCATACTCTAACAAATCATCTATGTCTTGTTAGATAATTTTAAGTAACCAAATCAGTTGTATTAATCACTCATTGCATATTGATCATCACCCTTATTAGTGAGAGTTATATACAGACTCGATTTAACTCATAATCTTATCTTCTAGTTCTTTGTCATGCTTTATCACTAAAGCGGAAATGCCAATTACGTTAAAGTTATTTGGAAAAAAATTTCCAAGTAATTTTATTGGTTAGTGAAAATGAAATTTGTTTTCACCCTCAATCATACAATGCATTAAAATATCCCAAAAAAAAAAAAAAAAATCATATAATGCGATTACAACCTTTTACTAAGTCAAAACATAATATCAACATTATATACATAAATTATTTATGAAAACAACCAATACATGAAGTCATTATATCAAATGCCATTAATCTACATGCACACATCTTCCCTTCATAAAGAAACATATTAAAGTATGTACTCTAAAGCTTTGATATATTGTTTAAATATTAACACTGTTTTCTCCGCACACACACAAAAAAAAAAAAAAAAAAATTATTATAAAGAAAAGTAAACCCATCCTCTAAATACTTATAATAAAGCACAAATATTAAGGTGATGTATCTTATGTTGTTAATGCATCATGAATTACATTCATTGTCACATTATTTATAAAGTTTTTGTAGTAAAATAGTTTTTTTTTTTTTTTTTGAGGGATTGTAGTAAAATAGTTAGTAGCTTTAACATATTTCCATAATAATATGTACCATTTATCCTATAGGCATAAGTTAATATGATAATGAATTTAATAAATTAACTATTTATATAATACTTCAAATAAAATGATAAATATATTACAAATTTTACCATGTAATATTTATAAATTAATATGAGAATGGATGTGGTTGGTGGATTAAAAAACATAATAAATGAATGTTTAAATTATTTTTTTGTAATTAGTGACACATTAGTTTGTAAATATTTTATAATAAAATTTGTAGTATTCCTATCATCACACGTATTTCAAAGTATGATGAGAAAAACATTAAATAGGAATGATAGTGCTTTGCTACATACTTTAAAAATAAAAATTGAGGGCATTTCATTTTCCTCTCAAATCTCATTTATTGTAACTATTACAAATTATAAAAAAGAAAAAGAAAAAACATTTATGTCGAGCACGGCCATTCTCATTAAACTGATAAATAACAGGGACTAACGCTCGAATTACAACTTTTGTCAGAATTTTTGTCACAATTTATTCAGGTGTCATATTGTGATTAGTGAAATAAAAATGATGGGTCCATAATTTTACTATTCACGACTTACAAGCCGTTGTAACAAAAGTTGTGCTCGAAGAATTTTCCTCTTTTTTAGTTTATTATTATTTTTGATAAGCTTAGAATTTTCATCATTCGGGGGGCTTGGCAGGCAGGCTTGGTAGGCGTAGAATCTATCTATTTAAGTAGCTAGGTTTTATAAAAGTCAGCATTTAACAACAGCAAACAAAAACTGCAAGCAGTATCCCTTTGGATTGAGAATCCTAGCTCACAATAAAAAAACGCTCTTACCTTTGCACCCTACTACATTGCCCCCTTTTACAGAGAGAGAGAGAGAGAGACACACACACACACACGCGCAACAGAGCCGTTGGATAGAGAGAGAAAGAAGAGAAATGGAGAGAAGCGCCGCCTTGGGAGGGCTTCAGCCAAATTACCTCCTATGCCCCTCCCGCCGCCGCCCCTCCTCCCCTCCTCTCAATTCCTTACCACTACCCTTCGCCGACAATACACTTTCCTCTCTCAACTTCAAGGTACCCCTTTTCCCTTTCCTCTTTGATTTTTATTTTGGGGATAATTAAAATTAAATTTTTTTTTTTTTGACTTTATTCATTTATTGCAGCTCCAAAAGAGGTTTCCTCTTGCTTCTCGAAATGTTCAAGCGGCTTCTTCTCTGTTCAAGCGTGATGCCATTTTATCTGATACTTACAGGCACTTTTCTCTACTTTATTTTTATTTTTAAAATTTTTGCTCTCTCTATCTAAATTTGTGGGCTTTGAAATGATTTGTGGTGCAAACATATACATTGTCAGAATTGACCCTCTTGTTATTCAAAATGACATAAATTAAAACTATTTAATTTTTAAATATTTACAAAAGTTGCTGACTTTAGTTTTGGGGTTTATCCCAATGTAATTCAAGAATTAAAGAATTAATCCAACATGTAACAGTCATATAATGATTGAAGTTTAAAAAATACGCGTATGCTGCTCTCTGAGTTGAATTTTTTTTTTTTTTTTTTTTTTTATATTGATATTTTTTTGTTGAACAACTATAGTGAAACGGCTGAATTAGTTGACATGGACTGGGACAACCTTGGATTTGCGTTTCTCCCAACTGATTATATGTATATCATGAAATGTGCTCGAGGGGGGGACTTCTCTAAAGGGGAATTACAGCGTTTTGGGAACATTGAAATGAACCCTTCAGCTGGAGTCTTGAATTATGGGCAGGTTAGAACTTAAACCTTGATGGGCTTATCCCATCTTGTCTTTACTGAATCATATTATATCAGTTTTGGAGTTTTGGGTATAAGCTATTAATGCAAAATGTTTACTGGAATTTTGGAATTCATGTTTATTTATTTATTTATTTATTTTTTAAATATTTATTATCCTACTATTCATTCTTATGAATTACATAATTATTTAAATTCTGATGGAACATTTTTTCCTTTATCAGTAAAAAAGTAAAAATTTCATTAAACTGAAAAAAAGAGAGGTTGTAGTACCTAAGGAGTATACTATGGAGCACTCAAACAGAGAAAAAAGTAAAAACAAGTCAACAAAGAAACATGCTATCTCGAAAAGACAATAAATTAGAACCGCAGTCAGGGTAAGGAGAGAGAGCATGGTTCCATGCGAATAAGTTCCTGTTAACTGTAATTTATTAAAAAAAAGGTTCCTGTTAACTGTGAATTAAGTTGGGGTACTGAGTAATCTTTATCTTCAAAATGCGAGAATTCCTCTCTCCAAACAGTCCCCATCAAACATGATGGAATTGCACTCCAAATTTCCAATCTGTTGTTCTTAACAGGAAGACCAGCCCAATACAACAGCAAAACTGATACCCATCTAGGCCACTGCTACACCCAATTCACACCAAGAAGACACTACATGAAACCCCATACAACAATGTAGAATTAAGTGATCGATTGTCTCCCCGACATACATGTGCTACTCCAATCAGAAAGAACAAGCCCCGTCTCTTTAAATTATCAGTTGTTAAGAGCCTGTCTTTCAAAGTCACCCGCATAAGGAAACCAACCCGAGGTGGAGCTCTCCAAATAGCTCGCCAGGGGAAAGAGGAATCCCCACTTGTTTGCAAAGCATGGTAGAAAGTGCTAACTTTAAATCCCTGAGCCTTACGCAAACTTCAAGCCATCCTATTCTTGATACTAGAAGAACTAAATGGAGTACAAATTATCCAAAAATGAATCAAATGATTCCAATTCCCAATCATGTGCATCTCGAATAAAAATTGGGTGCCAATGAAGGGTAACATCTACACAGTCAAATAATCAGGCACTTTTGCCTCTTTATCTCTTGCAATCAGACACCATAGGTCTCTCCATAGGAGCTGAGCACCAACCACCCTATGAAAGCCCCATACTTAGTGGCTCAATTGATGGACTTGAGTGTCACTGGTATATGTGGCGTTTTCAATTTGTTTGCATGCAACTACACTTTCCCTATTATTTGTATTAAACAAAGTAGCTAAGGAATTCAACACTAGTTTATAAAATATTTAGATTCTCTAATATAATCTCTTTCCGGGACTATTCCAGTAAGCCCTTCTATGATGAACAAGGAGATAGATACTACAGAAAATTTACAAGTGTTTTGGTAAATTTTGAATGACCTCTGCACTGTTTTTGGACATGAACTGAAAGAACAAATACAAGAAGGGATTAGAAGAGTTGGAATGCTTCTATTGATTGAATATTTGGATAATCCAATCTTGGACTAGCTAGATAAACATCAAATTTGTGGATACTTAATATAATCAAATTTATTTGTATGTATATTAATGACGCTCTATCATCATTCGTCCTTAGTGTCCTAGTTATTTTTCATTGTTGTTTCAGTTGCATCAGTTCTGATGACAACCCCCCACCCCCCAAATTTCTCTCGCTTTTGTCTCTAGGGATTATTTGAAGGTTTGAAGGCCTATAGGACAAAAGATGGTAATATTCTACTCTTTCGTCCGGAGGAAAATGCAATACGGATGAGGCAGGGAGCAGAGCGGATGTGCATGCCATCACCAACAGTTGAACAATTCGTGGAAGCTGTAAAGGCCACTGTTTTAGCAAACAAACGTTGGGTAAAATACTACCTAAATCTTAGTATATCCTGTTTGTTAATGATTGGCAGTACATGTCAGATTGGTAAGTATTTAATGTCTCATTTTCAGGTTCCACCTCCAGGTAAAGGTTCCTTGTACATCAGGCCATTGCTAATGGGGAGTGGAGCTGTTCTTGGCCTTGCACCTGCTCCAGAGTATACCTTTCTGATTTATGTGTCACCTGTTGGCAACTATTTTAAGGTTTGTAATCTTTAGGTGCATAGTGATATCTACCCGATTATGTTGCCACTTCACGATATTGTTATCACTTTTATTTCGATGTCTTATCCCTTGTTTTTCTTCATTACTTTCTTTTGGGATGCATAATTTTGTTAAAGATATAATATGAATAATTTTGAGATACTTTACGCCAATGAGCTCTAGCTCAAACGGAACTTCCTCCCTTGTAAGATCAAGGTTGTGAGTGAGGTCTTGGGTTCAAAACTCATTTGTTGTTTGTGTACAACCACAACAAGCCTTGATCCCAAATTCTTGGGGTCAGCTATTGAACCTCAACAAATTAGTTAGGGTTTGCCATAAGTTTTCTTTTCCTCCTTTCTATTCTATCTAAAGTCATATTGGCTGTTGTGAAACTTACCAATAAAAAAAGAAAGACAGTTTGATACTTTACTAATTATGCCTTTCTTGCACTGTGTAATATAATTAGTTTGATGTTGTGTGTGGAAATTCTTATGAAATGTTGCCAATAATGAGTCATAGCAGAGAATTCTATGACAAATTATTGTCCAACTCTTTATGAACCCTTGACAGCACTGTTGGAGTCGACAGGAGGTGCCAACTGAATCAATGGGTCATTGGTTAATACTTTCAAGGATATGGTTTATCAGTTTGATTTCTACCTTCTTTAAAACTATCAATGACCTGTCAATAGGTTGACTTATGTGTACAAGTAACTAGGATACCAATTTATGTCCATGTCTCACTGGCCAGTTGATCATGTTGGAAGCTTGTGGCTAGAGAAAGATCAGTGAGGTGACCAATGAATTGCAAAATTGTCTACGATGCATCTCTTGGTCCCTTTATATGGAAAAAGAGTTAAATAGTTAAGCATAATGATTTTTGGGATTGTATCATTTCACAGTTGACATGACATTTAGCCTTTTGGATTGTTTTCATTTTTCAAGTAGTCTAATTGCGAGTACATTTCCCCACTGGCAAAATTTTTTCGGGATGAACTTTTGTTAAAATTTTTATATAACCATATACTTCTATTTGTCAGCATTATTCTTCAATTAACATAAATGATCTTTGGACTAAATGGCTACTCCTCCCATAAAAAATGATTGAAGGGTGATTGCACTTCAATCCCATATGGTTGTGGGAGTTGCTTTAACATACCCAAAAAAAAAAAAAAATCTTCAATTTAAAATTATTTGCTCCTTGTCAAGTGGTACTAATATCAAAATTTTGCCAAGCTGTTTCATATCTCAGTTTTTGTTAAAACAGAGCTATGGAGTTGAAAACATGTTTCATTTTAATTTGAATTTGAAATATGGTGATTTCTGTGCTAGGTAAAGGGTCTAAGGGGATAACACTCCTAGGATTTGAACCCAAGCTCTCCCCATGGGGATTTGAAATTGGTGATTATAACTTGCAAGTACTTTCTGGCAACTAGGGGCCATGGGACTATCACTTTATGTTCTACTGCTTATGCAAGAGAATCAATTATTTGTAGTAGTTTTTTGCTTTATTTGTTTGTGCATGATTTTCTATGTTTCTTGATCTTGGTGATCATATTTGATTTATTCCCTTATGTAGATATGTTGTCTTAATGTTTTGGTTTGTTCCCATCCTGCAATTACTGGATGTAATATCTTTTATCTGTCTGATGCCAGGAAGGTGTGGCACCAATCCATCTGATTGTTGAGCATGAATTGCATCGTGCAACTCCTGGTGGTACTGGGGGTGTAAAGACCATAGGGAACTATGCTGCAGTAAGTTGGCCTTGCTTTAATTGTTATATGTTTATATCTATGCGGGGGGGAAAATCCTGTCAAGGTTAAATGGTTGTATGGTTTCAAACTGTAGCTGTCTTATTTTCATCACTATTTTTTGTAATTTTATTATTCATCACACCTTTTCTCTTTGTAAGAACAAGGTGGGAGGTGAGGTTATGACGTAGGACAGATTGGAGTGGATCTGTTGGCATGTATTTCTGGTGATTTTAGGGTTAGGAGAATTCTTTTTGGGATTCTATGGTTTAGAACTTTAGAAGAAGAAGGGTTAGGGTTTAACTGTTTAAGAATGAATTTAGGGTTTTGGTAGGTAAATGAAAATATTTGATTCAAAATTACAAAAGAGGTGAGGAGGAACTAAAATTGAATTTTTCCTCATGTTATTAACTATAGTGTAAAGAATGCATGTGAATAGTAGTGTAAAGTGTGGCCAATGAGCTCTAACTCAACTGGCACACTACTTCCCTTATAAGTGTTCAATGGAGGGTGAGGTTTGGGGTTCAAGGCCTATCAGGGTGTAAAGAATGCATGTGAATAGTATTGTGATCTGTGAATGGTATTGTGAATAATGATGGAGTGCTAAAGAAGAATAGAATGGGATAAAAGAACGTACCAAGGGCAACATGCCTTAATATTGATAGCACTTAATTTTTCTATTAATTATCTCTCTTTTTACTCGAGTACATTATATAAATTATAGATTTTAACTTTCTCCAAGTTGGTTTATAACTCCTACTTTGATTAGGAAACAAACTCTTAATTGAATTGGACCAAAGCCCACAAATGAAAGTCCATAAATTAAATAAGACTTCCCTATTAATACAATAGAACCCAAGGCTCAAAACTATGACCCACAACTGACAATTACAAAATTAAGAAAATACCTTAGCCTCTAGAAAAACCAAATAATACATAAAATAAAATATTGAACTAATTATCTATCATGGACATTTTTTTTCTTGGGCTTTGCCGTAATCTTAGCCTTCTAGAGAGGATATTTTTTCTCTTCCCATCAAATGGTTTTGCCATCAAGTTGTGGGTTCAAAACCCACTGGGTGCATGTGTAACCTGGATTAAAAAAAAATGCATCAAGGTTCCAGAAGCAGTATCTATGTCAATTTAGGTGTAGTAATTCTTTTCGTTTAAAGCTATGATTTGAAGAAGGCTTTTTTGTGCATACAGATGGGCAAATGAAAATTATGGGTTTTCTTTTAATTTGAGCATTTTGATTGAACTCAACCAGGTGCCAGCCATGCGTGGGCAGCATGCTGCCTGAATTACCCATTACCAGCCAGTATTTGTTTGGTTTATGGAACTCAGGCAATTTTTAGTGGCTAAATTATCTCTTTTCATTAAAATATTTTTCTAGGTTCTGAAGGCTCAATCTGCTGCAAAAGCCAGAGGTTATTCTGATGTGCTATACCTCGATTGTGTCAATAAAAGATATCTAGAGGAGGTTTCATCTTGCAACATTTTTGTTGTGAAGGTATAATGATCGATGACTTAGCTGGTCTTTATTGTTCCTTTTATGATTATGATTTGTTTCATTAAATATCAACTCCCAGTTGCAGAATTATGCATCTACATTATCTTTTTTATTTTTTCTTTAAATGCTATACACCCTATTGTATAGACAAGCAACTGCAAGACTAATATTGTTTCTAATCATCTGAACTGTGAAGAAGAACCATGTCATTAAGGGCAGTTACAGCTAACATATTCTCATTTTCATGTGCTCTTAGGATAATGTTATCTCCACTCCTGCAATAAAAGGGACAATTCTACCAGGCATTACAAGAAAGAGTATAATTGATGTTGCTCGTAGCCAAGGGTTTCAGGTATTCAGTAAGTAGTGATGGATGTTGATGAGCATGTGATTGAAAGACATAATTTAGTCATCATTCATTTGTTATTTAGCTTGTCAATATTCTTTACTGACTGTACATGCCAAAATAATGCTACTTATTTCGTACTACTATTATTTATTGAAAGGAGGGGTAAGAATTCTTGCTATGTCCCACATTTTAGATGGCATACGTCCTGTTTGGGGCACTGAGCTCCTTGACTGACCAATTTAATCATTGTGTCATCCTTGGTTTTGATCCGTATGTGATCCCCTAACTACCTCAGTTGTTTGACCCCCCATACTTCATATTTTGCATAAATTACACACCTCCAAAGCCGTTCCCTTTCAACTCCAAAATTTCTATAACCATGTCCTGGAAGGGCTTGATTACATGCTCTGTTTATGAATTTACATGTTATATACAGGGTAAAGTTCGAGCCTTTATTTTTACCCTTGGGATAACTTTAGCTCCACTCCAAGTATGAGTCAGTGTTCTTTATCTATATGCATACTGGTGGAATAATTTTTATGCTGACATGACTTGGACCTCTAAAAGGGATATCTTAATTAGTTGGTTGTCATTATTGGTTACATAACTTAAACCAACTTATCAGAATCACTGATATCTGCTGAATTCTGTTGCATTAGTCCTTCAGTGCCACAATTTATGGCTTTTCTCTACTAGCTAGATTACAATAATGGGCTTGCAGGTAGAGGAACGCCCTGTAGCAGTAGATGAATTGCTTGATGCTGATGAAGTATTTTGTACGGGAACAGCTGTGGTTGTTTCACCAGTGGGCAGCATTACATATTTGGGCAAAAGGTACTAATATAATAATGAAAGTTTGACCACCGTTTTCAATAAATTCTTGGCCTGGTCAGACTTTGATCACCGGGACAATAATTTCCTTCTAATATAAGCTTGTGCAAATAATTGATTGTGTAAATGACAAACATATTGATGAAAGTGACTTATTGTAACATGATCAAATCAATTGTAGAGAAATAGTGAATATTATTCTCATACTTGTAATCTTTTCTTTGTCAGGGTATCATATAAAAATGAAGGTATAGGTGAAGTGTCGCAAAAACTCTACTCTGTGCTTACCAGACTACAGATGGGACTCATAGAAGACAAGATGGATTGGACTGTTGAGCTGAGGTAGGTGTTTTCTGATGAACATATCTAGATTGTGGAATGACAAACATATTGATGAAAGTGACTTTTTTTTTTTTTTTTTTTACTTATCAAAAAAATTATCTAGTTTGTGACCTCTATACTATAGAGGGCAGAATTGTCAAGTTTGCTTTGGTAAAAAGTGATATTTGGAATGTTATTCGCTATGGAGTTGTTTCTCAGTTATTCTAATGTGTGATCATGACTGCTGAAAGTGCCTCAAAATGTTCATTCATCCAATTTTCTTATGTGCATTTTTTTTCCTCAATTCTGCTCTGAGGCATATGAAAATATTGAAAAGTAGAGCAACGGTTTTTAAGGGCTGCAGTGGACCTCATATCTGGTTTAAAATGCCACACCTATCCACTATAAGACATGATAGAACTACAAAGGAACTTTCTACTTTTCTGCAAATCTACCACAAAAATATATCTTAAACCAATGGATCTAAATGGGACTTTTGCAAACGTTTTCCATTTAGGAGAATGATACTAGCATGTAAAATATAGTGGACTAACCTTACTCATTATGTTTTTCTTTTTACAAGATAAAATGTTCATAACCCCAAGTAAGGGCAGCCTGCGATGCAAAATCAGAGCAAAGGACTGGCTTTGCTATTATTGGAGCTCGGCAGCTCTTTTAGCTTGCTAAAAATATTATTTTGTGCAAGTTGATCTCGTTTGCTAGGTTGTTAACAGGGGAAGATGTGGTACTTTGTTGTTTTTTATGTTTCTTATTCTGTCAAGGGTATTTTCAGTATTTCTCTTTTGATAGAAAATTGTTGTGGGAGCCTTGTTGCAAAAACTTTGAACATTGCTTCAGTGCAAACTGTCATTTTGTTTAAGCATTTTCTATTAATGTCATCATGTGTAATGGGTTTATGGTTAGGAATTGAAATGTTTTTGTAAGTGTTGGGTTTAATCATCCTTAAATTATTGGGTTTACATTGTAATTTACCCAAGTTAATATTATGTAGCATTTCGGCTGCATTGTGGAAGACAAGATTAGGTTAAAAACAAATATGCTTGAAAATCCGAGTAATAACGAAATCTTTGCATCTCTCTCTCTCAAAATCTGTCTGGGTTAATGAGAAAAATTCAAGTGACAAGAAAATCTGTTGGACAAAGCCGTTGTCACATTTACCCAACAACCGTTCTCTGAGGTGGGACCCCCTTTGAACAGGGGGAGCATTCTTGTTTGTCAAAACCAGGTTACCTTAAATCCTAAGGCTGTTTCCACGTTGAATCAGGCAAAAAATTTGATGCAAATTTGTAGCTTCGAGAAGTCTTTGGCCCCTCACCGGAAAGCCAGCTTCTTCACTCCATATTTGTAAAGTTTTCTTTGGCCGTTCGGTTTTTGTAATTAAGATTTGGTGTAACATTAAATATTATGTTTTCTAAAAAATGAATTATTTTTTCAAAAAGTATTTTTGGAAAAACTATCTAATTTTCATTCTTGTGTTGGTAGCAAACTTGAAAATAAACTAGAAAACTATCTTTTGGCTTCTCTTGTTTTGTGCGATGTGAGATAGAGTTATTTTTCAAAAAGTTATAGCAGATAGCCTCCTCTAAAAAACAAATAATACTTTTAATAGGGTTTTTCATTAACCATGGATAATTTTGTTTCATTTTTTTAATGCTACCAACAATAGGGAAACACAATTATTTTCGCATAAGATTTTTCATCAAAACAAACAAGATCTGCAAACCACTCCTATTGCTTTCTGGGGTTTGAGCTTTGAGTAGTATAAGACTATAAGTTGAGCTTGCCTCCCCAAAAGGCTTGATTAATATGGGTACGGGAATTATTCTGCCCAATGGTTGAGGAGGTAAATAGCAATTATATTCGCCCAAAGGTTCTCAAAATAGTGTAAATAATCCAATTGATATAGTAAGAACGACAAGCGAACATAGAAAATGTAGCAAGGAAAAAGGTCATGATAAATTCTCACATTGCTGATAAATCATCCTTGCTAGCGTCAAGCTATAGAAACAATCTAGGATAAAAATAAAAAATGCACAACCTTTTCACTTCCACAAGCCATAGACCTTTAAAGATACATGAAAGACATTAAAGCCTAGGCAAGGATCATCATGTACTGCAGGATTGAAGAAGGCCTAATCGTAGCAAAATTACCAACATTAAACATGGTTATCAATTACATGATCAAAATCACCACTCCTTTTTTATTTTTTGAGGTAAGAAAAATCACCACCCTAAACAGTAGAAAAGCAAACCTGAGGCTATCACCTCCCACAGGCATTTTAGTTTAAATTATGGTCAATTCAGTTTTTACTATAAGTCAGAGCCAAGGTGCCTATCAAAGAACATGCTTCTTCAATCTATCCATAATAAAGTACAGCTACGGTTACTTGCACATTATGTCGTTCCTGCGATTACAAGACAACAGTTGTAGAGTATTCAATATACAGAACCACCAAAAGGACTTCCATTACAGCGAAGTTGAGAACATTTACATGGTTATATCTTACATGTTGCATTATTATATTTACAGTCAGTCACATATCATACAGCAAAAGGAAGTCTAGTTCCATTTCTATTTACAGTCGGTCACATTTCATACAAAGCAAAAGGAAATTTAGTTCCATTTCTGTCAAAGCCGCCTCCTACAGGCTGAACCATTTGGAGTTGAAGGCAATAAGGGGTACATAGACAGGCGCTTGCCCAAAACAGGAGAGGACTTACCAGAGGGAAATGAACGATCAAGGAATTCCTTGTCCTCAACAGATAGTTCCAAATTCTCTGTCCATAGCAGGTAGTCCACTGCATCTTCCTCTAACCCAAGTGCCATGCCCATTTGGATCATTCTGCAAAGTGTGTCCATTTGATCCGCACTGTTAGGTAGAACTGCTTCCAAGATGGCTCGTGCAAAAGAAGCAATGAATTTTATATCTTTCTTTCCTTCATTCCAGGTTGATTTATTGACAAGCAGTCTCTGTGAGTTCTTCTCCCAAAGCACCATTTTTTTAATTTCTACTTCTAGCCTCCTTTTCTGCAAAGGTAACTGTAAGGCATACCGGACTGATATTGGGTCTTCCGTGCCATAAACTGAGAGTTCAAGGAGAGATTTTGCAGTCTTGTGTTTTTCTTCCATTGGCATATTTGCAAAGGCCAACACCAACTTGATCAAAGCTTTCCCGATCAGGGAATCTGTATCATCAATAATTTTACTTGCAGACAAAGTACAATGTAGGTCAAACTTCACAGCTTCAGATATTTTTCGAACACCAAGACTCGTGTAAATTTCTAGCAATTTAGCTGGAGATGACAAACACTTTGGTGGGAACCATACAAACAGTGGATTTTCACTAGCTTCAATAAATAAATTTTTCAACTGCAAATCATCAGCAATAAAAACTTCTTCTTTCATCACAAACTGAACTGCTCCTGAAGTATTGGCCGCTGGAAGCATGGTGCACTGTCTTTTGAGGATACTTCTAGCGTCAGAATCCCAGTTTTCCCAATTTTCTGATATTTGCCCGAAGAAGGAGCTTAGCTTAGCAGTGGAAACTTGATGCGAAGCCTCCCAGATATTCCAGATATCTAAAAAATCATATGGTGAAGGAACTTCGCAAACCCTAAAAGCCCTTGACAGAAAAGGTAGCAATTCCTTCTCATAGTATTTATCAAGAGCATGCAGACGAGTGTCAAATAGATTATTCTGGTCATGGAGTACACAACGCCAATTTTCCACCCATTTTCCTTTACCCATTTGTTGATCTGGGATCCATAACTGAGAGGAACGCGTGTCCTGCATCCGTGGATTCCAATTAAATTTGTATAGGAATCTGTAGGTTCTCCTGACAGCAGAAGTTTGAACATGAGACGTAAGAGCATGGGAAATAAGATTGCAGGCTTCCTCAATATCCACCTTCACACCTATGGCTTTTAGATCTTCTTTTTCCAGAGAACTAAGAGTTACATAGAACTTCTCATCAATGAAAGGCCCATCATTTGGTGTTAAATAACATTCCCAATCTGGATTGAACAGGAGACATTCTTGTGGGAACCTGTAGCCCATGTGTGTTTTTAGCCATCTGCTTCCTGTTAATTTGTCGAGCAAAATCTTAAATGTAGAGTGGTCAGTTGACTTGCAACTTTTTTTGAGGGATATGGCACACTGAAGCAGTGAGAGAGCACCCTCTGGTGCTAAAGATGCTGTTTCTCTTGGCAACTTGAGACCTCTTGCAACAAAATGAGCCCCTTCACTAAAATTAATCACAACGCCAAGCATATTCAATTCACATTTATATGAGTGGATGCTGAGACCGTAGAAAGCCTCATCAATGAAAGGAAGGTCCACGAACTTGGAGACTGTTCCCCATTTCTGATCAAACAAAATAGATTCTGGGGCAGATTTATAGCCATGACAAGTCTTCAACCACTTCTCCCCTGACAAGCAGCTAATTATATCAAGTAATTGGGTCTGCATTATCTTGTTCATGCACCTGATGCAGTTGAGTAAGGAGAACACATTGGTGCTGGTTAAACTGCTTGAAGAGAATGTTGACTTGAGTGTAAAGGAAAGCATTTTACATGCTCCATTTATATCTACAACCACCCCAATTGCCTCAAGTTCAGTTCTGTATGAACCAATTCTGCTTCCATAATATTCTTCATCAACAACAGGCAAAGGAACAATATTCAATAAGTGGTCCCAATTAAGACCTGGCAGAAGGGACTCTGAAGGGCATTTGAAACCAGAGCTAGTTTTCATCCAGGGTTGGTCTTTAATTTTCTGCACAAAATTGTTACCTGCAAGCCCCAAATGCTGGATGCATCCAAGTAACAGAAAAACACTACTTTTTGTCAAAATTGAAAGATCTTTTGGAAATTGAAAGTGCTCTGGTATTTGTTTATAAACATCTTCCAGATCGATGACAACACCCAGAAACTTTAGCTCCTCCTCATAACAATCAAGTTGGTTTTCATAGTATCTTCTGTCAACAACATGCAGATCTGTAATTTGTACAAAACCATCTACCATATCAGGCATCAGACAGACAGTTCCTGGAGGAGTCCAATACCCCTGGTTTGTCTTCAACCATTTCCCTGCTTTCACATATTTTAAGAAGTCTTCATCAAGTTTATTTTGGTGATTTGAGTACTTTATAAATCTAAGCAGCAAAATTGCAAAAGGTTTGCTCATTGATGAGGAAGCAAGATGCTTAAGGTGATCACTGAAAAGCTGATACATATCGTCAGAACCAATCCGCATTCCAAAGAAAATCAACTCATCTTTATAAGCTCTTATCCTGTCCATATAATACGCTTCATCAATATCTGATAAAACCTTTAGAGTTCTTCCCATCTCCAAGAGAGTTGATACCTCAGTTCCATCACAAAGAAAGCACTGGGAAGGAGTATTAAATCCTGAAGATGTTTTAACCCATTTCCCGTTCCGTATGCTTTGGACGAACCTTATAGGTAATCCATATTTCTTAGCTCTCAAATTTTGGATCCAGGCCAGAAGCATTAAAGCCTCCTCACATGTTAGTTGACTAGAAGCAACTTGCAACGCCATGTCCTGAGGTATTATGTCTGGCAAATCAGAAGTTTTTCCATGCTTTTTGAAAAATTGCAATAGTTCATTTGCTGGAGTGCATTCTCCAGCAAATTCGGCAGCTTCAGCATATACCACCCCAAGTTCAACATACTTGCAATTAGCCTTCGTAAATGGATTAGATCCAAACAGTTTTATCCATTTGCTACTGGAAGCCGGAACAAGAGTATTCTTGCACAAAATCACATTTCCACATTCATCCACGACTGGCATGAAATGAAAAACAGTACAAATCTCTCTCTCTCGAATGTAGTTTCTTAACCATGTATGATACATGAAATGAGAAAACAAGACAACGAGTTTTGGGTCTTTCTTTATTCCAAGAAAATAACCAAGTTGTGAACAATATTTAGAAACAGTAGTGACTACCAAACCCACGTCTTTGATAAACCATTGCTTCAAGTTGTATTGTCTTTCACACCCTACCAGAGCAGCCACCAAGGTATCAGGGAAGAAGAAACAGTCATATGGGCAACCCATCACTTGGTTCCATTTGTTTAGCCAGGCATGTTCTTGTGGCTCCCAGACAATATGAATCTTTAGACGTTCCTGTTTAATTGCTTGTAAACTACATGACTTTATTTCTCCATTCCAAGTAATGTGTTTGAAAAGGGGTATGCTATTGACACTCCTTAGTGGAATAAATCTCCATTTTTCAGCAAGAAAGCAAAGAAGATCCACATACTCTTCTGTAGAAGCTCTACAAGTGAGGTTGCATTCTTGAATGCATTTTCCATACCAGTCATTACAAATACCTGCAGGAGCAACTTTGAGAAAGTTGCAGGAATCGTCATATTCTTTGCAGTCTACTGAATTATGCAACACAAACTTCCCCTGAGCAGAAATGGCATGGGAAAGGACACCATGTTCTTTAATACGCCGCATGATTTTCCTGAACTCAGGAAGGACTCTTATCACGTTAGTTGGCTTGCAAAAGACTATCTTCTCATCAACAAATGTCTCATAAGGAACAATACACTCTTCCTGCAACAATCTCATGATAAATTGCCTCACTGTATTTAGCTATTTGTATGGACACACTTGGCAAGGCAAGAAATGAAGTACTTGAGCAACAGAAAAGTATTTTTCAGTCAATGTGGACTTCATAAAAGCAGTAAAAGCGCTGCAAAAGGAGCAAGGCACTTGGTCCAGGATTCCAGAGTTCCACTTGTTATCCAACAGTATGGTTTCTCTAGAAGATGAAAGTATGAAGTCTCCCTGAATTATAAATGGGAAATTAGTAACCATTGCAGTAGGTAGGAAGGCAAAAACACCAGTGGAAGAAGTCCCCCGCTTCAGTCGCTCACCAGATGGAAAAGCCAGAGATATCACCCATTCTTTTATATCCTTCCTTGCATCCACCATATTATTCGGTTTTACAGGGAAGCCTTGTCTCCATACATAATAAGGGCATGTGGTCTCGGTCGCATCCACTTCCTCCTGAACTGAAAGATGGACTACACGGCAGTTTGCTCCCCGAGTCTTTAATGAGACAAGGTTAGTCTCAGTAGAGATAGAAACTGCAGAAATAGAGTCTGCAATGCAAGTTTTACTGCTGGTTTCTCGTATTGACAATCGCTTGATTTTGTTCAAAAATAGCAATACTTCAGGATGAATTTCTGATAGTTGTTTCTTCACAGCTTCCACTTTCTTAGGCTTTAAAGGGAGAATAATCACAGTATTTGGCAGAGCCTTGCCAGACCCATAAATGGCCCGGATGTCTGAATAAGTTGGGTTTGTGGAAACCCACTCTGGGACAATGTACCCAATGGCACAATCAGGATTTGGAATTTCACTGAACCAGATTTGGTATCCGTTGCTAAATACGTGTGGCAGTCCACTGACAAGAAACACGCTCTTGAATCCTATTCCTGTAAGTTGCCAAAACCCTATGTCAGAAAATTGGAGATCTTGACAACATCCTTTAAGTTATGCGAATATCAAGTAATGAACCTCTTAGAAGGCCAATCAAATTAGCAGATATTTCCACAGTTGTAGACTCACTATGAGCATTTAGATGAGTAGGGTAATGGAGATGTGAAGGCACTGCAGAAGGATTTTCTTTTTTGTTGATCACAAGGACATTTTAATTGCCAAGAAAAGCCAGTCCACAGATAGATGTACATTCAATTCACAAGGCAAGGCTTCTAGAAGAAGAACCAGGTTTTGCGCATGAGATCACAATTGTGTACAGTCAAACATTAGACTTTCACTATTTACATTGATAGAAGAATAAGCTGTGAGAAGGGTTCATCAATTTGGATAAAAAAGGGCATCAAAAGACAAAGACATGATATTCCTTTCACTTAAATTCATGGTTGAATGAGGCAATTTCTAAATAATAAAAACATAAACAGATGTCTTTTTTCCTCAATCCAACACACATGCCATAGTTTAGATAGGTTCATCTTCTTTTAGATCAGACGGACACACATTTGGAAAGAAATCAGAATGTTTTGATGCGACTTATGATGTTTTTGCCAGAGTTTATTTGATCAATTACTAATAACAAGTAGCAGCTATTTCAGTGTTCTTTTTAGTTTTTAATGATTCCTCTCTCATTTAGATAAGCTGTCTGCTTGAAAAGTTTCCTATTTTCAGTGAATCTATAATGCCAACTCTAGTGCAGTCCTTATTTAGCAATAAACAAAGGAGAAATCAATAGAATAAAAAACCAAAAAAAAAAAAAAAAAAAAAACCTTATAAACCCAACTAGGTTTATCAATCAAAGGATTGAAGCTATTCTATGTAGACGGATAGAAGAAAAAGATGGCTGGTTCAGCTTCAGCTCAATCAGCCACTCTCAACATTGTTCCAAAACTCCAACCCTATGTCCCTATCCTATGCTATCAGAATTATGTGAATTTCTGATGGGTCCCCTATTAGTCACCTTGAATGTATTTTACTTTTTAAACTACAATTTTCAATAAAATGTGTTCCATCTATCAAATAGGTAATAATGAAAATTGAAAAGGATAACAAGAGTAAGGTATGATAAGGAAGAATAGATTTTGAGGGGGTGGGGAGAAGAAAAAAAAACTACATAAACGTAACAAAAGATGAATTCTCCATTTCTAATAGCTGCAATCTTGATTATAGACCATAGAGTGGCAAGTGTTGTTCATACTTTGGGTAAAGTTATGGCCAAGGTGAGAGAAATGACATCGTTTTATCACTCTTAAATGAGGCCATGCTAAAGGGACATGACAAGATGTTCCTTTTGTCTTTTAGGCTAAACAACATGTCATTTCATGTTGACAACGAGCTGTGGCAGCCAAAGCCCCAAGACCTTGTCAACCCCACAAACCAAGGCCGTTAAGGGCAACCTTCCCAAAACCATTTAGGAAAAAAAAAAAGAGAGCTCCTTGCTGTTTCCCACAAATTGAATCCAGGGTGAATCATGATTTGGCCAAGGAGGTGACACAGCTTTATAAGTTTAGTATGGAACTAACTCTCTTTTTTCCTAGTTGCACAAAAACAGAAGGGTAAATCATAACTTGTTACAGTGGACTTTATATAACAACAATTATTCCGATGTTACCTGTTCTATTCATTTGTTAAAGGACTACTAAAATTAAGTCAATGCAATATGGAATGCTCATAATGCATCAGAGTCTTCTGGAATCTTCAGTTTGTTGACATCCTCCTTGTGAATTTCTAATGCTCTAAACGCATGCAATTGGTGCCATTAACTTAGGCAAGGATGTTATCTAAACAAAGGGATTAAGTGCTTTAGAAATGTAAACTTCCTTCTTGAGATACAATAATTATTGCATATGCATAATCTTTCTCACAGCAGGTGGATACCTTATCCTCAAGACACCCCATAGCTTTAGTTTTTATTAAATTCCCATTTACATCCTACAGGTGGACTGAGGAATAAGGATAATTACTGTCTTACAAATGACAGAAACCTTGTACAGTGTAGACTTTCTGTCTCCCATCCAAGAAAAGTCTAGGACCCCGTAATTTTTCGCAACTTCTTGCCACACAACAGTGACGTGGCAAAGTGTGATTGGTAAGAAAAAAATGGTGAGTCTATGTTCAAATGATAGTTAACTACTCACAATCTACCACGTTAGAATAGTAGCAAAAAAGTTGTGGAATAATTTGTGGTCCTAGAACTACTCATGGATAAATCCCATAGTCCTACACACAAACTAACTATGCATATCAAGAAACATTCTCATCTGATATAAAACAATTGATGTACAAGCAAAAAAGACAACAAAATCTCAAATGAATTTATTTGCAACACAAAAAAAATTCCCAATCCATCAACTATCAACAAATTTGCTCCTAAAACAATCATTACTAGACACAGATTTAAAATGTCGCCCTATAATTTATGGAACATTGACTATGAAATAAATTCGGAAATCTATAGAAAATGTTGTTTACCCTTTTCTCCGATGAAGCCTTGGTGCCTCTGGCCCCTCTTGGTGGATCTTCCAATGCCACAAAGGGAATCAATGTTGGTTTTAGAGAACCCAACTTCATTGTTAAACACCAATAGAGTCGCTAGTGCACCGATTCCTGTTATATCAGCTGTCGTCAGTACAAACTCTAGCGTCGGCTTCACTCCAGCTAAATACTCGTTGTCTTCAGCATTCTAACCCAACACGAATAAACCAACAGTTCCAAACATATCATCGTCAAAATAAAACAACTTTCATAACCCAAAACAAACTTCTTCAAGCACACACAAAAAGACTTCAAAAAGAGAGAGACCTGAATAAGCTCCATAAGGAAATGGACATCTTTGGTATAGAGCTCGGAGGAGAGGTTGGCCACAGCATTTTGAAGATCTTCAGTTAATGGGTTTGGACGACTCTCACCGATTAAGAATTTGCGCTTCCTTATATCTTCTATATGCAGCTTTGCTGCTATGGCGTTATTGTTTTGGTTGCTAGTGCAAATATAGCTATCCATCCAGCTTCTCTATATTTCTAACAGAAACATTCAAACACTTACCAAAGTCTCAAAGCTCAAAGAAGCTATATATATTAGGAAGACTAAACTGAGCACTTACGAGTTACCAAAAAGAGAAGAAGGATGAACTATACAGTAAAACCTATGGCCCCACTGTTCTGGTGAATATAGCTGTTATCCATTCGGCTTCTCCATATTGCTAACATACAATTATCACAGTCTCAAAGCTCGAAGAAACAGACAGAAAAACAAGCTGAAAGCTGAACTGAGCGGTACTTTTTACCAGTTTCCAAAACAAAATAAGGAAGAAGTAAAAAAAGTGACGGTGTGCAAAAGTTATGGAAGTTGCAATTTATGGGAGCATTCTGTTGCAGGCTTTGCGTATGGCATGCAATGATGACAATAGATTTTCGTCAGAAATAGCAGATTTTGATAGGACAGTTTGATGGACAAGTAGGCTACACTACAGAGACGCCAGTCATGGGACCTGAGTTCGGTTTTTAATTGGTTTGGTCCTGTGCAGTTCTAAATAGTTTGGAACAGAGTCTTTGGGCTGGCCTTGCACTCGTTATTAATTTCGATTGGGTCTTACTGGAATAAGATTTGTACTTAAAATTGGAACTTAATAGTGCCACCATGCCAGTATATTGGGCTGAACTTGTTGGAAATTTAGGGGTTTTTTTTTGAGAAACAATTTATGGGGTATTTGGTAGAATAGTTTAAGTAATGTTGTTTGTAATTTTTTGAAATATATATAGATAAAAAAAAATATAAAAATATATATAATATTATTTAAAAAGTGAAAAATGTGAATTTGCTGATAATCGGTAGTCTCAAATGTTTGTTCCCAAGCACTTTCTTTCTTCTTCTTTTTTTGAGCCAATGTTCCCAGCACTTTCTTGGAGTTGGAAAGGACATTTTTTTTTTTTTTGGGTCACTTTTAGGCTCCGTTTGGATTGTGTTTGCGTCAATGGAATTTGCATTTTTGGCTTTTTTTTTATCAGCGCCTCTTGCATTGTTCGGTTACTGTTCATGTGTGAACAGTAATTGAAAATTTTTTTTTATTGTTTTTCATTTTTAGCAAAATAAACGGTATTCAAACGCACTCTTAGTATAAAAATTAAGAACTTTTTTTTTATTACACAATTATTTTTAAAGATCATCATTATCTATTTATTTGATTAAAATATCAATTTATTTAATTATTATTTTTTCTTCATGCACAACAATTATCATTCACTTTCTTTATTTATCTATCTTCGGCATACATAAAAAAATAATAAATAATTAAATGAAAAATGAATAGTATCTGTATAAATTTACACGGTTACTTTTGTTGTGGTTGAATTTTACACAATTTGCATAGATTAATGTGGAAGGTTTTGGGGGTCAATTTGGCAAAATGTAAGGATTATTTTATTTTTCAAAAATTGGTGTGAATGCTCTAAATTTTATTTTACTTTTGTACAAAAAATATATATATTTATTTCTATGACTAAGAAAAGAGAAGGAAAGTTTTCTTTCCTACAAATATGGTGATCTTTGATGAGTCCATACGACTAGGTTGGCAAACCATGACCATATATAGCCAAATTCTAGTAAACCTAGTAGGTTACGAGTGAGATTGAATAATATTTCAAGATCAAGATAGGTTAGAGTTTCAAGTGGTGAAAAGAGCCAAGTTTTTTGAATGTCGACTCTAACTTAATTCCAACTCGCTCATTGAGATTTATTTATCTCAATTAATTGGGGTTCATGTAAATTTGCATATCATATATATATATATATATATATATACACACACACACAATCATTTGACATAGGGTTTCATGTTTTCCAAGCCACGGATAGAAGCAAATTTACAGCATTTTTTCTAAGACTTTTGGTGAGCCTGTTTTGTACACAAGCATTAAAGATCTTCCAAGCTTTCTTAAAGCATCAACAAGAGATCCTATTCAAAGTTTTGAAGATCTAGTGATCAAGATGAAATTGCTGCAATTTGGTTAGATCAACGTTGTTAGAATGAATCTTCAAGTGGGCACTCCCAGTCACGAGTAATGCCGATTCAAAGCATTTTGGGACCTAAGGTGACAACTTTAAGGAGATCATTTTTATAATTAAGTATTAATTAAATAGTATTTATTTAATTTTTGATACACACACATAAATTTATAGACATATATATAAAATTTAAAATATGGTTTTCTTACTTTTCGAGATACAAAAATACTAATTAAGTTTTTGAATTCAAATATCTCTAATTCTTTTTAATTGATAATATGACTAATCCACTTAATTATTCTTGTAATATAGTTAATTTTAATTTTTAGAATATTATTTTTACAGAAGAAATTGTAAAATATATTTTTAGTAGTAATTTTTAATTTTCTCCTTTTTTATTATATATTTTTCATATCTATATGGATTATTTTTTTCAATAGATATTTAAAAGAAATGCCTCCTACAGTGTAAAATTATAATATAATTAAAAAAGAAATGCCTCCTACATAGATATTTAGTAAAAATACATATATTACAATTTTAATTATTAAATTTCATATTCTTTATGTTCTTAACACACATATCAGATTTCGTACCAATCGAATGTTGTTTATTATTTGATCCATAAAATTATTTTTTTATGCAAAATTTTAGACTACAAAAACTTAAAATTTAAACATTTGATTGATGACATAGTTATTGATTTTTTATCTTCTTAAATTTTTGTAAGCGTGGAAGATATAAGAAGAAAATGTAATTCCATTATAAAAAAAAAAAAAAAAAGAAGTAATTCAATGGTAAATTTACCAAAATTTACATTAAATAAAAAAAAATATTGAATAAAGTTGTAGCTATTGACTAAAACCAAGTTTGTAGTCAAACTTTTTCCATAAAATAATATTTAAAATGCGGAACAATAAATCTAATTTATTAAAACACTATTATAGCTTCACTTAAACTTAGATATTCAACAATTTCAACCTTAACAAGTAAAGATGGGGTGACTAAAAATGAAATTAATACACCGCGCACCCTTGGTGCGGTGGTCACTCCACAAGTATAAATGCTTGTGGGGTGTGGGGGGTAAGGGCCGGGGTTCAAGTCTCTAAGAGGAAGCTTCACACACATATACACTTAGATTAAGCTAGAGTAGAAATTCTACCTTGTATATAAAAAAAAAAAAAAAATCAAATTAATAATGCAGTTTTTTTCTTTAATTGAATATAAAGCATAAGATATAAAGAATACAGAAAACTTATTTACCTTATATAACTTTTGATTGTTCTAAAAAAAAAAAATATATATATATATATATATAACTTTTGATAATGACTTTAGGGGTAAAAGGGACAGAGAGTAGTTTGTCAAGAGAAACTTTTTAGAGAAAAAGATTTTAAAAAAAAAGGGTTTCTTCCATTTTTTTTAAAAACAACTTGAAAAAAAAAATACATAAAACATATTTTATTTATTTAAGTTGCTATACATAAAAATAAAATTATGATATCATAATCAAAATTATGGAGTCTTTTTACATTTGGAGGCCTAAAACAGTTGCCTCCCAATGGTTTTTACTTTGGGAAGATTGTTCAATTGGTTTTTCATTATAAATTTAAATCTTGACATATCATATTATAGTGTAAGGAAATGGTCTCAACCAATTATTAAAAAAAAAAAAAAAGTATCTTGTGTATCATATATGTAATCCAAGATTAGGAAGGCTTGGTAATTGCGTCTCTGTCACAACAAGTTAATCAAGCCTTTTCAGCAGTCAAGATTGAAGCAATGGTGGCGACACGTGCACTAGAATTTGCTTTGGAGGTTGGTATTGATCGAGCTGTGGCTAAGGGAGATTCAAAGATGGTGGTGCAAGCTTTGATGTCGAAGAATTCAAGTTTGGCCTCTTATGGTTGCCGGGGGAGTTTTTGTGTGTAGCTACGTGTCTTCTATTGGAGGTATGACTCTGCTAGATCCGAATTTGTTTTGGGGAGTTCAATCCGGAACTCGTATTGACACCCCATTTTGCAACCCGCATTTAACCTTACATGGAGGGTAAAAGGGTAATTTCACCTTGGAAATATGCATCTTTATTCTGGTCACTAGATCATTAATCTCATTTTACCAAAATGATCTTGATGTTGTAACGATCAAATTGACTGGTTATAAGTCATAATCGGACTATCAGATTGAAAGTTATCATCAAATCAAGTTCTAATGGCCGAGATGCACTATCACAAATTGAGTCCAACTATATGTGATTATGAAAAATTGATTTCAATTGGTTATAAGTATAATCAATTTGAGAACAATGATGTATTATAATTTGATTGGTTAAGACTACATTTTATGGTAGGGTTGCACACACTTAATTAACTAGATAGTTAAACATTAATTATTCAATGAGTAATTTGTGCAATTATCTTTTAATTAGGGTAAATTTGGGACCAATTAAGTCTGAAATGGGAGTGATTGGAGCCATTTAATGTTAATTGGGAGCTAATTTGGGACCTGTTAATGTTAATTGTGCTGAAATTATTTTCTAATAAATGACCTCTGCTCACTATTTCATCGATATCTCTCAGAATATTTTGAATCTATGAATGAAGTTAATTTTTCCAGAAACTAGACATCCAGGGCTTCAATTTGAGTACAAGAACGAGACATTTCCGATCATAATTGAGTTAGATATGATTATTCGAAATTGGCTCTACAGGTTGTTACAGCAGTTATAGGAAAACTGAATTTTGGCTTACTCCTCACTCCCACCAATCTTTCCATTTAATGCACCAGATTTCCCCCAAGGCTAAAATGAGATCTAGGTTCATAATTCTTTGTCAACCCTCATTAAATGTCATTCCATTCATATTTCCTCCACCACTACTATATAAACCCCCCATTTCCTTCATTCCAAAAGATACAAAAAACCCTCTCTCTTTCTCTCTCTTGAGTTCTAGTGAAATTGAGTAGTCTTATCATATCTTGGTCTTCTTGAGAGTCAAGGTATTGAGTAAGACTCACTCTTCCTCTCCTAACTGTTCTTTTCCTCCACCTTTAGGACCTCTACCAAGAATCTCCTCCTCCACCATATGAATCTTGTATGAAGGTATAATTCATTTCCCCAACTTGTTTTTTATGTTGCCATGATGAGAATTTAGGATTAAAGCATGATAGTAACTATTTAAATTCTCTTGAATATGTTTGAATGTTCTTAAATGTTCTTATATATTCTTCATATGTTCTTGGTTGTTCATCACATGTTCATGCATAACACTAGTTTCGATCTGAAATCAACATCAAAAAGCATGAAAAAGATGTTTGTTTAATAATTCTTTTAAATTCTTGAATCTAGGATATCACCATCCATACATATTCACTAGAGTATATTTTTCAATCCAAATGTCATACTTAATAAATTGAATTAGGGTTTATCATATACATACACATTAAATTCAACATGCAAATTGATTGATAACATATTGGATGATGTGATATGAATGTTGGCCACCATAGTTTAGAAGACCGGTTTCACCGGACAAGGTGGGTGCCTAACACCTTCCCATTTTGTAACATAGCTTTCGAGGTTAGATTAAGGGTTAGTAGATCAAATGCTTATCCATGTAATTTTCGATTTTTAGATTGTAACTAAGAAACAAAGTCATGTACTTTATCTTAAATTGTATCTAGGACCAAAGCCATGTAATTTTCCTATGATTAATGTAAATTCAATTACAAATTAATAAAATGAGAAATTTTTCAATTTTGATTTTCTTATTTATTCCAATAATTAAATAAGTGGTGACTCCATTATAAAACCCTTAATCTAAAGGGAAAATATAACTAGTCGAACCTCCATTTTGAGAGGCAATAACACGACTTCACCCATTCATGTGGGTTTGGCCCAACATCCTATAAAACGGGCCGGGGGCGCGGTCTCTCACAACTCAACATTGGGCCATATAGACCAATGGTTTCCGGTACATTTTTAAACCTACAAAATAGATAAAACTCAAAGTCTTAGAATCATTATAATGGTTGAAATAAATAAATAATTTGTTTAGCATAATAGATTTGATTAAATAGTGAGTTGAATGTTATTATTATGTGTGTTAAGTGATGTCCATTAGAATGATTAATTAATTGTCATATGTCCAATAATGGGATGAGTCCAATAGTCCATATCCAGCTGTGGTATAGTTCATGTCCAATATAATAAGGTATGTCCAGTAATGGTCTATATCCAAATAATGTATGTCCAAATAAGTTCTTTCCTTTTACTTTTTCCCCTAATCTTTAAGTACCTCCATACTTGACATCACATTCTAAAAGAAATTTTATTTCATAAAGTAAGAAGTGAAAAGGACAGTGGCGGCGCCACGTTATGGTCAGGGTGTTCCCAGGAACACCCTGACCTAAAAAAAAAAATTTATATATAATAATTAATTTTTTTTATTTGTTCATCCTTAAAAAAAAAAAAAATTAGGAACACCCTAATAAAAATTAGGAACACCCTGATAAAAATTAGGAACACTCTCCAATTAAAAAAAAAAATTTATTTGTTCTCCTTTCAAGGAAAAAAAAAAAAGCCCAAAAAAAATTTTGAACTAAAATTAAAAAAAAAAAAAAAATTGTAACAGATCAAATGGCAAGCCCACGGATTCTAAAAAAAAAAATGGACGGCAAGCCCAACCAACATCAAGCCCACGGTAAGCCCAACAGTAGCAAACCCACGGATTCTCAAAAAAAAAAAAAAACCCCAGTAAAGGCTAAAGCAAACCCTAAGCTCCAGAATCTCCTTCAGTCCACTAAGATCCTTCGCCATACTTGTCAAAAAAAAAAAAAAAAAAATCCTTCACCATAGACCTAGGCTTCATCACCTTAGCGATCTCAATGACATCGTCGAGCGAGATGTTACCGTTGTGCTTGATGTTCTTCGTCTTCTTCCGGTCGCGCTCCGGCTTCTTCAGTGCCTTGATGACTAGTGCTACGGTGGCGGAGGGCACCACGGACACCTCACACCTTGGCCTGACGGTTCTAGACCGTTAGCTTGATCATTACACCGAGATCGGCGACGGCATAAGCGAGATTGGCGACGGTATTTCAGTTCTCTTTCCTTTTCTGGTTTTCCCTATCTCATCTCTGCTCTCACTCTCTCTCTCTCTCTCTCTCTCATGCTCGATTCTCAGTCTGAGTGTCTGACTTGTGTGTTAGGAGTTTAGACTTATCTTTTCACGATATAATTATATAAATTGCTTAAATTTTCTGCTTTTGTCTTTTTTTGACCATATAAATTGCTTAGTTTTTTACTGTTTGTCTTCTTTTTGACAATATAAATTGATTAGTTTTTTACTGTTTGGGTAAGTGTATATAAATATAAAAATATGTAATTTTGTTGACATTGCTGTTCGGCTCTTGTCTTTTAGTGTGGAGGTGGATGGAGCCGTGGCATTGAATTGGAGTTGTGGTATATGGTCCCTTCAAAAGTAAGTGAATACACATTATAAAAGACAAAAAAAAATAAAATAAAAAAATAAAAAACAATGTTAAGTTGATACTTGATATATATATATATATATATATTTATATATACACTTTTATTGTACTATTTTTAGATGTTGTTTTTCATTATTTAATTACATATTTATGTTTTAATATTCTAAAATAGTAATTGTTATGTAATAACTAAATGATTTGAGTGTCAAAGAAGAAAAACTAAATGATTTGTTTTATTTGAGGATTACTTATTTGGATCAATAATTTTATGTTGTATAAGAAAATATAAATATATATTATTTTTAATTTTTTTTAGAAACCCCGAAACACTCTGAAACTGTACATCGAAATAGATCGATACCAAATATTCCATTTCACAAAACAAACCGAAACAGGGTCCAAAACGGTATTCATAACATTGTTTTCAAGCATAAAAGAAAAAACTAAAAAAAAAAAAAATTTCAACTAAAATCTAAAAAAGAAAAAATTGTAACAGGACAAACCCACCCAGGAACACCCTGAGAAAAATTCCTGGAGTCGCCACTGGAAAAGGGTTCATAGTAAGTTAGTGGCTAGTAAGAAGTTTTTTCAAGAAAAAAGGGGGAGACAAACATGGAAGTAGGTAAAGGTGCCATTAGAGACTCTAGTGTAATGAACATCTCACTCACAAGCACAGCTTTGGAGGCAACTAATAATAATCAAATTAATATTGAGCTTAATTAAATGGATTAAACAATTATGAGACCTATACCATCAAATGATAGTGTGTGCATAGTTTTGTGTCAAATGAATATTGAATTGGTGACCATAACAGTCCAAGAGCTTTGCTTTCTTTTCTTTTGGGTTTATTTATTTATTTACTTTTATGAATATAGTCCAAGAGTTAACAATTTTGAGATTATTGATAATGAATCTTTTCTATTTTTCTTATTCTTCAAATTAGTTAGAAAAAAAAAAAATCATCAATTTTATAACTAAATAATTAGTTTTTTTTTTTTTTCCTCTTACAACAAGTGAGGAAGGAAAATTTGAACCTTAATTCTTTTTATTGAGAGAATGCTACCAATTTTCAAGATTCATAATAAGAAACTTGGATGAAGTGTGGAGTACATACTATCTGAAATGTAATCCCATTATCAATAACATCCACAAAGTTGGGCCATGAAAGTGAAGTCTCTAGCTATCTTTCAAGATGAATATTATTTTTTAAATTATAAAATTCAGGCTAGCTATACCTTTTGTTAATCAAGAAAAGTAATTGAGACACAATTCACATTTCTTGCCATAAGATGTGTCTATAGCTTTATTGAGTCTCTAGTCAATTTATTATAAGTACTTGGAAAAATTATATTTTAAAGCTCCTACTTTAAGAGAACAAATTAGACCCACAATCCATATTAAAGCCCAAATACAATATAGTTCCACTTAACTGGGTAAAGATTAGATTTTTTTTTTTTTTTTTTTTTTTTAACTTTTTTTCAAAATTATAGAGTTTGATTTGATACACTTTCAAACTATATGAATTAAAAAGCAATTTTCCCTAATAATGAACAGCATTGTCATGCCACCATCATGTTAGCATATATGATGGATAATTCCCAAGATCTTTACTCCATTTCTTTAGTATTGTTGATTAGGTACAATGAGATTAATTGAATGTGAAGCATTAAAGTTGGGGTAAAGTACATATATCATTCAAGTGAATGACAAGCATGATTATTAATTTTGTCTAATCAAGCAGAGAAAAGTTGGAAAGATTTTTCTCAGTCTTCTCTTGTTCTCACGGGTTCTAGTTCTTGTAGCCAGTCTTAATTATTTAATTCATGACCTTACCAATTATGACCATCAACTGTATTTTACATGAATTTGTGCCCTAGTTATGCATCAAAACCCAGTTCAAAACCAAACCCAACAAAGCTAAAACAACAACAATAATAATGAATAGAGAAAAACTTAAAAAGCCACACTCAAATCAGAGTACATGCACAAGCCACACTTAACTCATATTAAATGAAGAGGGAAAAAAAATTAAACTCAGCATTTAGAAATTACCTTAGTACGTTTCTAATCCTTTAACTCTGAAGATGGATTGGGTTGAGCTTTGGCTATGGTGAGAGTTTTGGGTGTGGGTTTGGGTTGAGCTTCGGCCTACCGGTAGAAATAAGAGAACTTGAAGATGCGTTGAACTTGGAAAGGGTCTACTCTGAATAGACTGAGGGAGACTAAACGGATTGAGGGTGGCTATTGATCGGATTGAGGGAGTGAGACAAACTGTTTTGGAGATGTTACATTCAAAATTCCATTTTATTCTGCATATAACTCGGTTTCTACAATGCCGAGTTCTGAACAGTAACGCGGGAATATTTTATTGCAGAAAAGCCACGGTGGCGATCCAGCGTGGCAACAACCTGCCCAAAACTCGGCCTTGTAATAGTTGAGTTCCTTATGTAACTCGATTATACGTTGATCGAGTATCGAAACAGGGACATATTGCTTGATTTTTTGCTCAATAGGGGCAAAAGCCTAGAATCTCTGAAGTATTAGTGAGATCTTGTTTTTATTAAATAGTGAGATGATATTAAAGTAACTTGCATCCAACGATACAATAATAATAAGTTAACATATACTTAATAATGTAATTCAAAGATGAAGAAAACATTGACTTATCTTTTCTGTTTCTGACTCTAGCTATATAGCATCACTTTATTCTTTATATGATTTGTGACTCCAGCCATATAGCATTAGTGAGCTGGTAACATTCCAGCGGCATAATAACATAAGTCCAGTGGTACAATGATAATGGAGTAAAATATATTCAATAATGTAAATTTAGAAATAAAGACATAATGACTTATCTTTATGTGGTTTGTGCCTCCAGCTGTATGACATCAGTGGACATAACATTTTAGTGGCATAGTAAAATGAGTCTAGTGGTATAATATGATATTATGAGTCCTTTCATGATGACTTCATGATTGAAGGGAAAAAATGGGTGCAATTGGAGGGAGAGAGAACATGTCTAACTGTGTTCATAGGTTGGTTAAGTTTATCTCTTTTATCATGCACTTAAATGATTTTCCCCACGTAATGATCTTTTAGTTTTTAGTCAAATATGAGTAATATTGCCTTCCATGAAAAAGGCTTTTAATATTATAAGTTTGCGCTTTCATCAGAAGGACCTTTTAGCATTATAATTATATGCCTTCCATGAGAAGGGCTTTGTAACATGTTCTTGGAAGAGTATTTGATATCTTTTAAGGTATATGAAGATGGTGAGAAATATATATGTTTTGTGAGATAAGGTGTTTGTAAGATGTATTAGAAATATATGTAGATACTTTGTTGAATATGGATTTTGTATATAATTACTTTGTGAGACATAGAGTTTAAAGATATATTAGAAGTATGTATGGATATATTGTGAGGAATGTGTTTGTAAAATATAAGGAAGTATGAGAGATATTAAGGTTAAATATAGTAAATACATGAGATTATAGTTACTGTTGGAATGGCTTTTGTGTTATGATAATGAGTTATGTTTCTCTCTAAGAGAAGAGATTTTGTAAGAGAAATGGAGAAAGAGATGGGGGTGTGTTTATGGGCAGAAAAATATAGGCATTTTCTGAATATGGAGGGAAAGAGAGAGTAAGTATATGATGGGGTAATGGTGTGGTGTAATAGGTGTGTTGTAATAGTGTTATCTAAAAAGAGAGATTTTGTAAGAGAAATGTAGAAAGATATAGAGATGTATTTATGGGCAGCAAAATAATGAAGTTTCAAAATAAGAGAATGAGAGAAAGATGGATAGTGGTGTATTAGTGTGTGGCTTGGTCCTCTTTATATAGAGCCAAATATGTAATTAGATTAGAATTAGTTAAAGGGAAATTTAACAAATAAGGAAATTTTTTTGACAAAGTAAGTGATTTCATTAGTGGGCTTTTGGTTTTTAGCCAAAAGAAGAAAGTTTGAAACTTTAAGGCTGCTATTGCAGCTGTACAATAGCTGACACAGCAGTATCGCAGTAGCTGCTATAGCTGACAGCTCTATAGCAGTAGTTGTCCTAACACAGTTGGATGATGTCAGTTGTGTGAGATCTTTTGTTGCAGAAAATATTTTGCATTAAATTCATGAGTTTGGCTAAAAATGGTAAGATAACATTCATGAGATTTTCTATTTCTAGTACTGCAGCTAGAGGCTAAGGATCTTAGCTTAAAATTGTAGGACTTCTTTTATAGGATATTTGCTTCTTTGGGTATAGCAGTAAGCTGCCAGGAATGGGCATTAAAGAGTTGATGAAGTCACTTTGGACATATGTTAGTTGCCTAAACTGCTGCTGGAGCTATTGCAGTTGTTGCTAGAGCTATTGTTGTTTCTGTTGGAGCTGTTGTAGCTTCTGCTGGAGTTAAGGCAGTTTCTGTTGGAACTATTGTTGGTATTTTTGGTTAAGTTGCCTCTTTTGGAAAATTATATGTTTAGTCTATGGTTTTATTATAATATAATTTTGGTAAGTAATAGACTAGTTGGTTGATATTTGATGAAGTTTTAGAGATATAATTATGGTCTCTTTGTGTTTTGACCAAATCTTGGAGAGCAAGGAGAGCATTTAATGCTAGATATGAGATATTAATATAGATTTAGTTATGTGCTTGTGATTGATTTAAATAATAATATAATTTATATGAAATAATATAATTACATTTTTTAAACTTATATTATATGATGAACATTAATTTTTATGTAAAGAGCACGGGGAGAATTATCATTTTAAGTATCATGTGATATGAAAGGCTTACTAGATGCTACTTATTGTACACTGACTTGTTAGAGTTCAGGGAATTAGGGAGGACATGCCAAACAACATGTTTCCTTTATCAACTTTGAACCGCTAGAGTTTTACTGAACATACTTTTTGGTCCTCCAAACCATGACTCCCAAAGTTCCCCCCAATGAGACTCATGAACTTGGATCATGAGCCGAGAATGAGATGTTGTGCCATGAGCTTGAACTATGGGCTTTGATGAGATAAATATCGCCATGAGTTTTGGACCATGGGTTTTGGCGTCATTTTGTGAATATGGGCTTTAAAAGGGGTTTTCCCTAAGTTCATAATTTATTGGTGTGGTGCGAGTTGCCAATGAAATAAATTCCATATGGTGTGAAAAATTTGTCCTCAACAATGGTTTTCTAGTACAAGATGCCTGTGTTTTTGCAAGAAATTTTTCTGAATTATCCTACTCTCATACAAAGAGAGAGGGCAACAAAGTAGCGCATAATTTGGCTAAGTTAGTTGTTATATTTCCAAATTGTGTTGTTTGGATGGTAGATGTTCGTTTCTCCTAGAGACTTAAATCTTGGCTTTTACCCCTTACACCCCACAAACACTTATACTTGTGGAGTGACCATTGCATTTATAGTTATTTGAGATCTTCTTTCTTCAAAAAAAAGAAGTAATTGTTAAGAAAAAAATACAGTCATAATGTAACACCCCATAATTTAATACCAATTAAATTATTATACGAAAATTTTTAATAGAGGCCTATAATTAAAATGGATTAAATAGATTTGGGCCTAAGATATTAAAAATAATATAAATACTATGGAATTTGAAACCCAAGTGATGTGGCATAAGTATATATATATGGGCCTTGAAAACCCTAGCCTTTTTCCTCTTAAATTACATGTGTGTATACATAAGAAGTCCCTTTTGTTTTCAGCCGCAACATACAAGTAAGCTGTTTCTTGTCTTCTCTACGGCTGGGTAGGAGAATCAGGTCAGCTCTCCTCTTTATTTTGGTTCTTTTAATTATGTGATACCTAGCATGTGTCTATCTAGCTTAAGGACTATTGATATATCACATAGCTAGGAGGGAGGATTTCTGCGTATATGAGTCTTTGTGCTGCACAGAGCACAGTGGTAGGTGTGGACTTGAAATTCAACGTTGTCATCATGTTGATAAGTAAAAGAATAGTAAAAAATAATAATAAAAAAATAAAAACCTGATCATGACTAGGAGATCATCCCACGTTTTCAAGGAAGAATTGTGCATGAAATGGCTTTAGTAGCTAATAGGACAAAAGGCATGACTTCATAAAGTCTAACCTTTCAATATATTAAAGAAAAAGGGTTCCTATAATGGTATTATATTAGATGAGAATGGTCAATTATGGCTGCATGTCCAGAGCTTTGAATTGTGTCTAATAGGCTTGGACTTTTTCAACTGTTTTGTCACCATGTGAAGGGATAAAGGGTTGCTTGTGGTTTACATATATATTGGTTTATCTCTTTTCATTGCCATTGTCCTTGCCCGATTAGTGTCCAGCCGTGTCCTTTGCTTTATGGCATCAAGAGGATTTGGGTCTTTGGGATGATGAATACAATATTAAAATAGGAACTATTATTTGTATAGCCGTATGGTCCAGGCTTTGAAAATTTGATTATGTATGAATAGTATGTATAGTCATACCTCTATTGGCTCTGAGTTTGATTGAAGTTTCATGAATATTCTAATTAGGCAGCAATATTTATAAGTCCAAAAATCTGATCAAAGCTGATAGTAAATTTGATAGTTAAGTGAATAAATGGGGGATTTTGGATATATTAATATTGTTTAGGATAAAACCGTTTAAGTGTGAAAATAAATTTTGAAGTGGGAAATTGTGTATTGATGAACCTATTTTGGTATTGCTAGGTTCTAATTCTACTGAATTGTTGTGATTCAAGGGAGGTTGATTTCCTTTATTTTTGCAACTAAGAGGTAAGTGGTGTTTACTAATTTTGGGGGTTTTCCCAAAACAGTGTTAATTATTAAACTATTTTATATGAAAGAATATGTTGATATTCTATATATAAATGAATATTTTACAAATGTTTGATGTGCACATTGGCTATTCGTTTTATGAAAAACTTGTGGGACAACCTAATTTTATTTAAACTTGTATGTGTGAATATGTCTTTATATTTTGAGAAATATGAATGGATTATTTTGTGAGCATATTGAATATGTTTTGAAAACCTATGGCAAGTCGTGATTAGAAGCTCAGTATAATATTTAGTCCTTAGCAAGGGACAATCATGCTGAAGCTAGTCCTTAGCAAGGGACGGTCCCAAAAGGGGACAGTGCACATTTGATAGCTCCTTAGCAAGGGAGCATACTATTGAGGATCCAAAAGGAAGCTCCTTAGTAAGGGAGTGTACCTTTAGGTTCCAAAGGAGCCATCCTTGAGAAATAGGATGAAAGGAGGTTCCAGTCCCAAAAAGGGGACAACACAACCCTGTCAACGGGGCGTAAACGTTGACCACGAGAAAAGCCTAGGGAATTGTTTATGTGATGGTATCAATATATATATTATGATGGCTCACAATATAAAGATATTATTTTCTTTTACATGAAATAGTTGATGACAAAATATTGGTGAGTTATAAGTGGTGAATCTGTTGAAAGAATTATTTATTTGAAAAGTTTGTTCCCACACCCCAATGTTAGTGAATTCCACTTATTGAGTTATCTCACCCCCCCTGTATTTCCCATTACAGATACATTAGGTGGATTACTGGAGTAGAGATTCTTGGGAGACAGATGTGACAAACTATTTTTGTGGAATTGAGGATTTTATTATTATTTTATGGCATTAAACTTTGTATTGGAGAATTATTTTGAGGATGTTTTGTATTTGGTGAATTAGAGCTCTGACTTTTGTAATCAGCTTCAAGGTTGCTAGTTTCTTTTATTTAATATTTTTAAGGATTATTCAGATTAAATAGATTTTTATTGCCTATGAATTTTGGGGCGTTACACATAATAAATGTCTATAGAAAAAATATTTAATTCCACGCATAACTGCAATTGTAATAAAGACCTATTCTATCATAATTAACAAATTTTATATTTTGAAAAAAATAAAAATTATATTATGTTAAAAAGCAATCTGGTGCATTCCTCGGATTACCGACCAGTGATTGAATTAATAATCAACTTGGTTTAAATCCTTAACAATCCCATTCACAAATTCTAGCTTTATTTTACAAGGGCAAGATCATTTTTCAATTGTCATTACATGGATTGTTGTTTCAGTTGCATCAATTTTGATGACTTTAACCCTCCATGTCTCTCATTTTTGTCTCTTGTGATAATTTGAAGGTTTAGATGCCTATAGGAAAGAAGATTGTAATATTCTACTTTTTTGTCCAGAGGAAAATGTACTGCATATGTCATTGGAATATGCATGCCATGCAATCCTAGGATGCACGGACATGGACACGAACATGGTATTATACGCACTCAAATGAAGTGGCCATACATCCTCGTCTCCCAGATGCCATCACCAACCGTTGAACAATTTGTGGAAGCTGTAAAGGCTAATGTTTTTGCAAACAAATGTTGGGTTAAATACTACGTCAAACAAATGTAGTTAACTTGAAAATGAACTAGAAAACTATCTCTTGCCTTCTTTTGTTTCGTGCAATATGAGGTGAAGTTATTTTCCAAGAAATTTTAGTAGAAAACCTCCCCTGAAAAATAAATCACACTAATAATATTGTTTTCCATTAACCATGGATAGTTTTGATACTTTTTTTAATGCTACCAATCACAAGAAAATGCAAAAAATTATTTTCTCATAAGATTTTTCATCAAAACAAGAACAGCCGGTCAAAAAAAAACCCTTTTTTTTTAATGACTTCCACTTATCGATCTTGGCCTGGAAAACTAAAAGTGAGCGACCATGGCCCTATTGATGAATGAAAGAGTGTTTATGAGTTCTAGCCCTGTAAGGCCACACCCGTGTAGAGTCTTACACCGTGTAGAATAGATCGTTCAACACTTGTGGCACAAACCCATTTTTGACCTATTGGTCCCAATATCATAGGCAACTGAACAGCCGCCTACTAATTACTAGACCAACCTGCTATAATAATTCCAAAGCGAAGATCTACAACCGCTCCTATTGCTTTGAGCTTTGAGTAGTATAAGTTGAGCTTGCCACTCCAAAAGGCTTCATTAAGTTGAGTTTTCCATGGTAGTTAAGAGTTCATGGAACTTGAGTTCCACTAAGTTGAGCTTGTTGCTCCTATTTTTTGATAGTTAAGAGTTCATGGAACTCGAGTTCCATAAACTCGAATTACATCAAAATATTTCAAAATTTTTTCATGATACTCAAGTACCATGAAAAACTCAATTTTCACAAAATCGGGTTTTAAGAAAGTGATAGATTGCTAAATATTTCGCAAACAGTGATAGATTACATTATATTTTTAACAAAAGTGATATTTGGCCATTTTGGCCCAACCTTTTCACATCCACAAGCCATAAACCTTTTAAAGATACATAAACGACATTAAAGCCTAGGCAAGGATCATCGTGTATTGCAGAATTGAAGAAGCCCTAATCGTAGCAAAATTACCAACATTAAACATGGATTACCAATCACATGATCAAAATCACCACCCCTTTTTTAATTTTTGAGAGGAAGGTAAGAAAAATCACCACCCTAAACGGTAGAAAAGCAAACCTGAGGCTATCACCTCCCACAGGCATTTTAGTTTAAATTATGGTAAATTCAGTTTTTACCATGAGACAAAGGTGCCTATCAAAGAACATGCTTCTTCAATCCATCCATAATAAAGTACTACTGTTACATGCACATTATGTCGTTCCTGCGATTACGAGACAACAGTTGTAGAGTATTCAATATACAGAACCACCAAAAGGACTTCCATTACAGCGAAGTTGAGAACATATACATAGTTACATCTTACATGTTGCATTATTGTATTTACAGTCAGTCACATATCATACAAAGCAAAAAGGAAGTTTAGTTCGATTTCTATTTACAGTCAGTCACATGTCATACAAAGCAAAAGGAAGTTTAGTTCCATTTCTGTCAAAGCCGCCTCCTACAAGCTGAACCATTTGGAGTTGAAGGCAATAAGGGGTTGATAGTCTTGCGCTTGAGCAAAACAGGAGAGGACTTACCAGAGGGAAATGAACAATCAAGGAAATCCTTGTCCTCGACAGATAGTTCCAAATTCTCTGTCCGTAGCAGGGAGTCCACTGCTTCTTCCTCTAACCCAAATGCCATGCCCATTTGGATTATTCTGCAAAGCTTGTCCTTTTGATCCCAACTGTTAGGTAGAACTGCTTCTGAGATAGCTCGTGTAAAAGATGCCATGAATTCTATATCTTTCCATCCTTCATTCCAGGATGATTTCTTGACAAGCAGTCTCTGTGAGTTCTTCTCCCAAAGCACCATTTTTTCAATTTCTACTTCTAGCTTCCTTTTCTGCAAAGGTAATTGTAAAGCATACCGGACAGATATTGGGTATTCAGTGCCATAAATAGAGTTCAAGGAGAGATTTTGCAATCTTGTGTTTTTCTTCCATTGGCATATCTGCAAAGGCCAACACCAATTTGATCAAAGCTTTCCCAATCAGGGAATCTGTCTTATCAATTTTTTCACTTGCAGACACAGTACAATGTAGGTCAAACTGCACAGCTTCAGATATTTTTCGAACACCAAGACTTGTGTAAATCTCTAACAATTTAGCCGGGGATGTTGAACACCTTGGTGGGAACCATACAAATAGTGGCTTTTCACTAGCTTCAGTAAATGACTGTTTCAACTGCAAATCGTCAGCAATAAAAACTTCTTCTTTCATCACAAATTGAATTACTCCTGAAGTATTGGCTGCAGGTAGCATGGTGCACTGTCTTTTGAGATCACTTCTAGAGTATGAACCCCAGTTCTCCCAATTTTCTGATATTTTCCCCAGGACGGAGCTTAGCTTAGTGGTACACACTTGTTGTGTAACCTTCCAGTCATTCCAGATATCCATATAATTAAATGACGAAGGAACTTCCGGAACCCCAAAAGCCTTTGACAGAAAAGGTAGCAATTCCTTCTCATAGTATTTATCAAGAGCATGCAGACGAGCATTACATAGATTATCCTGGTCATGGATTACACACTGCCAATTTTTCACCCATTTTCCTTTACCCAGTTGTTGATCTGGGATCCATAACTGAGAGGAGCTTCTGTCCTGTGTCTGTGGATTCCAATTAAATTTGTATAGGAATCTGTAGATTCTCATGACAGCAGAAGTTTGAATGTGAGACGTAAGAGCTTGGGAAATCAGATGGCAAGCTTCTTCAACATCCACCTTCACCCCTATGGCTTTTAGACCTTCTTTTTCCAGAGAACTAAGAGTTACATAGAACTTCTCATCCATGAAAGGCCCATCTGTTGGCGTTAAATAACATTCCCAATCTGGATTTAACAGGATACTTTCTTGTGGAGACCTGTAGCCCATGTGTGTTTTTAGCCATTTGCTTCCTGTTAATTTGTTGAGCAAAATCTTAAATGTAGAGTGGTCGGAAGACTTGCAGCTATTTTTGAGCAATGTGGCACATTGAAGCAGTGAGAGCGCACCCTCTGGCGCTAAAGATGCTAGTTCTCTTGGCAACTTGAGACCTCTTGCAACAAAATGAGCCCCTTCACTAAAATTAATCACAACGCCGAGCATATTCAATTCACATTTATATGAATGGATGCTGAGACCGTAGAATGCCTCATCAATGAAAGGAAGGTCCACAATCTTGGAGACTGTTCCCCATTTCTGATCTAACAAAATAGATTCTGGGGCAGATTTATAGCCTTGACAAGTCTTCAACCACTTCTCCCCTGACAAGCA
Organism: Quercus lobata; assembly: GCF_001633185.2. Taxonomy (NCBI): domain Eukaryota; kingdom Viridiplantae; phylum Streptophyta; class Magnoliopsida; order Fagales; family Fagaceae; genus Quercus; species Quercus lobata. The sequence goes on from NC_044909.1 coordinate 38,458,415, forward strand.
GCTAATTATATTGAGTGATTGTGACTGCATTGTTTTATTCATGCACCTGATGCAATTGAGTAAGGAGAACACATTGGCGCTGGATAAACCGCATGAAGACAATGTTGACTTGAGTGTAAAGGAAAGCATTTTGTATGCCCCATCAAGATCTACTACCACACCAATTGCCTCAAGTTCAGCCCTGTACGAGCCAATTCTGCTTCCGTAATATTCTTTATCAACAACAGGCAAAGGAACAATATTTAATAAGTGGTCCCAATTAAGACCAGGCAGAAGGGACTCTGAAGGGCATTTGAAACCAGAATTAGTTTTCATCCAGGGTTTTTCTTTAATCTTCTGCACAAGACCATTACCAGCAAGCCCCAAATGCTGAATGCATCCAAGTAACAGAAAAGCACTATTTTTTGTTAAAGTTGAAAGATCTTTTGGAAATTGAACATGCTCTGGTATTAGTTTGTAAACATCTTCAAGATCAATGAGAATGCCTAGCAACTTTAGCTCCTCCTTATAACAATCAAGCTGGTTTTGATAGTATCTTCTGTCAACAACATGTAGATCTGTAATTTGTACAATACCATCTACCATATTGGGTATCAGATAGACAGTTCCTGGAGGAGTCAAATACCCCCTGTTTGTCTTCAACCATTTCCCTGATTTTACAGTTTTTAACAAGTCTTCATCAAGCTTATTTTGGTCATTTGAGTACTTTATAAAGCTAAGCAGCAAAATTGCAATTGTTTTGCTCATTGCTGAGGAAGCAAGACACTTAATGTGATCGCTGATAAGCTGATACATATCTTCAGAACCAGTCCGCAAGCCAATGAAAATCAATTCATCTTTGAATGATCTTATCCTGTCCATATAATACCCTTCATCAATAGCCGATAAAACCTGTAGAGTCCTCCCTATCTCCAAGAGAGTTGATATCTCAGTTCCATCACAAAGAAAGCACTGAGTTGGAGAATTAAAGCCTGAATATGTTTTAATCCATTTCCCATTCCGTATGCTTTCAATGAACCTTACAGGAAATTCATAATTATTTGCTCTCTGATTCCGGAGCCAGTCCAGAAGCAATAATGCCTCCTCACATATTAGTTGACTAGAAGCAACTTGCAACGCCATGTCCTGAGGTATTATGTTTGGCAAATCAGAAGTTTTTCCATGCTTTTTGAAAAATTGCAATAGTTCATTTGCCGTAGTGCATTCTCCAGCAAATTCAGCAGCTTCAGCATATACCACCCCTAGTTCAACGTACTTGCCATTATCCTCTGTAAATGGATTAGATTTAAACAGTTTTATCCATTTGCTACCAGAAGCCGGAACAAGAGTCTTCTTGCACAAAATTACATTTCCACGTTCATCAATAACTGTCATTGAATGCAAAATTTTAGAAATTTCTCTTTCTCGAATGTATTTTTTCAACCATGTATGATATACGAAATGAGAAAACAAAACTGCAAGTCTTGGGTCTTTCTTTGTCTGGAGACAAAATTTAAGCTCTGAACAATATTTATAAACAGTAGTGACTACCACACCTACCTTTCGTATCAACCATTGCTTCAGGCTGTATTCCATCCTACAGCCTACCAGAGCAGCCACCAAGGTATCAGGGAAGAAAAAAATGTCATCTGGGCAACCCATCACTTGGTTCCATTTATTTAGCCAGGCATGTTCTTGTGAGTCCCAGACAATATGGATCTTCAGACGTTCTTGTTTGATTGCTTGTAAACTACATGACTTTATTTCTCCATTCCAAGTAATGTGTTTGAAAAGGGGTATACTATTGACACTCCTTAATGGCAAATTTTTCCAGTTTTCAGCAAGAAAGCAAAGAAGATCCACATACTCTTTTGTAGAAGCTCTACAAGTGAGGTTGCATGCTTGAATGCATTTCCCATACCAGTCATTACAAGTACCTGCAGAAGGAACTCTGAGAAATTCAAAGGCATCATCATATTCGTTGCAGTCCACAGAATTATGCATCACAAACTTCACCTGAGCAGAAATGCCACGAGAGAGGACACTGTGTTCTTTAATGCTAACCAGGATTTTCCTGAACTCAGGCAGGACTCTTATCACGGAAGCCGGCTCACAAAAGTATATCTTGTCATCAACAAATGTCTCATAAGGAACAATACACTCTTCCTGCAACAATATCGAGATGGATTGCCTCACTGTGTTAATTTCTTTGCATGGACACTCTCGGCAAGGCAAGAAATGAAGTACTTGACCAACAGAAAAGTGTTGTTCAGTCAAAGTGGACTTCATAAAAGTAGTAAAAGCACTACAAAAGGAGTGAGGCACATTGTCCAAGATTCCAGAGTTCCACTTGTTGTCCAAGAGAATGGTTTCTCTAGAAGATGAAAGTATGAAGTCTGCCTGTATTATAAATGGGAAATTAGTCACCATTGCAGTAGGTAGGAAGGCAAATACACCAGCGGAAGAAGTCCCTCGCTTCAGTCGCTCACCAGATGGAAAAGCCAGAGATATCACCCATTCTTTTACATCCTTCCTTGCATCCACCATGTTATTTGGTTTTACAGGGAAAACTTGTCTCCATACATAATAAGGGCACATGGTCTCAGTCATGTCTGCTTCCTCCTGAACTGAAAGATAGACTACACGGCAGTCTGCTACCAGAGTCTTTAATGAGACAAGATTAGTCTCAGTAGAGATAGAAACTGCAGAAATAGAGTCTGCAATGCAAATTTCACCACTGCTTTCTTGTATGGACAATCGCTTGATCTTGTTCAAAAAGAGCAATACTTCAGGATGAATTTCTGATAGTTGTTTCTTCACAGCTTCCACTTTCTCTGGCTTTAAAGGGAGAATAATCACAGTGTTTGGCAGAGTCTTGCCAGACCCATAAATGGCCTGTATGTCTGAATAACTTGGTTTTGTGGAAACCCACTCTGGAACAATGTACCCAATGGCACAATCTGGATTGGGTATTTCACTGAATCTAATTTGGTACCCATTGCTAAATACGTGCGGTAGTGCACTGACAAGAAACACGCTTTTGAATCCAATTCCTGTTAGTTGCCAGAGTTGAAGTTAGAAAAACTTGCATGCGTTTTCACAAGTAATATAATTAACAAAAGCAAAGTGGTGTATAGTATATAGATCAAAACAGTTAAAAATAATCCTCAAAGACCTGTATAAATTTTGTTACAAGTGTACCATATGTCTTAGCCATGTCAGAAAACTGACAACATCTGATTACCATTAGTAGATTAAGCCCAATATCATGACAAATGGAGATATGGTAAAACGTCAGACTATACACTTACATTAATTACCTGCAATATCATGACAATTAGTGTTCTGAATTCATAAGTTTGTCAGGAGGATTTCTAAGGCCGTCCTTGGCTTCTTGACTTATGAATTCTAATGATCTAAACACATGCAATTGGTGCCATTAACTTAGGCAAGCATGTTATCTAATGAAAGGGAATAAGTGCTAATATATGCTTCCCCCTCAAGATATAATAATTATCTGATGTATCTAGCATATGCATCATATTTCTCAGAACATGTGGATACCTTATCCTCAAGATACCCCTTAACTACTAGTTCAGAACAAAATGGACCCGTCTGCATCTAAATTTTTCATGAATTATCATTTACATCCTAGAGATATACTGTCTTATGAATGACAGAAACCTTGAACAGTGCAGACCCTCTCAATGGATAAAACCAAGATCAAACTTCGAAGCCAAAGGGCCACACAATACAAAAACCCTGTAGGCCAATACACAAACTAACTAGTAACAACACATATCAGACAAACATTCTCAAATGAACAATTGATGTACAAGCAAAAAACCAAAAAAATCTCACACCGTCAAACATGAGATACCATTCCTTCAATCAACATTAGCATCAACAAATTTGCTCCTAAAATATTCATGGAAATTTTCGAACATTTATAGAAAATGTGTGTACCTTTTTCGCCTATAAAGCCTTGGTGCCTCTGACCCTTCTTGGTGGATCTTCCAATGCCACAAAGTGAGTCGATGTTTCGTTTAGAGAACCCAACTTCATTGTTAAACACCAAAAGAGTAGATGGTGCACCAATTCCTGTTATATCAGCGGTTGTCAGTACAAACTCCAGAGTCGGCTTCACACCTGCTGAATACTCGTTGTCTTCTGCGTTCTAATCCACCCAACACAAAGAAACCCAAAAATTCCAAACATGTTACCATCAGAATAAAACAACTTTTATAACATATAACAAACTTAATTCTTCACACAGAGAGAAAGACCTGAATGAGCTCCATAAGGAAATGGACATCTTTGGTATAGAGCTCAGAGGAGAGGTTGGCTACTGCATTTTGTAGATCTTCGGTTAAAGGGTTTGGACACCTTTCACCGATTGAGAATTTGTGTTTCCTTATTTCCTCTATATGCAGCTTTGCTGCTATGGCCTTTCTGTTTTGGCTACTACTGCGCATAAAGGTAGACATTCGGCTTCTCCAAATTGCTGACAGAAACATTCATACCGTTACAACAGAGTCTCAGAAAACCAGATAAAGAAAGCTGAACTGAAGCACTTACCAGTTACTAAAAGAGAAGAACGATCGATGAACTATAAAGTAAAACCTATGGCTTCACTGTTTCACATAGCTGCTACCCATTTTCATCTTTCTCTATATTGCTAAGAAAAGCTTGCATACCATTGCCAGAGTCTCCAAAGCTCAAAGAAGAAGCAGCAGAGAAACTGACCACTTTGACCAGTTTCCAAAACAAAAGAAGGAAAAGTATCTAGAAAGTGACGGCGTGCTATAATTAACAAACTTGAAGTTGCAGCTTATAGAAGCGCTCAGTGAGTGAGTTGCAGGACTTTCGTATGGCATGCATTGATGCTGTAGATTTTTGTCATAAATAGCAGATTTTGATGTGACATTTTGATGGACAATGGGACTTGGGTTCGGTATTTACATGGTTTGGTTCTGTTCTAAAAACTAAAAAGTTTGGAAAATGGTTCATTTGGGCTGGGCCTGCTCTCGTTTGATTGGATCTTTATCCTTTACCCAACGAGGAGGCGGAAGCGATGAAAATGGAGTAGAGTTGACTTAATTTCCCGTAACCTTGTTCTATTTTTTATTTTAAAATTTAGTATCGTTTGGTATTAGTTTAAAAGTCAGTTTTTTCACTATATATAGTTTATATTTGATACCATTTAATTTATTTTTGCTGTAATTTATGGGTCTCATTACAATTTTTTTTTACTATTTGTAGATCTTACTGTATTATTTCATCTACTTTTATTTTATTTTTATGTATCATACTTTCAGTAAAAAGTTTTCAGTTTTAATTAAATAAGCATTTTCCAAACAGACACTAAAGATAGTGTGAATTTGATTTCTTTGGTTCATTCGTATTTTTTTTTTCAATAAAACGTTGTCTTCTTTGTGATTTTATGTATATATATGATTTATATTAGGCTTTTAAATCAACCCACACGTGATTCCATATTGTTTTCAAAGTATGATATATTTCTGTTATTGTACATTAGCATAGATTATAGTTTTTTTTTTTTTTTTTTGAGAAACAGCATAGATTATAGTTGATCGTGTAGTCATTCAGCAGGGAAACTTTTAATGTGGGAGAAAAAAAGCTTAAAAGGTAAAAGTTGAGAGGTTTAAAATTTTTTTATCCAATGTTTGAGATTAAAAGTAGACTTTCAATTTTAACTCTTAGGGAAATTTCATGGTGCACAATAGTTCCTGTTGGGTATTGGCTATTGCATCAAATCTCAATCCATGTATATATGCATCAAAGTTAATTGAAGTTTACCACTCTTAATTATGGTTTATTTATGATGTGCGCTCTAATTTTTAAAAAATTGCAACCTACACCCAAATTCAACATTTGTAGTGAATTTATCATCATCCAAATGAGTTTATATATACCAAATTAATGAGCAAATTAATCTCAAATTAATGTACTGGTTGCAATATTTTTTAGGCGAAACTATATTATTGGTCCCTAAAGTTTACCCTATGTGCGCAATTAGTCTCTCAAGTTTGAAGCGAACACAATTAATCCCTTAAGTTTAAGTTCTCATTATAATTTCTCCCATGGGTTAGAGTAGGTAACTATATACAAATTAATTAATTTAGATACTGATTTGAATGATGGTCCATTCGATCCAGGTCTGTCAACTTATGGCCACTTCGGTCAATTTCGGTCCAGTTCTTTCCATTTTGGTCCATTTGATTCAATTTGGTCTCATTCAGTTCATTTGGTTCAATTTGGTGCATTACAATCCATTCTGATGCACTTGAGAATGGAAAAAGATGTTTCTCAAAACAAAAACAAAATGGAAAAAGATGAGTTTGAGTTGAAATTACTTATTCTAAATCTGAATTTATTAAGAAATATAGATGAAAAAATGTAATATTATTATTTTTAATAGTTTAATTTAATGATTTTTTTGTATTATCTTTCTTTATATATATATATATATATATGGGGGATAAGTATGAGTCACTCAAACTTAAGTTGCATAAAATGCAACTTTTTAGCTATCAAAAATCCTCGTTGAATGAAAAGGTAATATCCAAGTTTATAGATATGGAAAGCATAATAATATTAAAGTGCATTGAGCAATTTTTGGACCTATTGAACCATATTTAGATGCAGGTATAAAAAAATTATTGAAACAATTAACGAGTTTGCAATACAAATGATGAATTGGTATAAAAAAATGTCTAATTTTTGGTGTTTGTTTTAATTAGTATATATTTTTTGCTTCATATTGGAGTTTAATTATGCAGTTTTATATTGAATTTCAAAAGTTCTCTTTGAATACTTTTGTGTCTTTTATTTAGTTTTTTCTGATGTTATTGTATTAGATATTTATAGAGCAAGACTTAGGTACAGTGCTTAAGTATTGCTCCTTATGTTTCTCTTTTAGAAGTGTATTTTTTTTAAGTTAAGTAGCCACATGACAAAATTTTAAGAAAGAAACCTAAGGAATAACATTTAAGGTACTGTATATAAGTTTTGTCCATATTTATATATTGTTTGTATTTAGTTTATATAGTTTCCAATGTAGTTTAAGAGTTATCATAGTTGTCATATTATTGTTACTAAACATATATGGATATGGATATATGATTTGTAGCAAGTTCTCTTTGAAATATTTTTGTGTCTTTTATTTAGTTTTTTTTAAATTTATATATATTTTTTATGTTATTGTATTACATATTGTTTGTGTTTGGTTTACTTAGTTTCCAATGTAGTTTAAGAGTTAACTTAGTTGTCATATTACAGTTACTAAACATATATGGATATGGATATATAATTTGTAGCAAGTTTTGAAGGTATTATGTAGTTGCATTTAAAATTGTTTCCTTACATGTATGATTCAAAAAATTAAAATTTCATTTTATATGAAGTTTTTAGAATAAAATGCTAACTAATATCCATTTGTTATCAATTTTTTTTTACCATAAAGAGATATATGATCATTTTATTCAAATCCCATGACACAAATATGCCTACAACACTAAAAGTCCCCATATTTTATTTTATAAAAAAAAAAATCCAAAAGAAGATTGAGCTAATAATTAAAAAAAATACCAAAAAAATTTCAATGATTATATTATGTATGCATTAATTTCCATAGCAATGGTACTCGATCGACTACTCGGTAATTATCATTAAATGCATAACAACTAAAAATTACAAATAATAATAATAAGGGTCTCGTTAATATATGCCATAAGGGCATACATTAGTAAAACCCTAATAATATTACCAAAAATATTATTTTGACAACAGAATATCCAATAATTACCAAAAAAGAAGGTGAATTGGCACCTCTCCATGCACAAAATGCTTGGGATCTAGGGAGGAAAGGGTTTGAGCTACAAGATTAAAAGTATTTTGTAATTATTTATAATAAAAAATAATTACAAAAAAAAAAATCCAAAAAGAGAGATGACTCAACAAACCAATAAATTAAAAAAAAAAAAAAACCACAAACTATTTAGTCAATTTCAATTCACATCGATCCATTTTGGTGAATTTACTTAAGAATGAGATAATGTACGTTTTGTCTTTGGCAGGAAGGGCAGTGCTCATCCAAGCTTCTTCTTCGACCATACCAGCTTATGTTATGCAGTGCAATATGCTGCATGGAAAGGTTCAAGAGGGGATTGATAGAGTTAATAGGAACTTTCTTTGGGGTTCATCTGAAGATAGAAAAAAAATGCATTGGGTGGGTTGGAGGAAGGTAACAAGACCAAAAGAGCATGAGGGGCTGGGATTACAAACGGCCAAAGGAAGGAACACGGCTTTGCTTGCGAAGTTGAATTGGAGATTTCATAGTGAAAAGAATGCTCCGAGGGCAAGGGTCTTAAGACTGAAATATTGTAATCATCAATGAGTTAATTCGAGGAATGAGAACCAGCTGTCTAGCTCAAGAATTTGGAAATGTTTGAAAAAAGGAGAGGATACTTTTAGGAAGGGTGTTAGATGGATTCTAGGATCTGATAGTAACCTTGACTTTTGGCAAGATAATTGGTTAGCTCTCGGCCCCCTTAGACAACCCATCCAAGGCCCTTTGACCCGTGAATCATTGCATCTCAAGATTAAAGATGTTGGACATCTGGGGGGATGGGATTGGTCAAACATCCAAATGGAACTGCCAAACAACATTAAAAGGGTTATCCAAGCTACCCCTATCCCTTTAGTTACTAGATTCGAAGATAAATGGGCTTGGAAATTGTCCCCTAAAGGTGAATTTGACATGAAATCAACATACCTTTTAATGTTAGAACCTGATATTGAAGCTCCGTTCAGGGGGAAATGGATTTGGAAATTTAAAACCTTGCCTAGAATCCAAACTTTTGTATGGAAGTGTATGCACAAAAGCATTGGTATGAGGGAATGTCTCTCGGCAACAGGGCTGAATTTGGACACTGTTTGTCCTACCTGTCGGTTGGTTCTGAATCGATTTTACATGCTTTGCGTGACTGCCCCTTTGTCAAAAATATTTGGCAGCAACTTGGTGTATCGCTAGCTGATCCATCCTTTTTTACAGAGAGCTTAGAAGATTGGCTCACCTCCAATTGTAAGGCTGATTCCAAGTTTGATGAAGGGTAGCCCTAATGGCATCAAGTGTTCCTATTTGCTATTTGGTTGATTTGGAAAAATAGAAATCAATTTATCTTCAAGGAGGATCTCAATGTCCTAATCTTGCTAAAGAAATAAAGGCCCAAGCATTGGAATATATGCACTGTGCGTGTAGCTTTACAGCTACCAAAAAATGGGTTTTGAGAAGTATCTGGTGGGAGAAGCCCAATACTGGATGGATGAAGCTTAATACGGACGGAGCATCAAGTGGAAGTCTTGGGTTGGCTGGAGGAGGAGGTGTAATTAGAGATGAGGAAGGGAATTGGGTCATTGGCTATGCTAGGAGGATTGGGTTAGCAAACAGTTTTATTGCTGAGCTGTGGGCTCTTCGGGATGGCCTCTTCTTATGCTTACAAGCTCACATCCAAGCTGTGATCATTGAAATGGATGCTAAAGCCATTGTAGATGCATTCTCTCATCAGAAAAACTCTAAATCTATTATTTCCTCCCCCATGGATGATTGCAGGCAGTTGGTTTCTCAGATCCCTTAGTCAAGATTTAGACATGTCTATAGAGAAGTCAATAGATGCGCATATTGTATGGCTAAATTAGGCACTTCTATGGGTGTTGATTTTACTGTGTTCTCTAGTCCACCTATGGACGTTATTCCTTTCTTTGAGACTGATAGCCATGGTCTGTTTGTGAACAGGCTGTGCCCTGAAGCTTTGCTTTCTGTTTAGTTTTTATCTTTCCCTTGTTTACCCAAAAAAAGAAAAAAAAAAGAAAAAGAGATAATGCACGTTTGGGTTGAGGATACCAATTATAAATCCAAAGTTATTAAAACCTATAGATCTCAAAATCGTTCCAAATTCTATTAAATTTTAGAAATTTAATTTCAAATTTATTAAAAATATATTTATTAATGAATCCAAACTAATTTCAAACCCACTATTTATTTATTTATTTATTTTGCTTAATCAAAAAGAGACTAATTTAATTAAGTTAAAAAATACTATTGATCATATTCAAACCTTCAAGTCACTCCAGAGACCTGATATATATTGAGTAATATCAACCAATAAATATTTTTTGAAAATTCTATGATTATGTTTTTGTATACAAATTACTATTAAAAGAAGGAAAAATAAATTTACATAGTACTACACAAATTAAAGAAAAATCTCTCCACAATATAAATTTTTTTTTTTTAAAGAATTTTAATCTGTAGCTTACACTCCTAATGATGATTTTTATAATTGGACCAATACCAATAAGTTTTTGGTCTTGTTTAACCGCCAACATACGATAAAAATGCAAGGTGTGGAGCTGTTTCTTTTTTCTACTCTTGCAGGAGAACTCTTTCCAGAAACCTTTTCCTTTCTCTCCCCAGTTCCAATTCCAATTCCTTCTCTTTCCCTCTTCCCTTCAATTCATCTCTCTCATTCTCTCTCTCTCTCTCTCTCCAAACGCTCTCTTTCCCACCACATTTCCCTTTCCTTAAACACTAAACAACAACAACGAAAAGAGAACGAGAACGAGGAGGACGAGCCAAATGTTCCAATTGAAACTATAAATGTCAGTAACCATTTCTCATTATAAAGTTATTTACTTTGTTAAGGTGTGAATAAGGTAGTGGTTTATTGCTAATGTTGTTCCAAAAGCAAATTAACTTGTAATTGGATTTGGTGCTAAGAATGAGCAATTCTTGTCCAGTTGATAAATAAGTAATCCTTGGAAGACATTAAGGAGAACCCAGAAAGCTTAACATTGCATTTATTGAAATCAATACACAGAAAATGGTTTTCTCTAGATCTGTGTCTAGGAAATGTAATAACAATCGAGATTGGGATCACATGAATAAGAATTCTTTGACAGACTTTGCAGGTTTTGAAAAGAGAAGGTGAAAGACTAGAAATTTAGAAAATAGAGAGATGAAATTCAAGTTTGTGCACCGCTATATCGAAGTAATTTTTCCAAATGTTAAGACTTTATAAAGAATGTTATGTCCCATATTCCATTTGTTATGGTTATTTTTGTGTGTGTGCCTGTGCAGTGTTGTCTATTACTAAATATATGGTTATGGAATGTGTAGTATGATTTTTGTACTTAACAGAATCGTCCATATAATCAGGTTTATAGGATATGCATGGTGGACTTAAATTTCTTTTTTCTTCACTTATGTGGTTCTGTTATAGAGTGCACCTCACTTTTCTATTGATCAATTGGGTTTTCACCACTTCCAATATCTGCTGTATCGGGAATGGAACTGGAGAGCTCCTTGATCTTGTTATTTCAGGACTTTAAAAAATTGAGGTTTTTATATCCAAAAATTGAATATCTACTCTTACAGAGTTTTTGTATCAGTACTGCGGGCGATGAAATTGGCAACCTACTTAACTGAGCTCTGTTGAGCTTGTTGATATTTTCTCAAGTCCTTTATTCTTCCTAATTAGGCAAAATTTGCACTTCTGGCCATTATCAAGCAGACTGCACACATAAGCATGTTCATTTCTGGTGCTTTTAAACTATCGTTTATTTAATTTTTTTTGCTTATAAATAGGGTTTAGAGAATTGTGATGAAGAAGAAGAAGATTATGCTCTTGCCATTGCCATTGTTGGCCGACCAAATATTGGTAAAAGTAGCATTTTGAATGCATTGGTTGGAGAGGATAGAACAATTTTTAGCCCAATCAGTGGCACTACTCATGATGCCATTGATACTGAATTTACTGGATCAAATGGCCAGGTTTAATACAGCATCAATCAATAACAATAATGTTTTGTTTTCTGTGACTATTCACCATTAAAATTTTACCTAGTGTTTCTATTGGAGTAAAATAAAGTGATATTTTGGGATACCTTAGTACTATATATGCTCTGCCAAGAAAATGGTGCTCTCTGTAGACCCCCTCAAAGCCTCATACTCTGACGGACCTTCAAGTCTTCCTGTTTTCAATAGTGTCTAGAATACTTGATCCTCACCTTGACTAGATGAAAAATTAGAATATAATAAATAAGAGATTTTCCATATATTAGATTTCACAATCTTAAAATGACCTATTTAATTAGTGATTCCAGTACCTTGTTCCCGTATCAGCTCTATTTCCTAGATGAGAGGCAACTGAAGCTTTGCAGTCCGCTACCAAATTAAACAAATGAGGGAAAAGGTCCTTGAGATAAAACTCTCCACACCATAAGTCTGACCAAAATCTAAACCATGCCATCCCTAGTGATGAATTTAATATGTCTAGACTCCCGTCCTCTAATACTCTTTCATAAACTCATCCCATGTGACCCCCTAACTACCTTAGTTGTTTGACCCCCATACTTTTCCATATTTTGCATAAAGTACACACATCCAAAACCATTGGCTTTTAACTCCAAATATTTATTGTTAGAATCATGTGGTTAAATAATTAAATTTATTGTTTCCTAATAGCTTAAGCTTTTAGGATAATCAATAATTTATCATCGTATCAAAGTAGGAGGTCTTGATTCAATCTTTGTTTCTTTTACTCTACATCTCATTTAAAATTCCACGTGTTGGACCTTACTTATTAAAAGGTAGTTTGAACCCGCATATGAGAGGAAGTATTAGAATTATATGGTTAAATGATTAAATTTACTCGTTTCCCAATAGCTTAAACTTTTGAGGTAATTGGTAATTTATCATTTATAACCATTTCCTGGATTTGGGCTTGATTAATGTGCTCTGTTTACTAATTTACATGTTATATATAGGGTGAAAAGTTCAAGGCTTTATTTTTGCCCTTAGGATAGCTTTATTTCCACTCTAATTATGAGTCGGTGTTCTTTGTCTATGCATACTGGTAGAATAATTTTTATGCAGAAATGAATCGGACCTCTAAAAGGGATATCTTAATTAGCTGTTAGTCGTTTTTGTTGGTTATGTAACTTAAACTGACTTACTTGAATCTCTGATATCTCCCCGAATTCTGGATTTTTGCATTAGTCCTTAAGTGCCACAATTTATAGATTTTCTCTACCAGCTAAATTACAAAAGTGGGTTCTTAAAATAACTTGCATGTTGAGGAATTCCTTGTGGTGGTAGATGAGTTGCATGATGCTGATGAAGTATTTTGTATGGAGCAGCTGTGGTTGTGTCACCTGTGGACAGCATTACGTATGTGAGTTGAAGGTACTAATATATAAATGAAAGTTTGACAATCGTATTCAACAAATTCTACGCCTGATCAGCCTTTAATCATCCTAATGAATCTAAGGGACAATAAATTTTTTTCCAATATGAGCTTGTGCCAATAATTGATTGTGGAACTAACAAACATATTGATGCAAGTGACTTATTGCAACATGATCAAATCAATTGTAGAGATAGTGAATGTTATTCTCATAATTGTAACTTTTCTTTGTCAGTGTGTCATGTAGAAATGGAGGTATAGGTGTTGTATCGCAACAACTCTACTCTGTGCTTACCAGACTGCAGATTGGACTCATAGAAGACAAGATTGATTGGACTGCTGAGCTGAGGTAGGCACTTTCTGGCGAACATATATAGTTTGCAACCTCTACACTATAGAGAGCAGAAATTGTCAAGTTAGTTTTGGTACCTACTACCTACTGATATTTGGAAAGTCATTCACTATGGAGTTGATTTTAAGTTCTTCTATTGTGTGATCATGACTACTGAAAACGCCTCAAAATGTTTGTTCATTTAATTTTCTTATCTGCATTTTTTTTTCCTTTACTGATTCTGCTCTGAAATGTGATACTGAAAAAGAAGAGAGACAATTTTAAGAACTGCAGTGGACCTCATATCTGGTTTAAAATGCCAAACTTTTTTATCCTCAACAGTGGATCTTGTATCCACTTTAAGAACACCATAGAACTATAGAAGGAACATTCTACTTTTCTGCAAATCTACCACAAAAATATATCTTAAATCAATGGATCTAAGTGGGATTTCTGTAGATGTTTTTCCATTAGGTCAAAGATACTAGCAAGTAAAAAATAGTGGACTAACCATAGTCATTATGTTACTCTTTTACAAGATAAGATGTTCATAATCTTAAGTAAGAGCAGCTTGCTATGCAATGTTGTAGGCTTTGTTATTATTGGAGCTCACTTAGCTTGTTAAAAATATTATTGTGTGCAATTTGATCTCATTCGCTAGGTTGTTATCTGAGAAAACAAATGTTTCAAGTGGTACTTTGTTGTGTTTTCTTTCTATTTTGAGTATGGGGATTTTCATTATTTGTAACTAGCTGTGGACCTGCATGTTGCGCATGATAATTATTTTTATAGTGGTTTTATTAAATTTTTTTTATACAATTTAAACTAATTCAATAAAGAGTAATGCATTTTGTAATTATATTTTTATTTATTTTAAGAATAATCATAAATGTAACATAGGAACAATCATAAATCATAAATTTAATAATATTTGTTGTACTAAAATGAAAAAAATACAATTTTTCTCAGAAATTCAAAAGGCAAGTTAAAGAAAATATTTATTTATTTTTATAAAAGTTATAACATTTTGTGAATCATTAAAAAAAATATAAAATTTGGAAATTATTCTTTTAGTTTTAAGCAAACTTTCTCAAACTTATTTTTTCTGCCTACAATCCAAAACATTGAAAAAAGTAACTAAAAAAATTAATAAAACTTAACTATGATTAGTTGGACCAATTAGGAAAACAATTTGTTGTTTATAATCTACTAAGGTTATTTTCTTTGCAGAAATTGTAATTTCATCCACCCAAAACATATTATCAAATAAACAATTATTAGCAAAACCTAAGAATTAAATTTCTATATATGCATTGTTATAAAATAATGATAATAATAATTAAAGTAAAATTGCGAAAGATAAAATTTGTCTCTCATCCAATAATTTTTGTTTAGCCAACCTTTGCTTTTCTCTAAATAAATGGCATTATAAAGTACTTCTAATACAATTATTAAGATTACTTTGTTCACCACAAAGGATTAAAAAATAAACAAAAATGATTAAAGTTTCATAGTTTAACATCTAAATTGAATACTATAAAAATCATGCTATCAAATTACAATAACTACCAAATTAAATTATCCAAATCATGCTATGTAGTAGAATAATATTATATTTTTATATACTATATTTAATCCTTTATAATGCAATAGGATAACATTTAACAATCAAAGAGAGAGAGAGAAAAAAAAAAACCACAACAATTAAAAAAAAAAAAAACTGAATCGCAATAACCTAAAGTAGATTAAAGAATATATAAAATTATCAACCTAAAGTGAAGATGCAAGAAAAATAAAAAATAAAAATCCACCCAAAAATTGAGAGAGAGAGAGAGAACCTTTTTTTAGTAAGGGAAAACTATGCATAGAATGAAAGAGATAGTGACAAATTTATAGGAAGAGGGTGTGAATAAGAAGAGACAAAAATATAAGAAGATGAAGGGAAATATGAAGAATGATATTAATGTAGAAGGTAGTGGGGAGATGAGAAGGTGAGGGAAGGAGAAAGGTTGAAGAAGTAGTGGGGAAATGAAAAGGTAAGGGATGGAGAAAGGTTGGAGAAGTGTAAATATGAAATAAAAAAATATTAAAAATAATTATAAGAAAATGAAAAGAAAAAAGATAATGACGTGGATGCTGATGTGGCTTAACATGAGTGTAGCAGCATTAAACGCTACGTTTTAGCTTTTAGTAATATATAGATTGGAGTGGGAGCCTTGTTGCAAAAGCTTTGAACTTTGCTTCAGTGCAAGTTGTAATTTTATTTAAGCTGTTTCTATTAATGGCATCATGCTTAATGAGTTTGAATTGAAATGTTTTTGAAAGTCTAGTGTTTAATTTAAAATGTGATTTACCATGTTAATATTGAGTAGCATTTTGTCTACATTGTGGAGGACCAGATTTGTTTTGTTGCAAAAGCTTTGAACTTTGCTTCAGTGCAAGTTGTAATTTTATTTAAGCTGTTTCTATTAATGGCATCTTGCTTAATGAGTTTGAATTGAAATGTTTTTGAAAGTCTAGTGTTTAATTTAAAATGTGATTTACCCATGTTAATATTGAGTAGCATTTTGTCTGCATTGTGGAGGACCAGATTTGTTTAGGTTGAAATGAAATGCACGAAAATCTCTGAGGAGCAAGGAAATCTTTGCATTGCTCTCTAAAAATCTGTTCAGGTTAGAAAAATTCAAGGGACAAGAAAATCTGTTCGAGGGCTACAAAGCCATTATCACCTTTACCCAACCAGGCAACAATCGTTCCCTGAGGTGGGACGTCAAAACCATGTGTACCAAATTTATCTGGTTACCTTATATCCTAAGGTGGCTCCCCACTTCGAATCAAACAAAATAAAATCTTATGCAAATGTGTAGCCGTGTGAAGTCTTCCACCGGTCTCACCCAAAAGTCAGCTTCTTCACTCCATAAGTAAACAAGGATTTCTTGTGGCCATGCAGTTTATTCAATTAATTTAAGAATTGATGTCACGTTAAGATCTACAACCAATCCTATTGCTTTCTGGTGTTTTGAGTTTTGAGAGTTGAGTTTGCCTCTCCAAGAGGCTTCATCGATATGGGTGGGGAATTATATGGCCCTAGTGGTTCTCAAGACAGTTTAAATATCCTTATTATAAACTCAATAATTAATACAGGAAGGGTGATCATGTGAAGCAGAATTGAAGAGAGCACAATTAAGCTAATCTTCACAAAATTATCAACATTAACCTCACGTTACTAATGTCATGAATGAAGCATGGGTGCGGGTGTGGGTGCGGGTGTGGGACTCGGTGATTAAAAAATTATTAAAAATATTTTTATTTATATTTTCTATTTATTTTTACCATTAAAATATTCTTAAAAAAAAAAACATTAGATTCACAAAACAAATAAAGAAGAAGGCAAAAAACACAAAACAAAAAAGAAATGTCCTACCCTCTCACCTAATCATGCCATATCAGATCATGCACTATACCCATCTCAACCAACACGTGTACATCAAGGTAAATTGATCAAAACAGCCACATGACTTTGGGTGCAACTAGGGGGTCCAATAGAATACAAAGCAAAGGGCATTTTGGGGTAATCAAAGTCTTTATATATTGCAACTCTTTGTCACGGGCCAACAGAGTAGCATTTGTGTTGTGTTGTTGTGGAGACGTCGAGACGGAGAGCAGAGACAGAGAGTGATTCAGTGAAGCCGAGCACACGCACACCGCAGAGAGCACAGAGAAGAGACATGAGTGACGGAGTGAGAGAGAGTGTTTGAATTTCGACTTGAATCGGCCATTTCGGCTTGAATCGGCCATTTCGGTGGTTTCGCCGGTTTCAGCCGATACGGCCCGAGTTGGCGCGAATCGGGCCGAGTCTTAGTCACATCGGTGAAAAAAAAAAAGAAACCACGTGGCAGACGCGGCCCAACGCGCGGTCAGTGGCGTCCCTCGCGCATCGCCGCGTCGCGCCGCGTCGGATGTGGGTGCGGTGCCTCTGGAGCCGCGTCCGTGCATCCTAGCATGACCAAAATTACCACCTTGTACAGTAGAAAAGCAAACCTGAGGCTATCAACTCCCTCAGATATTTTAGTTCAATTATGGTCAATTCAAAGGTGCCTATCACAGAACATGCTTCTTCAATCTATCGATAGTAAAGTACAGCTACAGTTACATGCACATTATGTCGTTCCTGCCATTACAAGACAACAGTTGTAGAGTATTCAATATACAGAACCATCGAAAGGACTTCCATTACAGCGAAGTTAAGAATATTTACATAGTTACATGTTACATTAATGTATATACAGTCAGTCACATGTCATACAAAGCAAAAGGAAGTTTAGTTCCATACTTCCCATTTCTGTCAAATCCTCTTACAAGCTGAAGCATTTGGAGTTGGAAGGCAACAAGAGGTTGAGACTGGCGCTTGCCCAAATAGGAGAGGACTTGCCAGAGGGAAATGAACGATCAAGGAATTCCTTGTCCTCAAAAGAAAGTTCCAAATTCTGCGTCCATTGCAGGGAGTCCACTGCATCTTCCTCTAACCCAAGTGCCATGCCCATTTGGATTATTCTGCAAAACATGTCCATTTGATCCCTACTGTTAGATAGAACTGCTTCCGAGATAGCTTGTGCAAAAGAAGCAATGAATTCTACATCTTTCTTTCCTTCATTCCAGGTTGATTTCTTGACAAGCAGTCTCTGTGAGTTCTTCTCCCAAAGCACCATTTTTTTAATTTCAACTTCTAACCTCCTTTTCTGCAAAAGTAACTGTAAGGCATACTGGACTGATATTTCTTCACTGCCATAGACTGAAAGTTCCAGAAGAGATTTTGCAGTCTTGTGTTTTTCTTTCATTGGCATATTTGCATGGGCCAACACCAATTTGATCAAAGCTTTCCCAATCGGGATATCTGTCTTCTCAATTTTTTTACTTGCAGACATGGTACAATGTAGGTCAAACTGCACAGCTTCAGATATCTTTCTAACACCAAGACTAGCGTAAATCTCTAACAATTTAGCCTGATATGATGAGCGCATTGGTGGGAACCATGCAAATAGAGGCTTTTCACTAGCTTCAGTAAATGCCTGTTTCAACTGAAAATCATCAGCGATAAAAAGTTCTTTCATCACAAGCTGAACAGCTCCTGAAGTATTGGCTATAGGTAGCATGGTGAACTGTCTTTTGAGGATACTTCTAGTGTCAGAATCCCAGTTTTCCCAATTTTCTGATATTTGCTCCAGGAAGGAGCTTAGCTCAGCAGTCACTTGACACGTAGCCTCCCAGCTATTCCAGATATCTAAATAATCATATGGGGAAGGAAATTCCCAAACCCCAAAAGCCCTCGACAGAAAAGGTAGCAATTCCTTCTCATAGTATTTATCAAGAGCATTTTAGAGGAGCATCAAATAGATGATCCTGGTCATGAAGTAGACAGCGCCAATTTTTCACCCATTTTCCTTTACCAGCTTGTTGATCTGGGATCCATAACTGAGAGTAATGGGTATCATATATCTGTGGATTCCAATTGAATTTATATAGGAATCTGTAGATTCCCCTGACAGCAGAAGTTTGAATGTGAGACATAAGAGCATGGGAAATCAGATGGCAAGCTTCCTTAATATCCACCTTCACCCCTATGGCTTTTAGATCTTCTTTTTCCAGAGAACTAATAGTTACGTAGAACTTCTCATCAATGAAAGACCTATCATTTGGTGTTAAATAACATTCCCACTCTGGATAGAACAGGATACATTATTGTGGGGACTTGTAGCCCATATGTGTTTTTAGCCATCTGGCTCCTGTTAATTTGTCGAGCAAAATCTTAAATGTAGAGTGGTCAGTTGACTTGCAACTATTTCTGAGGGATGTAGCACACTGAAGCAGTGAGAGAGCACCCTCTGGTGCTAAAGATGCTGGTTCTTTTGGCAACTTGAGACCTCTTGCAACAATATGAACCCCTTCACTAAAACTAGTCACAACACCGGGCATATTCAATTCACATTTATACGAGTGAATTCTGAGACCGTAGAAAGCCTCATCAACGAAAGGAAGGTCCACGACCTTGAAGACTGTTCCCCATTTTGGATAGAACAAAATAGATTCTGGGGCAGATTTATAGCCATGACAAGTCTTCAACCACTTCTCCCCTGACAAGCAGCTAATTATATCAAGTAGTTGTGATTGCATTGTCTTATTCATGTAACTGATGCAGCTGAGTAAGGAGAACACATTGGCACAGGTTAAACTGCTTGAAGACAATGTTGACTTCAGTGTAAAGGAAAGCATGGTACATTCTCCATTTATATCTACAACCACCCCGATTGTCTCAAGTTCAGCCCTGTATTAGCCAATTCTTCTTCCATAATATTCTTCATCAACAATAGCCAAATGAACAATATTTAATAAGTGGTCCCAATTAAGACCTGGGAGAAGGGACTCAGAAGGGCATTTGAAACCAGGTCTAGTTTTCATCCAAGGTTGGTCTTTAATTTTCTGCACAAAACTATTACCTGCAAGCCCCAAATGTTGGATGCATCCAAGTAACAGAAAAACACTATTTTTTGTCAAAGTTGAAAGATCTTTTGGAAATTGAAGGTGCTCTGGTAGCAGTTTATAAACATTTTCTGGATCAATGAGAACACCCAGCAACATTATCTCCTCATAACAATCAAGCTGGTTTTCATAATATCTTCTGTCAACAACATATAGATCTGTAATTTGTACAAAACTAGCTAACATATCAGGCATCAGAAGACAGTACCTGGAGGAGTCAAATACCCCTGGTTAGTCTTCAACCATTTCCCCACTTTCACAGTTTTTAATAGGTCTTCATCAAGCTTATTTCGGTCATTTGAGTACTTTATGAAGCTAAGCAGCTAAATTGCACATTTTTTGCTCATAGCTGAGGAAGCAAGACACTTAAAGTGGTCATTGATAGCTGATGCATAACTTCAGAGCCGATTTGCATTCCAATGAAAATCAACTCGTCTCTGAATGATCTTATCCTGTTCATATAGTACTCTTCATCAATAGCTGATAAGACCTTTAGAGTCTTTCCCATCTCTAGAAGAGTTGATATCTCAGTTCCATCACAAAGAAAGCACTGGGATGGAGAATTAAAGCCTGAATATGTTTTAATCCATTTCCCGTTCAGTATGCTTTCAATGAACCTTACAGGCAATTCACAATTTCTAGTCCCCAGATTCTGGATCCAGCCCAGAAGCAATAAAGCCTCATCACATGTTAGTTGACTAACTTCAAACTCCATGTCTTGAGGTATTATTTCCAGCAAATCAGAAGTTTTCTCATACTTTTAGAAAAAATGCAACAGTTCATTTTCCGGAGTGCATTCTCCAGCAAATTCAGCAGTTTCGGCATATACCACCCCTAATTCAACATACTTGCTATTATCATCTGTAAATGGATTAGATCCAAACAGTTTAATTCATTTACTGCCAGAAGATGGAACAAGAACATTGTTGCACGAAATTACATTTCCACATTCATCAACCACTAGCATGGAATGCAAAATTTTAGAAATCTCTCTCTCTCGGAAGTACTTTTTCATCCATGTATGATATATGAAATGAGAAAACAAAACTGCTAGTCTTGGATCTTTCTTTGTTTTAAGAAAATATTCAAGTTCTGAACAATATTTAGAAACACTAGTGACTACCAATCCCCCCTCTCTTATTAACCATTGCTTCAAGTTGCCTTCTCTCCCACACCCTACCAGAGCAGCCACCAAGGTATCAGGGAAGAAAAAAAATGTCATCTGGGCAACCCATCACTTGGTTCCATTTATTTAGCCAGGCATGTTCTCGTGGCTCCCAAACAATATGGATTTTTAGATGTTTCCTTTTAATTTCTAGTAAACTGCATGACTTTATTTCTCCATTCCAAGTAATCTGTTTGAAAAGTGGTATACTATTGACATTCCTTCGTGGCAAAATTCTCCAATTTGCAGCAAGAAAACCAAGAAGATCCACATACTCTTCTGTAGAAGCTCTACACGTGAGGTTGCAGGCTTGAATGCATTTCCCATACCATTCATTACAAGTACCTACAGGAGGAACTCTGAGAAAGTCCCAGGCATCATCATATTCTCTGCAATCTACTGAATGTGCAACACAAACTTCCCCTGAGCAAAAATGCCACTGGAAAGGACAGTGTGTTCTTTAATGTGAAGGAGGATTTTTTTAAACTCAGGCAAGACTCTTATCACGTTAGTTGGCCTGCAAAAGACTATCGACTCACCAACAAATGTCTCATAAGGAACAATAATCTCTTCCTGCAACAATGTCATGATGAATTGCCTCACTGTGTTAAGCTCCTTGTAATGACATTCTAGGCAAGGCAAGAAATTAAGTACTTGAGCAGCAGAAAAGTATTTTTCTGTCAAAGTGGACTTCATAAAAGTAGTAAAAGCACTACTAAAGGAGTGAGGCACATGGTCCAAGATTCCGGAGTTCCACTTGTTGTCCAAGAGAATGGTTTCTCTAGAAGATGAAAGTACAAAGTCTGCCTGTATTATAAATGGGAAATTAGTCACCATTGCAGTAGGTAGGAAGGCAAATACACCAGCGGAAGAAGTCCCCCGCTTCAGTTGCTCACCAGAAGTAAAAGCCAGAGATATCACCCATTCTTTTATATCTTTCCTTGCATCCACCATGTTATTAGGTCTTACAGGGAAAGCTTGTCTCTATACATAATAAGGGCATGTTTTCGCAGTCGTGTTTGCTTCCTCCTGAACTGAAAGATAGACTACACGACAGTCTGCTCCGTGAGTCTTTAATGAGACAAGATTAGTCTCAGTAGAGACAGAAACTGCAGAAATAGAGTTTGCAATGCAAGTTTCACTACTTCTTTCTCGTATTGACAATCGCTTGATCTTGTTCAAGAAGAGCAAGACTTCAGGATGAATTTCTGAAAGCTGTTTCTTTACAGCTTCCACTTTCTCAGGCTTTATAGGGAGAATAATCACGGTATTTGGCAGAGCCTTGCCAGACCCATAAATGGCCCGTATGTCTGAATAACTGGGTTTTGTGGACACCCATTCCGGGACAATGTACCCAATGGCACAATCTGGATGGGGAATATCCCTAAATCTTATTTGGTACCCATTGCTAAATATATAAGGTGATGCACTGACAAGAAACACTCTCTTGAATCCAATCCCTGTAAGTTGCCAGAGTTAGAAAAACTTGTGTTTTTACAAGGAATGTAATTAACAAAAGCAATGTGGTGAATAGTTTATAGATCAAAGAAATTTTTCCTCAAGACCTGTATAAATCCTGTTGCAAGTGTTCCATAGGCCTTAGCCATGTCAGAAAACTAGATTTCTTGACTCTACATCTTATTACCATTTGTGGATTAAGTCCAATATCATGACAAATAGAGATAAATAGATAATGCTACAACGTCGGACTATACATTACATTATTTTCCTGCTATTTCCCAGGTTTAAGGGTGACATATCAGTGTTGTGGAATCATAACTTGTCAGGAGGATTTATGCGACAACATCCTCACTTCGGTCTCTTAACTCATGAATTTCTAATGCTCTAACGTATGCAATTGGTGCCATCAGCTTAGGTAAGGATGTTATCTAAACAAAGGGATTAAGTGCTTTAGAAATATGTCTCTTTCGAGATATAATAATTATCTCATGCATTGGTTATATATATCATTTTTCTCACATCATGTAGCTACCTTATCCTTATGAATCAAGATACGCCTTAGCTACTAGTTCAAACTTCAAAACAAATTGGACCTGATCTGCTTCTAAATTATTTCTGAACTCCCATTTACTTTCTACTAGTGGCAAAGGTAGGATTTTAGAACGAGAATTTCAGTTTAGGGGGATAAGATTAAAAGGAAATAAATAAATAAAACTTATAAAATATTCATATTAATAACTAAATAAATAAACAATTTCAAACAAATGTAATTGTCATACAAAATCTAATATAAATGTAAAGTGTAATTTATTTTTTCACACCTAGTTCAATTTACTCAACAACCATCGTCGTTTTTTCAAAATCGCTATATGATTTCTTCATTCCCAATATTCTTAAATATATTTACCATGATGCAAGTTTGTTTATAATTGGATTAGCACTCATTATTATGCTCAAGTTTCTCCATTATATCAATTAACTAAAAGTGTATTGTAAGGACGCGATTCGTGGCGGACCGTAACAGTGTCGGGTTCGCACGTGAAAAGGCCCCTAACAACATCATTTGTAGAGCGTGGGTTTGGAAGGCTAGGCCTTGATCGATAGGCGGTAGGTTTTTCGCGGTGTTCGTACCAGTTTAAGTTTTCCTACACCCCTGGAATCTTTCTCCTGGAGGTGGGCTGGGAGGCTCTGATTTTTGGCCATTTTTCCCAACCCCTTCTTTAGGTTACTTATTTTTC